>NC_134353.1:309491562-309831562 GCF_048569485.1 Anomaloglossus baeobatrachus
GATAATAGCGCAGTGTGTTAACGCACTGCGCTATTCCCCATAGACTTGTATGGATGACGCACTGTAACGCAAGTGTCAGCGTTGCATCCGCCGGACGACGCAGTGTCGTTATTTTGACACTGCGTCGGGCGGAAGGAACGCAGCATGTAACTTTTTTTGAGCAGCGGAATCCTTTGGATTTCACTGCGCATGCTCTCTCTGGCTCCCTCTACCCGTAACCAGGGTACACATCGGGTAACCAAGGAACCCTGGTTACGTGTGCCGGGAGCCTGACACTTCCCCGCTCGGCTCCGCCCCCTCCCGCACTCCGTATGTATACACACACACACACTCACTCACCTGTCCCCCAGCGATGCAGTCCCCACGGCACTGACGTCCTCAGCCATGGCCCCGCTCGGCTCCACCCACTTCGCACTCCACCCCCCGCTCCCGCCCCCCGCACACATTGTCGGCGACCGAACGATCAGCTGATCACCCGGCGGCCGGCTACTGTGAGTGATCGGCTGATCACCCTGCGGCCGGCTACTGTGAGTGATCGGCTGATCACCCTGCGGCCGGCTACTGTGAGTGATCGGCTGATCACCCGGCGGCCGACTACTGTTAGCGATCAGCTGATCGTTCACAATAGTCTGCCGACGGTAAAACTGTAAAAAAAAACAAAACGGATTGCGTTGTTTTACAGCATCCGTTGTACCACTATATCCAACACATCCGTTGCATCCGTCACACAACGCAATGCAACGGATACCGTTCAACGCAAGTGTAAGGCTTTGTGCGCACTAGTGCGTTTTACCCGCGGATTTGCCGCGGAAATTTCTTGAGAAATGTCTGCAATCTTTGTGCAGACATTTCCCAGCAAATTCTATGGTAAAAAAAAAAAGCTGTGCGCACTGGTGCGGATTTTTCTCAAGAAATTTCCTTGAGAAGAATTTCTCGAGAAACTTTCTTGAGAAAATGAACATGTCCATTATTTCCGCAGGTACCCTGCGGATTTCGGCAGTACAGCCTGCAAAAATCCGCAGGGAACCACCCGCGGGCAAATCGCGGCAATTCCGCGGCTAATCCGCGGCAAATCCGCATGCGGATTTGGTGCGGATTTTTTCCGGAGGTCCGGAAATCTTTCACTCCCAGAAGTTTCTCAAGAAATTTTCTTGAGAAACTTCACATTTCTAGTGCGCACATAGCCTAAAAGTAGCCTGACATCTAAAAAAACAACAGATCCGTTGCTGACGAACCTGACAGATTTAAAACAACGGAATGTGAACCTAGCCTTAGACTACTTTCACACTTCCATCTTTTTTCCATCAGTCGCAATCAGTTTAGTGACTGATGAGACAGATCCAGCACAGCTTGTGTTGAAACTGATGTGACGAAGAGTATAAAAAGAGAGAGAGAGAGAGTGATTTTTGTGACCAGAATTGAATTTACAGTCGATCTGGGCATGCCCAGAGTAAAAAGACGGATCTGTCGCCTGATTCCATCATTTCACGAATGATGACTGATTCCTGCACCCATAGGCTTCCATTACAACTAACGACGGATCCGTCACTGTCCATTGTTTCGACGCACACAAAAAACGTTGCATTGTGTGTTGCTTCCACCCGACGGTCAGTCATGCCATGACTGGTCAATCGCAGTACTGATGCAACACAAGCCCATCAGTCGCAATCCATCGTTAATACAACTCTATGGGAGAAAAACTGAATCCTGCAATTTTTTTTGCAGGATACCGTATTTTCTCAAGGCGATGGATTGCAACTGATGGAAAAAGACGGAAATGTGAAAGCAGCCTTAAGGCTATGTGCCCACGTTGTGTTCTGTCCCTGCAGAAATTTCCGCATCAATTTGAACCGCACACGTGCGCTTCAAATCGCTACAGAAACAGTCCGTACTGAAAAGCCGATTTCATGCGCTCTGGATGCAGCCTCTCCCATAGACAGAGCGGGGGCTGCATGCAAAACGCATGAAAGAAGTGACATGTCACTTTTTAGAACGCAGCGCTTCTGCAGCAGCCGATTTGCTGGGTTCTAATACGCTACGTGGGCATGGATTAGGCACAATATTCATAGATTATGCTGGGGACACAGGACGCATGCAGTTACGCTGCGGTGCGGATCGCAGCGTAACTGCATGAAAATACGCCACGTGGGCACACAGCCGAAGTTACACCTCTGGGATTCTGACATGTTTAGTTGTCCTCTTCTGGGTTTGGTTGACACATGCTTACATACTAAAAGCATTAAGCTCCTCTTATTTGTCTTCACAGAGAGTGGATGTGACGCACACAGAGAAAACAGCTTGAAGGAGCTGATTAAAGAGTTGCCGGACACGCATTATACCCTGCTGAAATACCTCTGCCATTTTCTGACGCAGATGGTTCAACACCATTCAGAAAACAAAATGAACGTCTACAGGGAGACAGGCTGGTGGGGGGGCGGGGAACTCCTGCATAACCCGCCCGGACATTATCTGCAGAGGTGCACACGTCAATCAAAAAGTGCACGAAATTTCAAACTTTATAAAGTTGTATTTCACTGACTAAACACCCGAGCTGCCCCCTGATGGTATGTACACACTGTGCATGATAGTGCCAGTACTGCACTGGCTGCAGCTTATACACGAAAATCCTGATGATTGGTTCCCTTTAAAGGGATATTCCTAATATAGTTGCATACATTTTTTTTAGGGTACTAAAAACTTGGCCACTTAGTTTTTTGTAACCAATTTAAAGGGTTATTCCATGATTCTATTCCCAATATATAGTAGATGTAATAATAAGAATGTCAGCAAACACCTCCAATTAGAAATTTAGTACAGTTCTCTTGATTCACTGTCACTTACCTCATGTGCAGGCATGGCAGTAGCTTAGGTATCCCATGGTTATGACCCCTAGCAACTAACTGCCCCTGAATGCGTGGCCGTAACCATGGATAACTAAGGTCCTGCAATGCCCTGCACATAAGGTATGTTACATAGCTTTTCAGAAGAACTATACTACATTTCTAATTGGAGGTGTTTGCTGATATTCTTATTATTACATCTACTACATATTGAGAATAGGACCTTGGAGATTGGAATAACCCTTTAAATTGGTTACAAAAAACTAAGTAGCCTAAAGCTTAGTACCCTAAAAACAAGTATGCAAACGGATACACATTTTGTGTATGTCTGCATAATAGAGGCCTATGGGTATGGCACTATGTATATATTTTTATACATTTCTGGGGGGTATCCAGAAGATGTGTCTGACACTGCACAAATGTGGTGTAGAGCCCTAAGGCCGCTTTACACGCAACGACGTATCTAACGACATGACGCCGGGGTCACGGAACTCGTGACGCACATCCGGTCTTGCTAGCGACGTCGTTGCGTGTGACACCTACGAGCGATCAGAAATACTCACCAAATCGTTGATCGTTGACACGTCGTTCATTTTCCAAATGTCGTTGCTTGTGCTGGACGCAGGTTGTTCGTCGTTCCTGAGCAGCACACATCGCTACGTGTGACACCCCAGGAACGACGAACAACAGCAATCCTGCGTCCTCCGGCAACGAGGTGGGCATGTCGTTAATGCAGCTGCTCTCCGCCCCTCCGCTTCTATTGGACGGCCCGCTGTGTGACGTCGCTGTGATGCTGCACGAACCGCCCCCTTAAAAAAGAGTTTGTTCGCCGGCCACAGCGACGTCGTTAGGAAGGTAAGTCTGTTTAACGCGTCCTAACGATATTGTTCGCCACAGGCAGCGATTTGCCCGTGACGCACAAACGATGGGGGCGGGTGCGATCGCTAGCGACATCGCTAGCGATGTCGCAGTGTGCAAAGTGGCCTTTAGAGAGAGCTATCACATGATTCATGCTGCCAAAACCACAGTAGAATGAGTAAGGGGTGCTTCACACACAGCGAGATCGCTGCTGAGTCACGTTTTTTGTGACACAGCAGTGACCTCATTAGCGATCTCGCTGTGTGTGACACTGAGCAGCGATCTGGCCCCTGCTGTGAGATCGCTGCTCGTTACACACAGCCCTGGTTCGTTTTTTTTATTGTTGCTCTCCTGCTGTGACTCACAGATCTCTGTGTGTGACAGCGAGAGAGCGACGAAATGAAGTGAGCAGGGAGCAGGAGCCGGCATCTGGCAGCTGCGGTAAGCTGTAACCAGGGTAAACATCGGGTAACCAAGGTGGTTACCCGATATTTACCTTCGTTACCAGCCTCCGCCGCTCTCACGCTGCCTGTGCTGCCGGCTCCTGCTCTCTGCACATGTAGCTGCAGTACACATCGGGTTAATTAACCCGATGTGTACTGTAGCTAGGAGAGCAGGGAGCCAGCGCTAAGCAGTGTGCGCGGCTCCCTGCTCTCTGCACATGTAGCGACGTTATGATCGCTGCTGCGTCGCTGTGTTTGACAGCTAATCAGCGATCATAACAGCGACATACAAGGTCGCTGTTACGTCAGAGAAAATGGTGACGTAACAGCGACGTCGCTGTCGCTATGTGTGAACCCAGCAGTAGAGACCGACTCTTAAGGGTGCTTTACATGCTGCGACATCGCTACCGATATATCATCGGGGTCACGTCGTTAGTGACGCACATCCGGCGCCGGTAGCGTCATTGCAGTGTGTGACACCAAGGAGCGACGATTAACGATCGCAAAATCGTTCAAAAATGGTGATCGTCGACACGTCACTCCTTTCCTTAATATCGCTGCTGCCACAGGTACGATGTTGTTCGTTGTTCCTGCGGCATCACACATCGCTATGTGTGACACCGCAGGAACGACGAACATCTCCTTAACTGCGTCCACCGGCAATGAGGAAGGAAGGAGGTGGGCGGGATGTTACGTCCCGCTCATCTCCGCCCCTCCGCTTCTATTGGCCGGCCGCTTAGTGATGCCGCAGTGACTTCGTTATGACGCCGAACGCATCTCCCCCTTGAGGGAGGGATTGTTCGGCGGTCATAGCGACGTCGCTGACAAGGTATGTTTGTCTGACGCTGCTGTAGCGATAATGTTCCCTACGGCAGCAAGCACCAAATGTCGCACGAACGATGGGGGCGGGTGCTATCGCGCTCGACATCGCTAGCGATGTTGCAGCATGTAAAGCACCCTTTACATTCTACTCATCGGTGTCTTAAGGCCCCGTCACACACAGAGATAAATCTTTGGCAGATCTGTGGTTGCAGTGAAATCATGGACATATTGTTCCATTTGTACACAGCCACAAACCTGGCACTGATTGTCCACAATTTCACTGCAACCACAGATCTGCCGCAGAATTATCTCTGTGTGTGACAGGGCCTTTACTCTGAAGCACTGTGGTGTTTCAGAGAAAACATTTGGAAACACAGCCAGGGACAAGATGAATAGTCCAAGAGGCATGTCCGTCCCGGCTTCTCACTGGCTTGACTAGACTGATAGGTCTACAGCCAGGGACAAGAGGAATAATCCAAAAGGCATGTCCGTACCGGCTTCTCACCGGCTCCACTAGACTGACAGGTCTCTCCCTATGTATGTTTGTGACCCACTTACTGCAAAATATTGCCGCATCCTAATACTCTTAGATTTTTCTGCAAACAAGATTGACATCTTGATACATAGACTTCAGGAGTGCTGTGGAATTGATGGCACAGTCAACGGTTCAGCTTCTTCCTGGCTGGAATACCACAAAGAATGTATTGGCATCTCTTCCTCATCACCGATTCCCTCCAAATATATCACAAGGCTTCTTTTATTTTCTTAATGTTGTTTGTGATTTACATGCTACTATTAGGCAAAAAAAAAAAACAGACGTATGGTCTGGCATGCCACTGCTATGCTGGTAATACCGGACACGTGAAGCAATCTTCCTAAATTGATCACATATAAGATTTTTGTGTTACAATAAAAAAATTGCCTTTTTTTTATATTTCCATCTTTATTACAAAAAGAAATAAGGGAATGTTGCATTTATCACAGTGGACACTTGCTATCTAGTGATAAGCCAGCGCTACCATGCTCAGGTGCTCGGCACTCGTAACATGCAGTTGGACTCTTGGATGGGTGCAACTCGAGTATAATTATTTTTTTTTATTAATATTTTAACGTTTTTCAGATATTTTAATCTTTTTTTTTTTTTTTTTTTTTTAATAAAATCTGAAAAATTATTATTTTAAAAGTTGACATTTTCATTTTTTAAATACTCGCAGGAACATCTGCTCATATTTGACATGAAAACCTATTGTACTGCCAGCTCGCAAAATGACTGCAGTAAATATGGGCAAGATCTGCTCATATGTTTCTGATGTCACTTCTGTCCTTCCAAAAGGGTATTTGCAAAAGGAGAGGGGAGAATAAAGTTTAGGATCAAAGTGACACACTTATTTTGTTGGTGACTGCAATGTGATACTGACATGTAGACGGTGTCGGCGAGTCTAGCTTTTCTGCTACCTAAAATTGAAACGGCGCTCCTTCCTCCAGTTTCAATATAATCCTGCAATGAATAAGAATGATCCATCTGTTGTTGGTTTGGTTTTTTAATAAGGGGCTATTCAGTAGTGGACAATCTCTTTAAGGCTCTGTTCACACTAGAAAAAGGATTTTTTTTTCAAGAAATTTCGAGAGTCTGAAAGATTAGCGCACTTGCGATAAAAAAACGCACCAATACCGCACCGAAAACCGCATGCGATTTTGATGCGTTTTTGGTGTGTTTTTTTCCGCAGATTGGTCCCTGCGTTTTTTTACCATTATCTATGGCAAAAAACTCAGGTACCTGCAGAGAAGAAGTGACATGCTCATTCTTTTTCTCAAGAAATTCTGCAGAAAGAATGTTCTTGAGAAAAAGACGCAGTGCGCACACAGCTATTTTTTTTTTTTTCCATAGGTTTTGCTGGGGAATGTCTGTAAAAAGGTTACAACCATTTTCTCAAGCAATTTCTGCAGCAAAAACGCAAAAATAAACGCGGGTAAAAACGCAGTGTATGAACAAGGCCTTTGAGCGTTTTTATCTCATTTTTTCTTCGGCGCTCTATTGGCAGACCCAGACGATCGGGTGTATAGCACTGCCTCCGGAGGCCACACAAAGCAATTACACTAAAAAGTGTAAGGCCCCTCCCCTTCTGGCTATACACCCCCAGTGGGATCACTGGCTCACCAGTTTTCTGCTTTGTGCGAAGGAGGTCAGACATCCACGCATAGCTCCACTGTTTGTAGTCAGCAGTAGCTGCTGGCTATATCGGATGGAAGAAAAGAGGGCCCATATGGGGCCCCCAGCATGCTCCCTTCTCACCCGCGGTGGTGCTTGTAAGGTTGAGGTACCTATTGCTGGTACAGAGGCTGGAGCCCACATGCTGTTTTCCTTCCACATCCCCTGGAGGGCTCTGTGGAAGTGGGATCTTGCCGGCCCCCAAGCCCTGGGGCCGGGCTCCATCCACAGACCCAGAGAACCTGCTGGATTTGGAGCGGGAGTGCCGTTCAGGGACAAGGCCCTGCAACTTTCAGGTACTCTGTGTCCCCGGCAGGCACGGACACTCTCAAGGCTTGCTGAGCGTTATAGTGCGCCGGGGACAGTAGCGCTGTGCGCTGGGGTTAGGTCACTGCAGCTTTGCTGAGTGACGTTACATGTTGGGAACTACTGCGCCGACCGCTCCTGGAGCGGCGGCGCAGCTGCGACTTGTGGTGCGCCGGGGACTTTGCGCCGACCGCGCTTTTATGGCGGCGGCGCTTCTAACTTTAGCCCCCGGCTTCTGCGGCCTAGCGCCGCTTCGTTCCCGCCCCCACCCTGTCAATCAGGGTAGGGGAGAGACGCTGCTCAATTGGCAGCGCCGAGGGCTGGAGCTTTATTTACATGCTCCAGCCCTCTCACTAGGCACAGTGGGAAGCAGGCTTCCCGCTCTTCGTCTGTATACGCCCAGGGCCCGCCCCCCCTCTCCACAAGGACGCCGGCAGCCATTACACATGCAGTCTGGCTGGGGAAAGGCAGCAGGCTCTGGGAGACCCAGACTAAAGGGATTTCGGCGCCCACACACCCGCTCCTAAGCGGGCGGTAAGCAGCACATTAGTGCTGGCCCCACTAGTGCCTCAGTGTTATATTAGTGTACTTTTTTCTTGGTACCATATATATATATATATATATATAGTTGCACTGTAAGGTCGCTTCTTGGCTGGACACCCTGTACTGCTCTGAGGAGGCAGCAACATGTCATCCGCAAAACGCAAGGGTGCCAAGGCACAGGCTGTGTACACTGTTTGTACTGCATGTGGGGCTAATCTACCAGCAGGCTCCAACGACTCTCATTGTGTGCAATGTTCAGTCCCAGTGGCACTTCGTCAGCCAGAGCCTATGGTGGTAGTGGCCCAGGCAGAGACGCCTGTGAACCCTGCCCCGGTGACGGGGACAGACTTTGCAGTTTTTGCCGATAAAATGTCTGTGACTATGACAAAAATCCTGGAGACCTTGCAGTCCAGGCCAGTTACTCAGACCATGGACACTGCTGTGCCTATGTTCCCCGGTCCCCCTCAGTTGGAACTAATCCGTACTTCAAGGGGGTCTCAAGCATCACAGGCTGAAGTCTCTGACTCAGATGACAGTCCCAGGCAGCCTAAGCGAGCTCGCTGGGAAAGACCCTCGACGTCATCACACTGCTCAGGGTCTCAGCGAGAAGAGTCTCTCTGTGATGAGACTGAGGACGGTGATCAGGATTCTAATCCTGAGGCCCCTCTCAATCTGGATGCCCCTGATGGTGACGCCATGGTTAATGACCTTATATCGGCAATTAATAGACTGTTGGATATTTCTCCCCCAGCTCCTTCAGCAGAGGAGGCAGCTGCACAGCAGGAGAAATTCCATTTCCTGTATCCCAAGCGTAAATTAAGTGCTTTTTTGGACCACTCTGACTTCAGAGAATCAATCCAGAAACACGACGCTCATCCAGACAAGCGTTTCTCTAAACGTTCTAAGGATACCCGTTATCCTTTTCCCTCTGAAGTGGCCAAACGCTGGACCCAGTGTCCAAAGGTGGATCCCCCAATTTCCAAGCTTGCGGCTAGATCCATAGTCGCAGTAGAGGATGGCGCTTCACTTAAAGATGCCAACGACAGACAGATGGACCTTTTGGTTGAAATCTGTCTATGAAGCTATCGGCGCGTCGTTTGCTCCAGCATTCGCGGCCGTGTGGGCACTCCAAGCTATTTCAGCTGGTTTAGCACAGGTGGATGCTATCATACATCCAGCAGTACCGCAGGTGGCGTCCCTAACTTCGCAAATGTCTGCGTTTGCGACCTATGCTATCAATGCTGTCCTAGAATCTACGAGCCGTACCGCTATGGCGTCCGCCAATTCTGTGGTTTTGCGCAGAGCCTTGTGGTTAAAGGACTGGAAAGCAGATGCTGGTTCCAAAAAATGCTTAACCAGCTTGCCATTATCTAGAGACAGACTGTTTGGCGAGCCATTGGCTGAAATCATAAAACAGTCCAAGGGTAAGGACTCTTCCTTACCACAGCCCAGAGCAAGTAAACCTCAACAGAAAAAGTGGCAGTCGAGGTTTCGGTCCTTTCGAGGCTCGGGCAAGGCCCAATTCTCCTCGTCCAAAAGGACTCAGAAAGAACAAGGGAGCTCAGATTCCTGGCGGGCTCACTCACGCCCCAGGAAAGCAAATGGAGGAACCGCTTCCAAAGCGGCTACCTCATGACTTTCGGCCTCCTCCCTCCGCATCCTCGGTCGGTGGCAGGCTCTCCCGCTTTTGCGACATTTGGCTGTCACAGGTCAAAGACCGGTGGGTAACAGACATTTTGTCTCGCGGGTACAGAATCGAGTTCAGTTCTCGGCCTCCACTTCGGTTCTTCAGAACCTCCCCACACCCCAACCGAGCAGATGCCCTGCTGCAGGCGGTGGACTCTCTAAGAGCAGAAGGAGTCGTGATCCCTGTCCCCCCTCAGGAACGGGGGCGAGGATTTTACTCCAATCTCTTTGTCGTTCCAAAAAAGGACGGCTCCTTCCGTCCTGTTCTGGACCTAAAACTGCTCAACAAGCATGTGAACGCCAGGCGGTTCCGGATGGAATCCCTCCGCTCAGTCATTGCCTCAATGTCTCAAGGAGATTTCCTAGCATCAATAGACATCAAAGATGCTTATCTCCACGTGCCGATTGCTACAGAGCACCAACGCTTTCTACGCTTCGTGATAGGAGACGACCATCTTCAGTTCGTAGCTCTGCCATTTGGTCTGGCGACAGCCCCTCGGGTGTTCACCAAGATCATGGCGGCAGTGGTAGCAGTCTTGCACTCTCACGGACACTCTGTGATCCCTTACTTGGACGATCTACTGGTCAAGGCACCCTCTCAAGAGGCATGCCAACTCAGCCTGAATGTTGCACTGGAGACTCTCCAGGCGTTCGGGTGGATCATCAACTTCCCAAAGTCAAATCTGTCACCGACCCAATCACTAACGTATCTTGGCATGGAGTTTCATACTCTCTCAGCGATAGTGAAGCTTCCGCTGGACAAGCAGCGGTCTCTACAGACTGGGGTGCAGGCTCTCCTTCAAAGTCAGTCGCACTCCTTAAGACGCCTCATGCACTTCCTCGGGAAGATGGTGGCGGCAATAGAGGCGGTTCCGTTTGCGCAGTTTCATCTGCGTCCACTTCAATGGGACATTCTCCGCCAATGGGACGGGAAGTCAACATCCCTGGACAGGAAAGTCTCCCTTTCCCAGACGGCCAAGGACTCTCTGCAGTGGTGGCTCCTTTCCACCTCATTATCACAGGGAAGATCCTTCCTACCACCGTCCTGGGCGGTGGTCACGACAGACGCGAGTCTGTCAGGGTGGGGAGCAGTGTTTCTCCACCACAGGGCTCAGGGTACGTGGACTCAGCAGGAGTCCACCCTTCAGATCAATGTTCTGGAAATCAGAGCAGTGTATCTTGCCCTACTAGCCTTCCAACAGTGGCTGGAAGGGAAGCAGATCCGAATTCAATCGGACAACTCCACAGCGGTGGCATACATCAATCACCAAGGGGGGACACGCAGTCGGCAAGCCTTCCAGGAAGTCCGGCGGATTATGATGTGGGTGGAAGCCACGGCCTCCACCATATCCGCGGTTCACATCCCCGGCGTAGAAAACTGGGAAGCAGACTTCCTCAGTCGCCAGGGCATGGACGCAGGGGAATGGTCCCTTCACCCGGACGTGTTTCAGGAAATCTGTCGCCGATGGGGAAGGCCGGACGTCGACCTAATGGCGTCCCGGCACAACAGCAAGGTCCCAACCTTCATGGCACGGTCTCGCGATCAAAGAGCTCTAGCAGCAGACGCCCTAGTGCAAGATTGGTCGCAGTTCCGGCTCCCTTATGTGTTTCCACCTCTGGCACTCTTGCCCAGAGTGCTACGCAAGATCAGATCCGACTGCAGCCGCGTCATACTCGTCGCTCCAGACTGGCCGAGGAGGGCGTGGTATCCGGATCTGTGGCATCTCACGGTCGGCCAACCGTGGGCACTACCAGACCGACCAGACTTACTGTCCCAAGGGCCTTTTTTCCATCGGAATTCTGCGGCCCTGAACCTGACTGTGTGGCCATTGAGTCCTGGATCCTAGCGTCTTCCGGCTTACCCCAAGTGGTCGTTGCCACCATGAGACAGGCTAGGAAACCCACGTCTGCTAAGATCTACCACAGAACGTGGAGGATATTCTTATCCTGGTGCTCTGCTCAGGGAGTGTCTCCCTGGCCATTTGCATTGCCTACCTTTCTTTCTTTCCTGCAATCTGGGTTAGAAAAAGGTTTGTCGCTCGGCTCCCTTAAAGGACAAGTCTCGGCGCTATCCGTCTTTTTTCAGAAGCGTCTAGCACGACTTTCTAAGGTGCGCACGTTCCTACAGGGGGTTTGCCATATCGTTCCCCCGTACAAGCGGCCGTTAGATCCATGGGATCTGAACAGGGTACTAGTTGCCCTCCAGAAGCCGCCCTTCGAGCCTCTGAGGGAGGTTTCACTTTCTAGACTATCACAGAAAGTGGCTTTTCTGGTAGCGATCACATCTCTTCGGAGAGTGTCTGAGCTAGCAGCGCTGTCTTCCAAGGCTCCCTTCCTGGTCTTCCACCAGGACAAGGTAGTGCTGCGCCCCATTCAGGAGTTTCTCCCGAAGGTGGTATCCTCTTTTCATCTTAATCAGGATATCTCTTTGCCTTCGTTTTGTCCTCATGCAGTTCATCGGTATGAGAAGGATTTACATTTGTTAGATCTGGTGAGAGCACTCAGAATCTACATTTCCCGCATGGCGCCCCTGCGCCGTTCGGATGCACTCTTTGTCCTTGTCGCTGGTAAGCGCAAAGGGTCGCAGGCTTCTAAGGCCACCCTGGCTCGATGGATCAAAGAACCAATTCTTGAAGCCTACCGTTCTGCTGGGCTTCCGGTTCCATCAGGGCTGAAGGCCCATTCTACCAGAGCCGTGGGTGCGTCCTGGGCATTGCGACACCAGGCTACGGCTCAACAGGTGTGCCAGGCAGCTACCTGGTCGAGTCTGCACACTTTCACCAAACATTATCAGGTGCATACCTATGCTTCGGCGAACGCCAGCCTAGGTAGAAGAGTCCTGCAGGCGGCAGTTGCCTCCCCGTAGGGGAGGGCTGTCTTGCAGCTCTAACATGAGGTATTTCTTTACCCACCCAGGGACAGCTTTTGGACGTCCCAATCGTCTGGGTCTCCCAATAGAGCGCCGAAGAAGAAGGGAATTTTGTTACTTACCGTAAATTCCTTTTCTTCTAGCTCTTATTGGGAGACCCAGCACCCGCCCTGTTGTCTTTCGGGATTTTTGGTTTGTTTGCGGGTACACATGTTGTTCATGTTGAACGGTTTTCAGTTCTCCGATGTTACTCGGAGTGAATTTGTTTAAACCAGTTATTGGCTTTCCTCCTTCTTGCTTTTGCACTAAAACTGGTGAGCCAGTGATCCCACTGGGGGTGTATAGCCAGAAGGGGAGGGGCCTTACACTTTTTAGTGTAATTGCTTTGTGTGGCCTCCGGAGGCAGTGCTATACACCCGATCGTCTGGGTCTCCCAATAAGAGCTAGAAGAAAAGGAATTTACGGTAAGTAACAAAATTCCCTTCTTTTTAGTGCAGTTTTGTTACAAAATTGAATGCAATCCTTATGCCAGCAAAGTCAATGAGAATCCTGAAGTTTTGTGCACATGCTGCTTTTCTTCCCTTGTCGCTTTGCTGCAGAAATAAATCTGCAGCATGTCCATTATTTCAGCATTTTTGCAGCGTTTTTTCACCCCAGAACACATAGAAAATGAATGAACAAAACGCAGCAAAAAGGCACAATTTTTTTCTGCTCGGAGATACAACCAAATACTCAGCATGCGCACATCGCCTAAATTTTACCAGAAATCCAACAACCTCAAAATGCTCCCATAGTGGCTTCCCATAACATGGCAAAAAAATCTAATATTTGCTTTGTATCATATAAAACCAAGCTACATGCATTAACAAAACTGTCCATAACCAGCACTCATTGTAAATAATTTGGAGGTAGAGCCCCCACTCTCTGGTACTCATTACCTGGATTAATCATTCACCGGCCACTGACTGACACAGACAGAAAAGGGCCCCTGTGCAACAACAATATATGCTTTGAAGGCAGACATGGGCCCCCTTACCTCTTGGGCCCCTGCTGCAGAGGCTGCACCAACGAGATGTCCGACCCTGATTCACCCTAACAGAAAGGGGGAATTTATCAAGCCTGGGGTTAACATACACCAGTATTGAATTTATAACCCTTTGGAGTAAGGCAATGCCATTACTGTGGTCTTAAAGGTTAAGGTTTTTCTTTACATACTTCCCCGCTACCATTTAAAGGGAACAGAAATGCTGTTTTCTTGGAGAAATAGTGGTAATCTGCAGAGAATTAGCATTCACATCATGGATGACTGCCTTACTGAAGCAGCTCCTATAACTTGAAAATGAAGTTTTATTCTCCTTGAAGCAGGGAACAGTTACAGTTAGGGTACCGTCACACTTTAGCGACGCTCCAGCGATCCCACCAGTGAGCTGACCTGGTCAGGATCGCTGATGCGTCGCTACATGGTCACTGGTGAGCTGTCAATCAGGCAGATCTCACCAGCGACCAGTGACTAGCCCCCAGCCAGCAGCAACGCGTGGAAGCGATGCTGCGTTTGGTAACTAAGGTAAATATCGGGTAACCAAGCGCTTGGTTACCCGATATTTACCTTGGTTACCTGCGCACACCTCTTAGCGCTGGCTCCCTGCACTCCTAGCCAGAGTACACATTGGGTTAATAAGCAAACCGCTTTGCTTATTTACCCGATGTGTTCTCCGGCTACTTGTGCAGGGAGCCGGCACTGACAGCGTGAGAGCGGCGGACGCTAGTAACCAAGGTAAATATCGGGTAACCAAGCAAAGGGCTTCGCTTCGTTACCCGATATTTACCTTGGTTACAGCTTACCTCAGGCTGCCAGATGCCGGCTCCCTGCTCCCTGCACATTCAGATTGTTGCTCTCACGCTGTCACACACAGCGATGTGTGCTTTACAGTGGGAGAGCAACTTCCAAAAAATAAACCAGCACTGTGTGTAACGAGCAGCGATCTCACAGCAGGGGCCAGATCGCTGCTCAGTGTCACACACAGCGAGATCGCTAATGAGGTCACTGGTGCGTCACAAAAAACGTGACTCTGCAGCAATCTCGCTAGCGATCTCGCTATGTGAGAAGTACCCCTTACTGCTCCGTAGACAGTGATCATTCTGCAATCACTCTGTGACACATTTATAGATAACAGCTAGGTCTCCAATGTGTGTGCAGAGTAAACTGTCAATCAGTGTACTCTAGAGTGATTATAAGCACTGACTGTATAGTTAGTGCTGACACTAACTACTCCCTGCACTGCCCCAGTGGTTGGTAGCAAGCAGCTGCAGGTAGAATAAAACTTTTTTTTTTTTTTCTCCCTGCAGCACCTGCTCCAGTAAAGCAGCTACCTGCAGATTACCACTACATCTGTAATTGGATAGCATTTCTGAATAGTTTGTTGGTGCAGTAAAAGGAATAGACCATGCCTACAATTCCCATTTTGACACAAAACACATTATACAAAGACCATTGTTAGCAATAGTGCTACTCTGCTAAGCTAAAATAATACCACCACACCAAGAACACTAACTTGACTGCTGCATAGTGATTCCATAATGCTTGTATAGAACACAATACATTGCATGCAGACTATTATTACCAATAATACTAGTACACACCTCCTATATACTATAGAACACTTACTGAATTTTAACAAAATGTTACTAAATAAAAATATCTAAAAAAGACCAATATGACAGAGACCATTAGGTGGTTGTTACCAGTTCTGATAGACAGTTATAGTGACTTACAGGTGACCTTCTTTGTTTAGAGTCCCCATATTTTTCAGCTCCCCCAGAATCCCCCTTTAGTAATAAGCTCCCCCCAGAGTTCCTTTTTAGTAATAAGCTCCCCCAGAGTCTCCCTTCAAAAATAAGCTCCCCCCAGAGCTCCTCTTTAGTAATAAGCTCCCCCAGAGTTCCCCTTCATTAATAAGCTCCCCCAGAGTCCTTCTTCAGTAATAAGCTCCCCCAGATTCCCCCTTCAGTAATAAGCTCCCCCAGAGTCTCCCTTCAGTAATAAGCTCCCCCAGAGTCCTTCTTCAGTAATAAGCTCCCCCAGATTCCCCCTTCAGTAATAAGCTCCCCCAGAGTCTCCTTTCAGTATTACATTACGCTCCACCTGAGTCCTCCTTCAGTAATAGGCTAGCCCCAGAGTCCCCCTTCAGTAATAGGCTAGCCCCAGAGTCCCCCTTCAGTAATAGGCTAGCCCCAGAGTTCCCCTTCAGTAGTGAGCTCCTTCTAGAGTTCTCCTCCTGCAATAAGCTCCCCCAAGAGTCCCTTTTCAGTAATAAGTTGTCCTACTGCCTTATTTCAGAAAAGTAATAATGCTTCCCCTATATAGTGTACCTGTACCTATAACTAGTTATGCTCTCCTCAGAGTGCACTCCTCAATAATAATGCCCCTCCAACAGTGTGCCTCCTTCAGTGCTCCGGGGCACCAATATCTTGTAGGTTGCAGACCTACAGTAACCTGCAGCCTACAAGACAGAGTGGTTGGGCAGGGAACCCCTTTCTTCCTGCTTTGCCACAAGATCAATCAAACTGTTAAACCCCAATACAGTTCACATTGGCGCTCTCCAGAGATCCGGGGCACTGGGCAGGATGTTCAGAGACATCACTAGAGTAAGGTGTGCTACATAAGAGGCACACATCTATTAAAGGGGGCTATCTGGGACTTATTTTTCCCTATGGAGCTAAGAACTTAAGGTACCGTCACACTAAGCAACATCGCTAGCAACATCGCTGCTAATGCACAACTTACTAGCGATGTTGCTTAGTGTGACATCCAGCAACAACCTGGCCCCTGCTGTGAGGTTGTTGGTTGTTGCTGAATGTCCTGGACCATTTTTTAGTTGTTGCTGTCCCGCTGTGAAGCACATATCGCTGTGTGTGACAGCGACAGAGCAACAACTAAATGTGCAGGCAGCAGGAGCCGGCTTCTGCGGACGCTGGTAACCACAGTAAACATCGGGTAACCAAGAAGCCCTTACCTTGGTTACCCGATATTTACCATCGTTACCAGCGTCCGCCGCTCTCAGCTGTCAGTGCCAGCGCCTGCTCTGTGCACATGTAGCTGCAGTACACATTAGGTAATTAACCCCATGTGTACTGTAGCTAGGAGAGCAGGGAGCCAGCGCTAAGCAGTGTGCGCGGCTCCCTGCTCTCTGCACATGTAGCTGCAGTACACATCGGGTAATTAACCCGGTGTGTACTGTGGCTAGGTGTGCAGGGAGCCAACTCTAAGCGGTGTGCGCTGGTAACCAAGGTAAATATCGGGTTGGTTACCCGATATTTCCCTTAGTTACCAAGCACAGCATGCTTCCACGTGTAGCGACGCTCCAGCGATCCCTGCCAGGTCAAGTTGCTGGTGGGATCGCTGGAGCGTCGCTTAGTGTGACATCTCACCAGCGACCTCCTAGCAACTTACCAGCGATCCCTATCAGGTTGTATCGTTGTTGGGATCGCTGGTAAGTTGTTTAGTGTGACTGGGCCTTTACAGGCAGGTAGTTGCTAACTATCATCTACCTGTTCTGCCCTGTTTTGATCTTTGCTGTCTCAGGTCAGTCAGGGAATGCTCCTGTCGGCAACCATGCGGCTTCTGGTTACGTTACAGTGGGTACTGAAAGTATTCCGTCCCCTTTACATTTTTCACTCTTTGTTTCATTGCAGCCATTTGAAAAATTCAAAAAACCTCATTTTTTTTCTCATTAATGTACACTCTGCACCCCATCTTGACCGAAAAAACCCCGAAATGTAGAAATGTTTGCAAATTTATTAAACAAGAAAAACTGAATTATCACATGGTCATAAGTACTCAGACCGTTTGCTCAGCATTGAGTAGAATCACCATTTTGAGCTAGTATAGCCATGAATTTTCTTGGGAATGATGCAACAAGTTTTTCACACCTGAATTTGGGGATTCTCTGCCATTCTTCCTTGCAGATCCTCTCCAGTTACGTCAGGTTGAATGGTGAACGTTGGTGGACAGCCATTTTCAAGTCTCTCCAGAGATGCTCAATTGGGTTTAGGTTAGGGCTTTGGCTGGGTCAGTCAAGACTGGTCAAAGAGTTGTTCTGAAGCCACTCCTTTGTTATTTTATCTGTGTGTTTAGGGTCATTGTCTTGTTGGAAGGTGAACCTTCAGCCAAGTCTGAGGTTCAGAGCACTCTGTAAAAGTTTTTTTCCAGGATATCTCTGTACTTGGCCGCATTCATCCTTTTTTCAATTGCAACCAGTTATCCTGTCCCTGCAGCTGAAAAACACCCCCATAGCATGATGCTGCCATGACCATGTTTCACTGTTTCTCATAGTCTGGGAGTCCTTCATGGACTTTTTTGCAAACTCTATGCAGTCTTTCATATGTCTTGCACTGAGGAGAGGCTGCTGTCTGGCCACTCTTCCATAAAGGCCTGACTGGTGGAGGGCTGCAGTGATAGTTGACTTTGTGAAACTTTCTCCTATCTCCCTACTGCATCTCTGGAGCTCAGCCACAGTGATCTTGGGGTTCTTCTTTACCTCTCCCACCAAGGCTCTTCTCCCACGATTGCTCAGTTTGGCTGGACGGCCAGGTCTAGGAAGTGTTCTGGTGGTCCCAAACTTCTTCCATTTAATGATTATGGAAGCCACTGTACTCTTAGGAACCTTGAGTACTGTAGAAATTCTTTTGTAACCTTGGCCAGATCTGTGCCTTGCCACAATTCTGTCTCTAAGCTCCTTGGGCAGTTCCTTTGACCTCATGATTTTCATTTGGTCTGACCTGCACTGTGAACTGTGAGATCTTATATAGACAGGTGTGTGCCATTCCAAATCAAGTTCTATCAGTTTAATTAAACACAGCTGGACTCCAATGAAGGAATAGCACCATGTCAAGGAGGATCACAAGGAAATGGATAGCATGTGACTTAAATATGAGTGTCTGAGCAAAGGGTCTGAATACTTATGACCATGTGATATTTCAGGTTTTCTTGTTTAATAAATTTGCAAATATTTCTACATTTGTTTTTTTCTGTCAAGCTGGGAGGCAGAGTGTACATTAATGAGAAAAAAAAGAACTTTTTTGAATCTACTAAATTGCTGCAATGAAACAAAGAGTGAAAAATATAAAGGGGTCTGAATACTTTCCGTACCCACTGTATGTCGAAATAGATTCTTGTTTTTTTTCACTGCTCTGTCAACAGGGTGTCGTGGCTGATGGTATGCTTCCTAACTGCGGGAAATCTGTTGTCAGTCAGCTTGATGTTGGCTGTGACACCCCATCAACAGAGCAGACCAGAAGTAAAAGAGCTGCTCTATTGGGGTGAGGTAAATGAGGTCAGAATCACAAAAAACATTTTTAGCAAAGATCGTGACTTTTTGACTGTAGAAAACTGGCATAGATGATGACACGCTGGATGAGAACTTCCCAACCAAAAAGCACCTGTTCGGTTTGGCATACACAGACTGTAAAGCCAACGTCTCACTAAGCGACATCGCTAGCGACATCGCTGCTGAGTCACAGTTTTTGTGACGCAACAGCGATCTTGCTAGCGATGTCGCTGTGTGTGACATCCAGCAACGACTTGGCCCCTGCTGTGAGGTCGCCGGTCGTTGCTGAATGACCTGGACCATTTTTTGGTTGTTGCTCTCCCGCTGTGAAGCACACATCGCTGTTTTTGACTGCGAGAGAGCAACGATCTGAATGTGCAGGAGCTGGCTTTTGCGGACTCTGGTAACCAAGGTACACATCGGGTAACCAAGCAAAGCGCTTTGCTTGGTTACCCGATATTTACCTTGGTTACCAGCGTTCGCAGCTTCTAGAAGCCGGCTCCCTGCTCCCTGCACACGTAGCCAAGGTACACATCGGGTAACTATAAGCAAAGCGCTTTGCTTAGTAACCCGATGTGTACTATGGTTACCAAGCACAGCGTCGTTACATGGGTCACTGGTGACTGATCTCTGATCAGTGTGGAGATCTGCCTGATTGACTGCTCACCAGCGACCATGTAGCGACGCTCCAGCGATCCCTGCCAGGTCTGATCGCTGGAGCGTCGCTAAGTGTGACGGTACCTTAAGAAAAGCGCGTTAGAAATGGTTTTATTATTGTTCGGAGATAATCGATTTAGTAATTGAGTCGTTTATGACGACAAGGAAGTAGTCACACATCTATTCAGCTGTATCTTCGTATTAAGGCTAAATAATTAGTTCAGGTTAATTAAAACAGAAATGTTAATAAACAGGTTTGTGTATGTGTGACCTAGTTCACCGATTGTTGACAGCTGGAAATAGCTAGTATTTTCTTATGTTTTATCTCTGTACTCTGGACTAAGTATTGATTTTTGCAGGCAGCTGTGACTGGGCGAGGTTTCCTACCTGTTTTTCTGTGCTGAAAGGTGCTCACATTACTTAATCAATCTGATATTATCCGAGTTCTTGTTATTAGCATTGAGTGCACCCATTAATCTGAATAGTACAGTAGCTCGCCACACGTGTCACATCTGTTTACATGGCTGGAAATGACAAGATCTGCTTCTTTCTAATGTAATAGGCCTTGTTGTTATAAAGTAGACTCTCGGGACATTAGCGTGTTCCTAATCTCTGTGACTCATATTCGCCTATTGTGTTTGTGTTGCATTTCTCTTCATTATGCTGCACCCAGTATCTTTAAATGCCTATGCATATTACCATTTTGGATAATGATGTGGACATTGATGACAAGCACATTTGGGTGTGGAAGTGCAAATCTGGAATGGTTATGTAAATGTTTGCATTATGAACAAACATGCATCTAAATTCTGTCCCAAATCTTGTGAAATAATGGCGTAAATGTATTAGGCTGCTTTCACACTACGTCTTTTTAACATGCATCCTGAACGTTTTTTTAACGCAGAAACTGATCCAGTGCAAATGCGTTTTCTTTTCAATGCATTTGCAATGGACTTGCGTTAACATGCGTTCACCTGCATTTGCGTGCGTTATAGTGAGGATCCAGCGACTTGCAGTTTTTAAAACATCTTTCAAAAACGCTACTTGTAGCGTTTTTGAGCTGCGTCCAACTTCTGCAAATTGCTGGATCCTGACTAAACCGCATGCAAACGCAGGTGAACGCTGGCATGCTGATAGACAGGATCCTGCTTGCTCTACTGAGCATGCCCAGAAACCAGCCTCCGTGATCAGTCTATCTCTCTACTCCCTCTCTGTCTCTCCCCCTCTCTCTCCTCCCTCTCTCTCTGTCTCTCCCCCTCCCTCTCCCCCACCTGAGAGCTGCGGACACTCGTAACCAAGGTAAATATCGGGTAACCACTTATCTTAGTTACCCGATGTTTACGTTGGTAACGTGTGCAGGGAGCCCGGCTCCTAGCAGCTGCAGACGCTCGTTACCAAAGTAAATATCGGGTATCCAAGCAAGTATACCCGATGTTTACCTTGGTTACGAGCCTCGCAGCTGTCAGATGCCGGCTCCCAGTCTGTCACGTTTAGTTCCCCTCACTCCCGATCACATGACTCCAATGCCCGCCCCTAAACATCCAGTGACAGGATCCTGCAAAATAACACATGCGTTTGCATGCATTTTTTGCTGTAAAAGCAGGATCCGCTTTTGCAGCAAAAAAACGTTCAGGACGCATGTTAAAAAGACGTAGTGTGAAAGCAGCCTTATGTGTATTATACAGGTATAAGTGTCTGCATAGCCAACAGGATCGATAATAAAGTAATGTCCTTAAAGGAAACCTGTCAGCAGAAATTTCGCCCAAAACCTAAAAGATTCCCCCTCTGCAGCTCCTGGGCTGCATTCTAGAAAGGTCCCTGTTATTATTGTGCCCCATGTGAGACCAAAATAAAGACTTTATAAAGTGGTACCTTTTTGTATTCAGATACTGTAAATGTGACACGGGGGCGGGCTTTCTGGCGTTCGTTATTCTGCCTCCTGGTCCTGTATGCCGCCCCCCATCGCTCCTTTCCATAGCTGATGCACCACCCACTGCTCCAGCCATCCCCGCGCATGCCCAGTGCCAGTCTCACGGGACTGAGCAGTGTGACCGCTGGTGACGTGTGCGCAGGCAAGTGATTATGGGCGGGGCTGTGATTGTTATCAGCAAGTACCCGCCCATAATCTCGTGAGCGCGCAAACCTCACCAGCGGTCACACTGTGCTCAGGGTAGATGCTAGACTGTATGGGCTGCTTCCAGGGATGACGTTCCTTTTGTCACGTGATAGTGCAGTGTTCAAAATACTATCACGTGACAAAAGGGACGCCATCCCTGGAAGCAGCCCATACAGTCTAGCATCTATTCTGAGCACAGTGTGACTGCTGGTGAGGTTTGCGCGCTCATGAGATTATGGGCGGGTACTTGCTGATAACCATAGTCACTTCCAACACGTCACCAGCGGTCACACTGCTCAGTCCCGTGAGACTGGCACTGAGCATGCGCGGGGATGGCTGGAGCAGTGGGCGGTGCATCAGCTATGGAAAGGAGCGATGGAGGGCGGCATACAGGACCAGGAGGCAGAATAACGGACGCCAGAGAGCCCGCCCCCGTGTCACATTTACAGTATCTGAATACAAAAAGGTACCACTTTATAAAGTCTTTATTTTGCTCTCACATGGGGCACAATAATAACAGGGACCTTTCTAGAATGCAGCCCAGGAGCTGCAGAGGGGGAATCTTTTAGGTTTTGGGCGAAATTTCAGGTGACAGGTTCCCTTTAAAATGTTGTAAAGTTTTATATGGTAGTCACATCAGAATATTGCAAAAAAAAAAGAAAACAGGGAATTCTTGTTTTCGTTGCAGCTACGTTTGCAAAATCGTAACCAAATGATGCGGCCTTGCTTTTTATGCTTGTTACCACAAGGAACTCACCCTAAGACTATATATGCACGCTGCATCTTTTACTGCATTTTTGGTGAAGTTTTGTGGTCACAAAGATGCCCCCAAATTCATGCATTTCCTTCCCCCAGCAAAGTCTGAGATTTCTATTTTGCTGTCCGCACAGTGCATCTTTTTGTGGCTGCGTTTTTGAAGATGCAGCATGTCAATTCTTTTTGCGTTTTGTCCCTGCGTTACGAAGGATTGGGGTCACCGGGGCATTGACCCCTGGTATCTGGCCAGATGCCGGTCCTCATATAAGGTTTATGGGGACCAGAATCCAGCGCAAAGGGGTAGGAGCAAGCGCTTCACTTACTGAATCACCGGCGCAGCTATCTCACTGCTCCCGCAGCCACTCATTCACTTCCCAGGCCACTCATTACCTTCATTCAATGTGCACTGCTTTCCCCACCCCCCGGCATTTGTGATTGGTTGCAGTCACACGTGTCCCCACGTGCTTGACGCTTCAAATCACAGACGCTGGTGTGCAGGTCTATATTGTACAGTAAAATAAATTTTAAAAATTGGCGTGCTGTTAGCCCTATATTATGATACCCAGCACGGATAAAGCTACAGGCTGCAGCCCCCAGCCATGCGCTCATCTTGGCTGGGTATCAAAACAGAAGGAACCGAAAGCAGCTTTTTTTTTTTATTTGTAAATTATTTAAATAATTTTTAAAACCAGCGTGCTGTCTCCCCAATTTTGATACGCAGCCAAGATAAAACCCAACTGCTGGGGGTTAGTATTCTCAGGTTTTGGAGACTCATGGAGATTGAGAGACCCTAGCCTAAAAATATTAGCCTGCAGCCGCCCTGAATTGTCGCATCCATTAGATGCGACAGTCGCAAGACATTGCCCGGCTCTTCCCGATTGTCTTGGTGCTGTGGCAGTCTGGGTGATAAGGAGTTAATTGCAGCTCACAGCTGCCTTTAAGCCCTAGATTAGAAATGGTAAGCACCACAACAAATGTCCAGAGTAATTTTCTTATATAGCCAAAAGAACAATTTATACCAAATAATGAGACCATAAATCTCAAGAAGCCAATATAAAATTGTTTAGTTTATTCAACAAAGAATATACATAAAATACATGTTATCACTTTAAAATTATAGCAGAGGTGTTTACATATAGGGACACCATGGCATAATCACCGTATTTATCCTCTCATTATACTAAACCAGGATAACCACAATGGACAATAGTTACAAAGAGATTTCCTTATTAAAAATAGTAATGTCACTCAGCCAAATGAGGATTACAATAGATCAGCTGATCTTACCAATTAGCTGCAGCAGACGTCTGCTACGATATCGTCTGCTGCAGCTAATCAGTAAGATCAGCTGTTCTCTAGTCCTGTTGTGACCGCGCGCGCTCCCGCGGTCACAACGAGATCTGAAGAAGCGAGGGCGCATGCGCCGCCCTCTCAGGCACAAGACTAGCTAATGTGGGCTTCAGAAACATGGCGCCGGAGATGAGCGCTATGCGCAGGCGCCAACTCCGACGCCATGTTGCTGAATAGAAAAATTTGCATAGAGCCAGAGAGAGGGAGGAACTGGCAGCGGGGGTTGCGGGAATCCATGTGCATAACCCGCCCGGATATTATCAGCAGAGGTGCTACTGTCAGTCAAAAAGATAATGAATTTTTAAACTTCACAAACTTGGATTTCAAAGCCTAAACATCCGAGCTGCCCACTAATGCTATGTACAGACTGTGCCTGATAGTGCCAGTACGGCACTGGCTTTATACGAAAATCCTGATGTTTGGTTCCCTTTAAACATTTGGAGAAGTTGAAGGCAGCTCTGAAGGCCAAAAGGTGCTGTAAGCTGTGCAAAGGAGTCTTGTTCCTGCAGATATCACCTCTGCTCACACGGCACAAGCGACCATGGCAAAACTGGCAGAGCTGGGGTTCCAGCTGGTTGACCATCCACCTCATTCACCAGATCTAGCTCCCTCCAACTATCATCTGTTTCCAAATCTGAAGAAATACCTCAAGTGTACCAAATTTCACACCATTTCTGATGCCATGGCTGCTACGGATGCCTTTTTTGAGGCACAAAAAAAAATCCTTCTTTTTGCTAGGCTTACAGAACTTGGAATACTGATGTAAGAAGTGTGTTCACATCAGTGGAGAGTATGTGGAATAAATGTAAAGTTTCATCATCCTAACTCATTTCTTTCTGGGTAAAGCCAAAGACTTAGCAGCTGCTCGTAGATCTACCTGTGGCCAAATATTTTTGTAGTTCAGATCACAGCATCATGGACATGAAATTGCTGATATTGAAAGGAAACTTCAAAAATGAATGTGTCTTGTGGATTTATGCCTTTATACATCAGTTAAGAAATGTGCCCCTCAGACCATTCGGGGGCATTACAAATCTGGACCAGACCTCAATCAGACGACAAACTTTCACCTCCTCTCTATGAACTGCTCCAATATTTACTGCCACAATTATTTGTCCTTCTCCCATACTAATCGTTCTGCTTCACGTCACTTGTCTTATTTACTCCACTGTTCTATGTCCTGTTGTGTATAAATACTGTATGTGCCTCTTCAGAATTTGTGTTAGGCCTCTTTCACATGTACGTGCTTCCGGTACGTGTATGGTCCGTTTCCTCACGTACCGGAGACACATACACCCGTAGACCTATGTCTTCCTATGGTGTCATGGTGTGGTATGTCATGGTTATGGTATGGTGTGTCCGTGTGTTTCTCACGCCGACATGTCCGTTTTATCTCCGGCATCACGGGTGTCACACGGAACGCAATCGGGTCACATGTAACACACACGGACCACACGGATGTGTTCTGTGTGACACGCGCCGGAGAAAAGAAGTGTCTGTGAGAAAAAAAACAAAACTTTACTCACCTTCTCAGGCCCTGCAGTCTTTGCCGCTGCTGTCACTTGCTGCCGACCGCCGCTCATTATGCAAATTGAATATTCACTTCACTGCGGCCGGAAGCAGCAGCAGCGGGGAGTCGGCAGGACCGAAGACCGAAGATCAGCACCACGGACAGCGAAGCCAGGGACAGGTGAGGAGAAAGTTCCCATTCTCCGTGTGTTATCACGGATAACACACGGAGAACACACGTAGGCCATAAACACAGCACACGGAGGGCAATACGCACCTTTGACACGTCCATGAAACACGTGCGTGATTTTCACGGACATGTAAAAGAGGCCTTATACTGAGCCTGATGAAGAGACCTGAGTAGACTCGAAAGCTTGCTATTATTACCATCTTTTCAGTTAGCCATTACAAGGCATCAACCACTGAGGGCTTCAGTTCTTTGTAAACATTCATTTCTGTGAGTACACGTGGCAAAGCAAAGCTATGTTGGAAGGCAACTGAGAAAGATCGGACTACGCTTAATTTACCAGAACCACTAGAACTACCGCAGGACGGTTGCAATGGAAGCTCAACGGTAAATACAGCCTGGAGGCAAATTGGCACGGATTTAAAAAGGAGTTCTATTGGAAAAATGAATATCTAGTATGTGGACATTATTATAAGATCACATTGTCATTTTAGGACATAATGTAGCTGTAATACTTATTAATTTCGTCCAAAACTACACTATGGGTATCACTTGGCATTTATACCCTTTTCACGCAGACCTCTAGGTTACCATATGACAGATTTTTGTCGGATAGTTCTGTAGCAGATTAGAGATGAAATTAAGCCATATTTTTACAGACGTTATTTCAGTTTTACTTGTGAAAGCTGTAAACTGCATAGATATTGAGGCCCAAAAATATCTGGTATTAAGCGATTAGTAGCAATTAAGAGCAATCATAAGTAGAACATGGTACAGATGGCCAGCGCAATTTGTATAATAGAGAAAACCTTTATGAAGCTCTGCAGGCTTATCCAGTTTGACAGAGAAAGGGCTATTAAAAAATGCTATTGAAATGAGCAGTTGTCTGAAACAATGCTGAATGCATCGGTGTATACTCCCACAGTATTATGAAAGCCAGCACGGAAATAGATCATGCTTAGCAAAGATTATATAAGCGTACTCAGCACATGAAGAGGCATTTACATATTTGTTACATTGGTGTATTATTGAAAGACACAGAGATTTCTGTAGATGCCGAGGAGTAAGGCTAGTTTCACACATCTGGCTTTTCGCCGTTTTGCCGAATTTGGCGCACACCAGTACAGTGTATACAGTACAATGGTAGCGGGACAAGTGCTGGTCACATGCTGTCATGTGACTGGAGCATGTGACCCGGAAGTTGCGGCGCTGCCATTGTACTGTATACACTGTACTGGCGTGCGCCGAATCCGGCAAAACGGCAAAAAGCCGGATGTGTGAAACCGGCCTAAAGGGTGCTTTACATGCTGCGACATTGCTAGCGATGTCGTGCGCGATAGCACTCGCCCCTGTCATTTGTGCGACATTTGGTGATCGCGGCCGTAGCGAACATTATCGCTACGGCAGCGTCACATGCACATACCTTTGCAGCGACGTTGCAGTGACCGCCGAAGAATCCTTCCTTCAAGGTGGAGGTGCGTTCGGAGTCAAAGCGACGTCACTGCGGCGTCACTAAGCGGCCGCCCAATAGCAGAGGAGGGGCGGAGATGAGCGGCCAGAACATGCCGCCCACCTCCTTCCTTCCTCATTGCCGGTGGACGCAGGTAAGGAGATGTTCGTCGTTCCTGCGGAGTCACACATAGCGATGTGTGCTGCCGCAGGAACGACAAACAACCTCGCTACTGACCAGACAACAATTTTTGGTAAATGAACGACGTGTCACAGACCAACGATTTTTGCCTCTTTTGCGATCGTTTAAGGTCGCTCATAGGTGTTACACGCTGTGATGTCGCTAACGGCGCCAGATGTGCGTCACAAACACTGTGACCCCGACGATATGTCGTTAGCGATGTCGCAGCGTGTAAAGCAGCCTTAAGTCAAGCAGCAATAGACCAGAAGAGAAAAGTGGCAGCTCACGAGGTAAGTGGCCAAACAACTTTATTCTGCGGTTGCAGACAAGCTCAGGAACACTGGGGAGAGGAGGGGTACAGGGACGGAGAGCGGACATGCAATAGAAGTTGGCTGCATGAGGCTGAAGCCGCACCCACGTATAGCCGGCGGGACTGTCAAATTAAATTATCGGGCAAGAGCATGGCATTACCAACCACCAAAATCATTCATCCAATCAATACCAGAGTTACATGCAATCTTTACTTCTTGAGAATGTACTAATGGGTTTTTTGTGGTTTTTTTTGTGAAGATAATTTGTGGGCAGGTTTCTAGTTTCATGGAATAAATTTGTACAGACAAATTAACTACCGTATTTTTCGGCTTATAAGACACACCGGATTATAAGACGTACCCCAAATTTACAGGAAACAAAGGTTAAAAAAAAAAAAGGGGGTCTTCTTACCGGGAGTGGACAGCAGTAGTGGTGGAGCGAGGTTAC
The DNA here is from genome assembly GCF_048569485.1 of Anomaloglossus baeobatrachus. NCBI lineage: Eukaryota > Metazoa > Chordata > Amphibia > Anura > Aromobatidae > Anomaloglossus > Anomaloglossus baeobatrachus. Next base: position 309,519,429 of record NC_134353.1, read on the forward strand.
AGGAGGCGGTGGTGGAGTAGGGTGATGCTGCGGGCAGTTCGGCAGTTGTCCCAGATGCTCGCTGCGAGCGCAGTGAGGCAGTCAACTTCCAGAAACTGTCGGCACTGCGGCCTTCAAAGAAATGGCGCCCGGAGTCGGCACGTGCACAGATGGAGCTCTCTGCTCAAGATCTCATCTGCGCATGCGACACCTCTGGACGCCATTTATTGCTCCGGGTGTGGTACGTGTGCAGATGAGATCTTAAGCCGAGGGCTCCATCTGCGCACGTTCTGACTTTGGGCGCCATTATTTGAAGTCCGCACCGCCAACAGTTTCAGGGTGGCGACCGCAGCCCCAACACATGCCCGAGAACAAGTCCACCCATGTATTTGTTTTCACTACACTCATACTGATCAAAACAATCTGCTCTAAAATAATGGACTTGTTGCATTTGACGAATTAATTAAAAGCTTTTCCAATCTAAAATATCTTAACAGTCCAAGTTACATGTTAACATAGGACCCTTTCTTCGCTATCGTTTTCACAATTCTTGCATCCATTCAACTTGTGAGTTTTCAGATAGTCTCCGTTTGAATTTCCTTGTAGGCTGTCAGGATAGCCTCGCAGAGCTGCTGTTTTGATGTGAACGGCCTCCCATCCTCGTAGGTCTTTTACTTGAGAATACTCCAAAGGTTCTCAATAGTGTTGAGGTTAGGAGAGGCTGGTGGCGACACCATGAGTTTCTCTCCTTCCGCTATTTGCAGCATGAAATGGTGCATTTTCATGCATGAAGATGATTTTGCAATGGATAGCATGGTTCTTTTTGTGCCATGGAATAAAGGACTTTTTTTAAAAAGTCTTCATGTGTGTCTGGGACCACTGCAACCATTTCTGGTCCATTATAGCCCTCCTCACAGTATAATGGAATGCCATACAGGACAATTGTTCTTCATACCAGGGCTGTGGAGTCGGTAAGCCAAAATTCAGACTCCTCAATTTCCCTGACTCCAAGTCTTGACTCTGACTGCTTCTTACATGGCTCACGTTTAAGTGATAAATTTACTGTAGTAAAATGGTATTATCGGCTTTTCATAATCATTATGATACAATAATCAAGCTATTTAAACAGATCATAAAATATATTTATTGGAATACAACTTTAGAGCACAAAAAACTTTAATTGTAAATAGTCAATAGACTATGTAGTAAGTGGCAAAAAAAACGTTTTCAAGAAAAACGTACAGAATAATATTTGTGCAGTGTATGAATTTGTTCGGAGAAATAATATTGCCTCCATCAGATCCTCCTTCATAGATAACCTCAAATCTGATCTGATTATCTAATTCTGTTTTCCTGTTTACTCCTAGGGGTACTTTGCACACTACGACATCGCAGGTGCGATGTCGGTGGGGTCAAATCGAAAGTGACACACATCCGGCGTTGCTGTCGACATCGCAGTATGTGAATCCTGTTACATATGATTAACGAGCGCAAAAGCGTAGTTATCGTATGATCGGTGTAGGGTCCGACATTTCCATAATTTCGCAGCAGCGACGGTATGATGTTGTTACTCGTTCCAGCAGGCAGCACACATCGCTGTGTGTGAAGCCGTAGGAGCGAGGAACATCTCCTTACCTGCGTCCCGGCTGCAATGCGGAAGGAAGAAGGTGGGCGGGATGCTTACATCCTGCTCATCTCCGCCCCTCCGCTTCTATTGGCCGCCTGCCGTGTGACGCTGCAGGACCCGCCCCCTTAGGAAGGAGGCGGTTCGCCTGCCAGAGCGACGTTGCAGGGCAGGTAAGTGCGTGTGAAGTTGCCATAGCGATAATGTTCGCTACGGCAGCAATCACAAGATATCGCTGCTGCGACGGGGGCGGGGACTATCACGCTCGGCATCGCAGCATCGGCTTGCGATGTCGCAGTGTGCAAAGTACCCCTTACAGTTCTGAGATGAGTGCAGGCATTCCTTCCCAGTGCCTTCTTCTCTAATCTGTAGAGGAGGAGCGTCACTACTAAGCATATACATAAAGTGCAGCACGGATTCATCTCAACTAAAAGCCTAGATCTGTACATCAGGAATAGAACAAACTTTTATAGGACATTTCATAACTTTACAAAATTCTTCTGAAAAAAATATTTAGCGCATACTGCATTGAACTACTGTATCCTATTTATCATTTATTTTAGGAGTCAGAGTTGGTCCATTTTATACCAACTCCACCAAAATGGACACCAACTCCACAACCCTGCTTCATACAGTATAATGGCACCCACACCCCTCCATATAGTATCATGGCCCCAACACAACTTTCCGCACAGTATGATGGACCTCACACACCCCTCATAACTGTACAATTGGAACCCACAAAGCCATACAAACAATAAAATTGACGCCTGCATAGCCCTCCAAACACATAATTGCCCTCACTCAGCCCACTAAAGAGTATGATTGGCCCTCACACAGCCCTCCTAACAGTAAAATTGGCCCCACCATTGCCCTTCAAATAGCATATTGGCCCTCACATAGCCCTCCAATTACTACCATGGCTCTCACATAGCCCTGCAAATACTACAATACTACAATGACTCCCACATAGCCCTCCAAATAAAATAATGGACCATCATAGCCCTTCAAATATTATAATAGTCCCCACAAAACCCTCTAAGTAGTATAATGGCCTCCTCATAGCCCTCCAAATAATATAAAGGCCTTTAAAGATAGCCCTCCAAACAGTTTAATGGCCCCCAAAATGTACTTGTTAATTAAAAATAAAATTACCCTCCTTGTTCCCCTGCTGCTCTGGTCTCTCCAGTGTGTCGTCTGCATCCCTACAGAGTTCTGTAGGGCGTCCGCTCCTCTGTGATGTCAGAGCTCTGATGGCCAGGGAAAATGATGGAAGAGGGAGCGGACAGCTCTCTGCTCTGTCATTACTTTCAACTGTATCTGCATCCAGGATTCGGGTAAATTGAAAGTGTGACATCTGGCTCCCCCAACCCACGAGCCCCATACTGGCTGCGTTGTTTGCGGTTATTAGTGGTACATCACTGTGTTCATGACCACTTATTTAAGATTCTCCATGGTTAGAAATCAAGAAGAAAACTAATCCTCCAACAGATGGAGAAAATCAACATCAGTTTCAGTTTCTATCAAACAAATGTGGACATGATGAGTATTTGATCAGTTTTTTATCACTGTCCCCATTGGGGCTCACAATCTACATTCCTTATCAGTATGTCTTTGAGTGTGGGAGGATACTGAAGAACCCGGAGGAAACCCCCAAAGCTGGGGAGAACATATAAACTGCCTGCATTTATACTATTTGGTGATGACACACCTAAATAAGGATATTCTTTTATCAGTATGCACAATATTCCTCTTTAAGGCCTCCAACACACATCCGTTAAAAACACGAACGTGCCGCGAGACACGTATTTTCCCTGCGTGTTGCGTGTGGTAAGTACGTGTCTCGGGTACGTGCGGTCCACGTGTGTTCTCCGTGTACTGTCCATGATAGCACACGGAGAACCGGTAATTTGCATACTCACGTGGTCCGCCCTGCTGTCCAGGGTACTGATCTTCGGCTCCAGCCCCGCCCACTCCCCGCTGACGCTGCTTCCGGCCGAGCGGAGGGGCGGAGATTAGCGCCCGTGACAACACGCCCACCTCCTTTACACGCTCATAACGAGCGGCGGCCGTCAGGAACATTTTGCAGTGGAAGAATCTGCGGGGCTGGTGGAGGCGAGTATGTGTTTTTTTTATTTTTAAATTAATGACACGTGTTCTCCGGCGCGTGTCACACGGAACCGCATCCACACTACATCCGTGTGGTACGGGTGCGGGCCGTGTGACAACCGTGCTGCCGGAGAATACGTGGACATGTCAGCTTGAGAAAATCATGGACGCACGTAAGTACGGAACGGACACACGTTCCGTTCCAAAATACTTACGTGTGTTCAAACAATAATGAAAAAATAGGACCACGTGTCTCCGTGCCGCCGGTACGTGAAAAAACTGCCAAACACGTACCGGCGGCACGGATGTGTGTCTTAGGCCTAAAATACAGTGAACTATAAAGCCACGTAATGAATGATATTTGTCTCTTTTTCACAGTGTATCTTCAGGCTTTGAAGGCATGAAACAGCAGGAGATATGCAACAAAATTGTGGCCAAGCTGTTGGAAGATTACTCAAAGTTCTTTGAATGTGATTCCACAGAGAAGGACGCATTATGCGAGGACATGGCCAGAATTATTACTGTAAAAGTAAGCAGCACTTTTTTTCCTTAAAGACATGTCAAATGTGTTGAAGCATGTATAACTAATGAGTGATGAATGAAGAGCGAATTTAGAGAAGGAAAATGTATACTAATGGCCTTGAAAATAGCCTGCAGCCTGTACGCAGAATACATGCAAATGAAAAGCAACAGATGCAGTCGGAATGTTCTTAATTCTACCATGGCGTAATATCCACTTCATATTAACATCTTTCTGGTATAAAGGTAGAAAAGTATAGTCAGTCTTTTAAAACTACGCGTGGATGAAAAAGAACATGTGAGGATACTTGGGCTGCCTGAACCACAGGCAGCATGGAGCAATTACGGTTTTGCAGTGTTGTGTCGAGAAAATTAGCTGGGAACAGGCAGGAGTCAAGGAGGCAGCTCCCTGGTGTTCTGTCCCAAAGCGGGATACTTGTTAATCAAGTCAAATGGGGTGGGAAGAAGCCGGTGGTGGGTAAAACATAGCTGCTTGCAGATGTTGTCCTTTGCACCCATGACCCCAGCGCTGCAAGTCTGCAGTGCTAACCACTGAGTCACCGTACAGCCGAACCTAAGCTTCAAATAAGCTGCAAATAAACAGTAGAATACAAGCTTCATTCACCCTGCTGATCCGTTTCTCTCACGAAATACAAGCTGCTACGAGAATTGTCTGGCAGTGGCTTACACATGTATGGAGGGCTCCAGAAGAGTAGCCTCAACTGATCCAATGTTCAGCCAACTTTTACTGTTGGTCACATTGGCACATATTTGTAAAGTTCTGTTCCATGATATGAACAGAAAAAAGAAAGTAATATAATTACCAGACCCCAGCAGCAAGCGATAGACCCCAATTGATGATAATCGGGTCCCCTGTTTGCTGTCCAGCATTACAGACGACAAAATAACGCTACATGCTGTGCTGCATTGATCATTATTTATGGCCAGAACTGCATCAGTCTTTGAATGGCGCCTGCAATGCAGACTTAAATCTAATGTGTATGGTCCGCTTTCAAAGTAATTGGTTTCCAAGTGCCTGGCATTACAGATCATGTGCACATACTGTACACCTTTGCCTTGTCTCATGTATGCAATACACTTACAGTTCTCCTTTATTTTTTTGTATTGCTCCCCCCTCATATTAATTAGATTATTTTCTAGCATAGTAAATGTTCGGCCTTTTTCTCACTGCATTTGGCACTAAATCCAGGAACCTGCAATGTAGCCATAAGGGGGCTTTACACGCTGCAACATCGCTAGCAATCTCGTTAGCGATGTGACACGCCAGATCGCAGATGCGATCTGCCGAGATCGCACATAGGTCGGTTTTATAGAGCCGGTCACATGTGCGATCTCGGCAGATCGCATCTGCGATCTGGCGTGTCACATCGCTAACGAGATCGCTAGCGATGTCGCAGCGTGTAACGCACCCTATAGAGTGCAATGACAAAAGCTCAAACGGACCCATTTTTGTTCCCATGTGAAAAGGCAGATGGCAGTTCATTTGAACTTCGTGTCAGTGCACTCCATGGTTCTATGTTTTGTGGGATTCAGACAGACCACTAGACCTTTGCATAAACACAGTGTAAATAGTCTACAATTATTGCCGTATACATTTTATAATTTCATCATTATCACTGCTTTGAACCATGAACTAACCTACACTTTACATATCTGCATTCAGATTGGCTTAAGATAAGTTCACGTTCTGCATTTTCCATTGCATTTTGCAGGCAGACTTAACAGCATGTCAGCAAAAACATGAGCTATTGTTTTTCTACATAAACTCCGGCTCATGCTGGGAAGTGGCAGAATCCTCTTATTTCCACACATGTTCTGTCTTCAGACCCCTCACTATAAGAACAGATTGTCTAACAGTAGCTTAGCTGCATTACACGGTAAATAGATTATAGCCATAGGTTACTCTGCCTCTTCACATATACAACTCACTGGGGTTCAGGTCAGGATGGCTGCTATTCTAGAATAGCTCTGCTATGATATCATTTTGCTGATGTCAACCTGCAAGGTACTATTTGTGTTTGTTTAAGGCCTGGAACAGACTGTTTTCTGTGTAGTTGTTACACGATAATATTGTTTGAATGCACTAACCTCTTAAAACTCATTAGATAGCTTTAGGACGAATGGTGGTTCAGCGCTCACGGCTATATTGTCCAGCTGTATCACACACAGGAACTCGCACTCTGCCGAGTGCTCCTATGTTCTCTGTGAAAGAGCAACTGCCAGACATCTCTAGTGGCAGCTTATCTATCAGAGAACAACATTTTTGTCAGGCCGAAATTGGATATACTGGAACCTTAACTTCCCCAACATCATTTGTCAGGGGCCCTCAGACAAATTAGACTGGTGTCTAAGCCCGTCAATATTGCGTGAAATACTCAACATGTGCACGTAGCTATAAACTGGTGTGTTTTGCTTTTCCTAGGAATATAATTCAGAAAGGCCCGTTATCCCCACTAGGGTGGTGGAAGTTCAAGTGGCTTCTCAGTCTCCTAGACGAAAGGTTCGTTGACCAATTAATTTCTAAAAATGGGCCTCCTTCTTGGTATCTCACTGATCTTACAAATTATATTTTCTGCACTTTACACAGACACAAGTCCAGGAACAACCACTGAAGACAAGTAATGTTGAATTAGACTTGCCCAAATTATCTCCAAGATTTACGGTAAGAATTTTTTTTTTCACTAAATAAGATTTAAAATCTTGAACTCATTTGTGTAGTTGAGTTTACCGGTGTGTTCAGGTGTACGGGGGTAAGGATATAAGTACATCCCATCCTCATAGACACATGGACGCTGTGATTTTTAGTTAATCAGTCCAACACTGGTGAAACAGCTGTTTAACCATGTAGAAACCATGCACCGTAATTATCGCATCACCTAAGGGATATAAATAAAAGGGCCACAGGGCATAAACAAATGACAATTAGCTCCTTTTGTTGTCTGTTAGACATGACATCATAATCACCAAGTGACAGACATTTAATGGGAATGGTCTAAGGCAAATGAATCGGAGAACCCCCCCCCCCCCCCAAAAAAAATGGGTTAAAGAAATAAGGGATAATACAATTACTGTGTATTGCATGACATAATCCTTGTGCCATACGGTGCCCCCTGTCTCCACTTGATATGAGATGGTGTATAAGTTATGCCCACCTTTGCCATGCACTGCCCCCTGTCTGCACTTGATATGAGATGGTGTATCCATTATGCCCACCTTTGCCATGCACTGCCCCCTGTCTGCACTTGATATGAGATGGTGTATCCATTATGCCCACCATTGCCATGCACTACCCCCTGTCTGCACTTGATATGAGATGGTGTATAAGTTATGCCCACTTGTGCCCCCTGTCTGTTTCTATTATACTTTTCCTCTGATTGTTCCACTCCAGATTTTGGCTTTCAAATACTAAGGGGAAAAAAAACAACCAAATACTGAACGTGTGAATGTGGCCTCATTGTGAGGTGTATAGAAGAATTTCTGTATTTAGAATGTTAGGACGGGGCCACACGGGAATCTACTGCAATCCTCGCATGACACTCGACTCATGCTGGCAGCACAGCAGGGGCCGAGTGTCATGCGAGTGTTACTGTGACTGAGCCTCAGCTGCGGGGGTCGGGCAGGCGCTGCGGAAGGGAGGGAGGGATTTATCTCCCTCTCTCCTCCGTTGCCAGCTATTGCCATTCTCGCCCTGCACTTGCGGTACACCGGTGTACCGCGAGTGCAGTGCGATTTTCTCTCGCCCCCATAGACTTGAATGGGTGCGAGAGTGAAAAAAGATCACATTACAGTCGCAGCATGCTGCAATTGTTTTCTCAGTCCAATTAGGGCTGAGAAAATAATCGCTTATGAGTGCTGGCACACAGGCTAATATTGGTCCGAGTGGAATGCAATGTTTTATCGCATTCCACTCCCACCGATTTTCATGCCGTGTATTTTAGGCTTTAGAGTTCAATTAGCTACGCTACATGATTTTTTTTTTATTATGTTTTGACAGGATACTTTGATTGATGTTCAGCAAGGAAGTAATCCAAAAAATGTTGTTCCTTATACTTCACAAAAGAAGAAGGTAAAATAGAAAAATGTGGCATAATTAAAGTACCGACATGTTTATTTAATGAAATGTGCCATACATAGTCATGTGTGCCAATAGTCTTTGTAGCCCGTACCTCCACAGTACTCACTTTCACACAGTCTTGAGATGCCCTCTCTGTCGGCAGGAATTTGCACGTGAACAGTCCATCACTAGTTACTGCATGGACTTCAGCTTAGGCTGAGTCCACATGTCTGTAATCATCAGTTAGAACGAATCCTGTAGAGATCTTTTGGCAAACTGATTTCTGCTAGATCCGTTTTTTTTTAACATTGGAGTCTATAGAGCTGGGGTGGGGAACCTGTATTATGCTAAAGGTCATTTGGAAATTTCTACCAACCTTCGGGGGCCGCACAAAATTATAAATGTGAAAATGACCGTGCTATATTTGGTCAAACAATTATTTCGGATTATAAGACGCACTTTACCTCCCAAAAACTTGGGAGGAAAATGATGGGAGCGTCTTAAAATCCGAATATAGCTTTACCAGGGGGGCTGTCTGTGCAGCTTTGTGTGTGGGCGGCCGGGTGCGTGTCGCTGCATGCCGGCAGCCGGGTGCCTGTCGTGGCCAGCTGCCTCTGTCACAGCTGCTTCTCTATGCGGTGGGCGGCCTGCTGGCTGCCACTCTGTGCAGGTGGGCGGGCGGGTGGCTGTACGGACTGCGGTGGCTGTGCGGCAAGTGTCCCAGTCTGTCCGCGGTCCTGATTTCAAATGATGGCGCCGGGAGTCAGCGCGTGTGCAGATGGAGCTCTTGGATGAGAGCTCCATCTGCGCACACGCTGGTCCGGGCGCCATCATTTGAACCGGGATTGCGGACAGACTGGTACACTTCCCGCACCGGCCTGCTCCACCACTGACCTGTCGCTGCCACTGACCCGCCGCTGCTGTCGCTGCCACTGACGCGCCGCTGCTGCCGCTGTCACTGACCCGCCCCTGCTGCCGCTGTCACTGACCCGCCACTGCTGCCGCTGTGACTGACTGGCCGCTGCTGCCGCAGTCACTGACCCGCCAATGCTGCCGCTGTCACTGACTCGCCGCTGCCCCCACTGACCCGCTGCTGCCGCTGTCACTGACCCGCCGCTGCTGCCGCTGTCACTGATCCGCCGCTGCCACCACTGACACTGACCCGCCGCTGCTGTCACTGACTCACCACTGCTGCCACTGTCACTGACCTGCTGTTGACAGCACTGACCTGCCGCTGACACCACTGATCCGCTGCCGCCACCACGGATCCACCGCCGCTGCTAGCACAGCCTCTTCCTACTGTGACCCCGCTCCACCACCGCTACCGCCCCCCTCTGGTAAGACAACACCGGAGTATAAGATGGACCCCATAGTTTATTTTTTTTTTACCTTTTTGTGTCTCTAAATTTGGGGTGCGTCTTATCATCTGGTGCAACTTATAAAACGAAAAATACGGTAATTAAATCACTCCTATTGTGGTGGCTGCAGCTACTTCTCTTTGGTGCGGCTGTGAAGTTTGGTGATACTAATCATGTTGCTTCTCACAACTGCTTTTTCAGGTTTGTCTCGGTCTGGAGCGCAGCCAACTCTTTGTGATAATAAGATTGGTAAATCATATACATCACTGCAGGGGCTGGGAGTATATACATCACATAGGAGACGCTGTGACTGTTGTATATACATCACATAGGAGACATTGGGACTGCTGTATATAAATCACAGGAGACACTGAGGGCACATATATCACATGAAGGGCTGGGGCATACACATCACAGGATTCGCTTGGGGCATACACATCACAGGAGACGCTAGGGGCATACACATTACAGGAAGGGCTAGGGGCATACATATCACAGGATGGGCTGGGGGCATATACATCACAGGAGGGTCTGGGGGCATATACATCACAGGAGGGGCTGGGGGCATATACATCACAGGAGAGGCTAAGGAATATACATCACAGGAGGGGCTGGGGGCATATCACAGGAGGGGCTAAGGAATATACATCACAGGAGGGGCTGGGGGCATATACATCACAGAAGGGGCTGGGGCATATACATCACAAGAGAGGCTGAGGCACAGACATCATTGGGAAGCATAAACATGGCTGTGGGGCACAGACAGCACTGCGTGGGGGCACGGAGAGGATCACTGAGGGGGAGCAGACATCACTAGGGTGGCACGGACATCACTAAAGGTGCACGGACAGCACTGAGGGGGGACTGTGAGGCATGGACAGCACTTACGAAGCACAGACATCACTAGGGGGCACGGACATCACTGGGGGTGATAGCACTGGAGGTGGTACACAGCATTGGGGGAACACAACACTGGGGGTGATACACAGCACTGGGGGGCTGCTACAGCACTTGGAGGGCTGCACACAGCGCTTGTGGAGCAAAGACCTCACTGGGGGGAACACATGTGGGGGCTGGGGGGGCAAAAAGCACTGGAGGGTGCGCGCCGGGCACACAGCAACGGAGGGCAAGTACCAGGCACACAGCTCTGGAAGGCAGGCGCCGGGCACACAACTCCGGAGGGCAAGCAAACACCGCTGGAACCTGTGAAACGTCTGTGGGATGGAAGCGCAGAGCGCTAAACCTGCCCACAAAGTAAGTCCCAAGCACGCTGACACTGACTAGCGTGAGAGACCCTTGGTACGCGCAAGCAGCACATGTGGGGATTTAAAGGGCCACGGCCAACAAGATCACAGTGGCGGCTCGAGCACTGCCATTCTCGGGAATATGCTCGGGGGCCACAGAAAAGGTAATCACGGACCGCAGGTTCCCCAACCCTGTTATAGAGAATAGATTAGTTAATGGATTGCTATTTATCTTCCATTTCAAACTGATCCTGTAAGAAAAAAATAGATCCGTTACAAATGTAAGAAAAACAGATGGCTGAATATCAATCTGTTAACGGATCCGTTCTCCGTAGACTCCTGTTTAAAAAAAAAAAAATGGATGCAGCAGACATCAGTTATGTAACAACGGACAAAAAGTTATGTTTGCAGAACGTTTTTGCCAACGGATATCTGAAGGATCCATTCTAATGGATGATTACAGAACATATGATCTCAGCCTTACAGAGACTGCTTTAGAAGGAGCAAACAGAACTACCATTGTGTTGTTGCTGCTTTTAGCTGGAATGGTCAGTTTCTGCTCGGGGGGCCATGGGTTGCAAGCTATCGATGGTGTCCAAGCCCCACTTTCAATTGTCTAATTTTGTCTAATAAAAGCAACATGGCAACTTTGGCCATGACACAGGTCATAGTTGATGATCGCTATGTGCTGTTACCTCTCCACAGCATTTCTCATTTTTTACAACCTGCTTATTAACTTATCTATTCACCTGCATTATGCTACGTTGTAGCTGCATCACATAACACTTTTTAGCTGCTCGACCCGTGTCACAGCCAATGTCACCTAGACTGTGACTAGAGATGAGGGAACCCGAGGTTCAGTGTTCATACCAAACACAGACTTTACAAAAAAACAGAGTTCGGGTGATTTACGTATGCCAAGCATCTCTGTGTTCGGGTACACTCTGTGCTCAGCCCAGTGCTAGAAGCTTGCCATGTTTGATTGGCTCACACTGTGGGTAACAATAGCATAATTGGTTGTAGTGTGCACACAAAAAAAAAGGATAAACCACGCCCACCCTCCTCCGGAAGTGATATGTTTATGGCTCACTACATATGGACGCAGACCTGAACTGCCCAATTAATGATTTCCATTGGGGTTCAGGTCAATTCCAGGTCCCAAACCAAAGTTTATTTAACCTCTTCACAACACATGACGACGCCATGACATGGCGACATGGATCGTGTTAGGTTAATCCGTACACATATCAGCTGATTTCAACAGCTGACATGTGTGCCAGCTAGTCGTCAGTAGAATTCCGTTCTACCCGCGACTGTTAACCCCTTACATCTCTGCCAAAATCTAGCAGCGAGATGTATATGCGCACCGCCATAACGATAACTTGCCCCCACCCCCATCTGAAATCACGTAACGTGATCACGTGACTGCCGGTGGTTGCCATGGTAGCACAGGGTCATGTGATGGTGTCTGTAGCTATCAGGAGTCACTTCCTCTTACACCCGGCAGACTGCAGTGTGTAATAGGAGAGCTCCTTTTCTGCAGATCTCAGCTGTGTAGCTGTGATCTGGAGATATGCAAGAGCGATCAGATTGCTGATCATTATAGTCTCCTAGGGGGACTAGTAAAATAGCAAAAAAGCTAAAAAAAAAGTTATAAAAAAAATGAAAAAACGTAACCGTTCAAATCACCCCCCCATTCGCCCCATTGAAAATTAAAGGGTTAAAAAAATATACACATATTTGGTATCGCCGCGTTCATAAATGCCCGATCTATCAAAATATAAAATCAATTAATCTGATTGGAATTTTTTTGCCGTTATGCCATTTACCAAACGCCAAAATCACGTTTTTTTGGTACCCGCAAATTTTGCGCAAAATGCAATAACAGGTGATGAAAACATAGCATCTGCGCAAAAATGGTACAGTTAAAAACGTCAACTCAGTATGCAAAAATCAGCCATCCCTGAGCCCTATAGATACAGAAAAATGAGAACTCTATGGGTTTCGGAAAATGGCGCAAAACGTGCGCCACTTTTTTTGGACAAGCTTGTGAACTTTAACCCCTTAGATACAAGTAGCCCTATATATGTTTGGTGTCTACATACTCGCACCGACCTCAGGCATCACAACGACATATCAGTTTTACCATATAGTGAACACGGTGAATAAAATATCCGAAAACCTATCGTGCGATTGCACTTTTTTTTACAGCAAAATCAGAGCACTATAATAGTCGTGAAATAGCGAGTGATGTTTTTGGTGGTGAGTCCTGGCTCGGGCACATTGCCATATTCATTTTATTACATAATACCAATGCTGACACCTTAAGTAGGGGCACGTTCAGCATTGTATTGCCATACCGTACAGCGGCATGCCCAAGCTTTAGTCTTGTGAATCAGTCTGACAGGTTCCCTTTAACCTGCCACAAACGTCTTCTAACATAAGAACAGATTAAAAGCACAGCCTGTGTTTAAAGAATTACCGTTCTCAGGAGAAGTAGAATAAAGCACGTATGCACCATAGGATTGGAACAAAATAAAACAAAACGGCATTATGTTTCTGTGAGCTGGCTAAAAATAACCAGATTTTCAAAGATTACGCATTGATGGCCCCTTTGCATTTGCTAATTGTTTCCGGCAGTTTTGTTCAGGGTACACAATGTTTAAAAGGCAGGAAAACCACAAAGCATCTGTCATGCTGCTGACACCAGGGCAGCCATATATTATCTGGGACCTTTGCTAATTCTGCTTTATGCTTTGAGAAGGAAGCAGTTCTCTTTCGTGAAAATAGCATCAACATTTGCAGACCTGATCACTTACTGTAGGATTATCATTAATGCTTCATTATACTGTCATTTCTAAAGCCATGGATCAGAGCAGGCACGGGCACACAGCTGATGGCCGTTTGCAAGAGCCAAATAAGAGCCCCTACCATGAGCATACCCAGAACGTGCAAATCCAGAGCTGCTCTTTACGATGGCTTTCTCAGCTCTGGACAATATTGTGTTACTGAGACTATGCTTAGTGGTCAAGGACAGGAAAGTGGTCAATAAGAACATCCCTTGTAGTCTTGGGGTTTATGGTTACATCCCTTTGGGGTACTTTGCACGCTGCGACATCGCTACTGCAATATCGTCGGGGTCAAATCAAAAGTGACGCACATCCGGCGCCGTTAACGACGTCGCAACGTGTAAAGCCTAGATGCGCAGATAAACGATCGTTAAAGCGTCGAAAATCGGTGATCTGTGTAGCGTCGGTCATTTTCATAATGTCGCACCAATAGGAGATACGATGTTGTTTGTCATTCCTGCAGCAGCACACATCGCTATGTGTGACACTGCAGGAGCGAGGAACATCTCCTTACCTGCATCCACCGGCTATGCGGAAGGAAGGAGGTGAGCGGGATGTTTATGTCCCGCTCATCTACGCTCCTCCGCTTCTATTGGCCGCCTGCCGTGTGAAGGAGACGAGTCGCCGACCAGAGCGACGTCGCAGGGCAGGAAAGTGCGTCTGGAGCTGCCGTAGTGATAATGTTCGCTACGGCAGCTATCACAAGATATCACATGTGCGACGGGGGCGGGTACTATCACGCTCTGCATCACTAGCCGATGCTAGCGATGTCGCAACGTGCAAAGTTCCCCTTAGGGTCTAGGTTTGCAAAGGTAATATTCCAGGGTGTCTCTGTAGACAGTTCAGACACTTGAGCCATACATAATCTTGTGTCAGACGATCGCAAAGCAGCTCATCCAGACATAGACTCTGTGATGGCCGAGGTGGTGCCATGTCTATTAGACTTCATGGTGAGTGTGAGCAGAGGAAAGGATACTTGTTAGGCTAAGTTCACATTTCCGTTGTTTTGCATCAGTCACATGCGTTGCTTGACGCATGTGACTGATGCATTGTACAACGGATAACAACGGATGACAAAGAAAAGAATTTTAATGTCGGACTCTGTTGTGTGCGGGGGGCAGAGTTCGGGGGGCGGAGATGAGGACGTCACTGCCGCGGTCTGCATTGCTGGGGACAGGTGAGTTAGTGTGTGTGTGTGTCTACATGTGTGTGTACATGCGGAGTGCGGGAGGGGGCGGAGCGCGAGGGAGCGGAGCCAAGCGGGGCTGTGGAGCTGAGGCCGTCAGTGCCACGGGGACTGCAGGGCTGGGGACAAGTGTGTGTGTGTGTGTGTGTGTGTGTGTACACATGCGGAGTGCGGGAGGGGGCGAAGCCAAGTGGTGAAGTGTCGGCCTCCTTGCACACTGTATCCAGGGTAAATATCGGGTATAAGCAAAGCCCTTTTTGCTTGGTTACCCGATATTTATCTTGGTTACCAGCATACACCGCTTATCGCTGGCTCCCTGCACCCGTAACCACTGTAAATATCGGGTAACTAACCAAAGCGCATTGCTTGGTTACCCGATGTTTATCCTGGTTACGGGGGCAGGGAGCCAGAGAGAGCATGCGCAGCAAAATCCTACAGATCGCGCTGCTCAAAAAACGTTACAGGCTGCGTTGCTCCCGCCCGGCGGTCAGTTAAAAAACGACTGACCGCGACGCAGCAGATGCAGCGCAGCATCATCAGTCGTAATCCGTCACTAATAGAAGTCTATGGGGAAAAACTGGATTCCTGCAAAATATTTTGCAGGATACCGTAATTCCTCTAGGCGACGGATTGCGACTGATGCAAAACAACGGAAGTGTGATCTTAGCCTTACAAGGGCAATGCCAAAGGGCGTCACTGTAGTGCTGCAACAACGAGGCCCAAACCACTGTGATTGTGAAAGTAAAACAATGATTCATCTACAAAATCAATTCATTGTTTAATAAACCGTTAAATAAATGGAGTGGCTGAGACCCAGCCATCCCTTTTGGCCTAAAACCTCCTGGGGCCATATTAGGCCCCTTCGCTGTTTACTCCTATCTTCAGCTGAACGGGCTGCCAAGCCATGTGTCTGCCCCTTAATCATAGTGCAAATAATTTCAGCACTACATGTTGTATATTAGTTGATATGACTAGTGTTGAGCGGACCCGGATCCGCAAAATCCGGATCCGCACGGTTTGAGAGCCCGATCCGAGTCCGACCAGTACCCGGGATTCGTCGGGGTGCACGATCCGGATCCTTTTTTTTTTTTTTTTTTTCTCTCTCCTTTCTCTCTCTCTCCTTTCTCTCTCTCTCCTTTCTCTCTCTCTCTCTCCTTTCTCTCTCTCTCTCCTTTCTCTCTCTCTCCTTTCTCTCTCTCTCTCCTTTCTCTCTCTCTCCTTTCTCTCTCTCTCCTTTCTCTCTCTCTCCTTTCTCTCTCTCTCCTTTCTCTCTCTCTCCTTTCTCTCTCTCTCCTTTCTCTCTCTCTCCTTTCTCTCTCTCTCTCTTTCTCTCTCTCTCTCTTTCTCTCTCTCTCTCTTTCTTTCTCTCTCTCTCTCTCTCTCTCTCTCTCGTCCCTGATCCGGCTCCCCATTGATTTACATGGGCGCGGATTCTGGATCGGATCCGGACTTCTGCGGCAACCCGATCCGGATCCGCCGGACCCGGATTATAACCAATCCGCTCAACTCTAGACATGACTTAATATGTTTTTGACATTGACTAATGGGCCTCTGTACTCTTATGTCATGTGCCCACGGGACTCTGTACCCACGGATTTTGCCGCAGAAAACCTGTGGATTTATCTGGATTTTCTAGATAAATCCACAGGTTTTGGCAAGTACAGACACACCCCATGTTATCCTATGGGACATAGGGAGTGTCTGTGTCAATGCTGCGGTATGTGCGGCTGCGGAATATGCTGCGGATGTCCCGCAGCCGCACATAACTGCATGTCAATTATTCCTGCGGAAATACCTGCGGAAATCACGGCCCTCCACTATGGAGATAGAGGCCGGGACGTCCGCAGGTAAGTCGCACGAATGTCCGCAGGTTTACCGTAGCTATTTCCCTGGAATCCCGCAGCTGTGTATAGCTGCGGATTTTGGGGATCAGCTGCGGGAAATCTGCGGACGTACCTGTGCGGATATATCTGCAGGTACATAGTCCCGTGGGCACATAGCCTTAGATTGAAAAGTCTAGAAATTAGAAGTTTCCTTAGAGTTATTATTAATATAGACTGGAAGGGTGCTTGTATTCAGAGAGTATTTTTTGTCTTCTACTATGTAAAAGAATTCTACAGCTTTCCCATCATTGTGTTATATCGTGCTTTTGCAATAGACTAGTAAATAGTAGTTCTATACAAGAAGTAGTACTTTAGGGCACTAAAGCTGGGTTTACACACTGAGACTTTCTAGCGATCCAACCTGCGATCTCAACCTAGCCGGGATCGCTACAAAGTCTCTGGTGAGCTGTCAAACAGGCAGACCTGGCCAACGACCTAACAGCGATCCGGACCTGCAGAGCGACTAGCTGGTCGTTGGGGACGTGTCAAAAAAGCAGGTGAACTTCACCCGACTTCATTTAATGCCGCGCGGCTCTGTGTGCCGTGTAAATAAATAAATAATTAAAAAATCCGGCGTGCGGTCCCCCCCTATTTTAATACCAGCCAGATAAAGCCATACGGCTGCAGGCTGGTATTCTCAGGATGGGGAGCCCCACGTTATGGGGAGCCCCCCAGCCTAACAATATCAGCCAGCAGACGCCCAGAATTGCCGCATACATTAGATGCGACAGATCTGGGACTGTACCCGGCTCTTCCCGATTTGCCCTGGTGCGTTGGCAAATCGGGGTAATAAGGAGTTATTGGCAGCCCATAGCTGCCAATAAGTCCTAGATTAATCATGTCAGGCGTCTATGAGACACCTTCCATGATTAATCTGTAAGTTACAGTAAATAAACACACACACACCCGAAAAATCCTTTATTAGAAATTAAAAACACAAACACATTCCCTCATTACCAATTTATTACCCACAACAAAGCCCTCCTTGTCCGGCGTAATCCACGGTCCTCCAGCGTCGCATCCAGCTCTGCTGCATGCAGGTGACAAGAGCAGCAGAAGACACAGCCGCTCCTGTCACCTGTACGCAGCTAATGAAGAGAGCCGTGTGATCGGTTCAGCTGTCACTGAGGTTACCTGGATCCAGCGGTGGATCCAGCGGTGGCCGCGGGTAACCTCAGTGACAGCTCAGCTGATCGCGCTACTCACCTCATTTGCTGCGTGGAGCTGACCGGAGCGGCGGTGAGTAGCGCGATCAGCTGAGCTGTCACTGAGGTTACCCGCGGCCACCGCTGCATCCACCGCTGGATCCAGGTAACCTCAGTGACAGCTCAGTCGATCACACGGCTCTCTTCATTAGCTGCGTGGAGGTGACCGGAGCGGCGGTGTCTTCTGCTGCTCCTGTCACCTCCATGCAGCAGAGCTGGATGCGACGCTGGAGGACCGTGGATTACGCCAGACAAGGAGGGCTTTGTTGTGGGTAATAAATTGGTAATGAGGGAATTTGTTAGTGTTTTTTATTTCTAATAAAGGATTTTTCGGGTGTGTGTTTTTTAACTGTAATTTACAGATTAATCATGGAAGGAATCTCGGGGAGACGCCTGACATGATTAATCTAGGACTTATTGGCAGCTATGGGCTGCCAATAACTCCTTATTACCCCGATTTGCCAAAGCACCAGGGCAAATCGGGAAGAGCCGGGTACAGTCCCAGAACTGTCGCATCTAATGTATGCGGCAATTCTGGGCGGCTGCTGGCTGATATTGTTAGGCTGGGGGGCTCCCCATAACGTGGGGCTCCCCATCTTGAGAATACCAGCCTTTTAGCCGTATGGCTTTATCTGGCTGGTATTAAAATTGGGGGGGACCTCACGCCGGATTTTTTAATTATTTATTTATTTATTTTACTGCACAGTATAGACACACCCACCGGCTGCTGTGATTGGGTGCAGTGACACAGCTGTCACTCAGCGTGTGGGCGTGTCTCACTGCAACCAATCATATTTGCCGGTGGGCGGGGAAAAGCAGGGAATACGAGATTGTTTAATGAGCGGCCGGCTTTTTCAAAAAAGGAAAAGCCGCTGGAGAAGAGTGAACGTCGTGCAGCGCCGGTGATCGGGGATCGGTGAGTATGAGAGAGGGGGGGACACTTCAGTCACTCGGGGGGATTAGCGGTCACCGGTGAATCCTTCACCGGTGACCGCTAATCAGGACGCTACACAGACAGAGCCGCGGAGTCGCTGTAAAGTCCCCTTTACACACTGAAACTTGCTAGCGATGCAGGCTGCACAGCGGGAAACAAAGGACCTAGGAATGGTCCTGAACGATTTGTAGCGATCACAACTTCACAGCAGGGGCCAGGTTGCTGATAGGTTTCACACACTGCAATGTCGCTGGGGAGGTCGCTGTAACGTCACAAAACCGGTGACGTTACAGCGATGTCGTTTGCGATGTTGCAGTGTGTAAACCCAGCTTAAGCCTCAAGGTAGCAAAGTAAGACGTGTAATCTAGAACTAACAGCTGATAATGTTCGGAGAATGTATTATGTGAATATTATCTGGAGATCCCTGTGATAAAGTAGTAAACATTTTTTTCTATGTCACCCATCAATTTGAAGGGCACTACAACCTGCCTCTCCTGCACATGACTGCTCTGTGACAAGCGCATGGAGTTGCATGCAGCGGTCATCACTTTCACAGTTAGCGGAAATGACTGGCCCATATTTTTCATATGGCCAAATGAACCCGAGCTACCTTTATTTAGGGATTTCCTAATAGTACAATTCCACAACATGCCCAGTGGCAAAACTGAGCAACACACACATTCTTAAGTACAGTGGTGCTTCCAGGTGTAAACCTAACCCTCTTCCAACCCTACATTCTGTGTGCATCTATGCTATTGTTACAAACATAAGTGTTTTAATATTAGTCATTTGCAGCGTTTTTTTATTTTACATAAGTTGTAATTGGGTGTTGAAACAGTTTTATTATTCAAAAAAAAGTTCATCCTTGGTCTCATCAGACCAGAACATGTTTTTTCACATGCTTTTGGCACACAAAAGGCCCCGTCACACACAGAGATAAATCTTTGGCAGATCTGTGGTTGCAGTGAAATCATGGACATATTGTTCCATTTGTGCACAGCCACAAACCTGGCACTGATTGTCCACAATTTCACTGCAACCACAAATCTGCCAAAGATTTATTTCTGTGTGTAACGGGGCCTTTATTGTAGGTTTTGGTAAAATGTAGCAGAGCATTGTAAGAAAATCTGTCTACCTTGCTTCCCTACCCCACAAGCCAGTCATATAAAGAATATGGGAAATTTCTGTCACATGCAGTTCTTGCCAAACATTCCTGCAGCTCCTTTAATGTTGCTGTAGTCCTCTATGCAGCTTCCGGAATCAATTTTCTTGTCTTTTCAACAATTTTTGAGGGACGTCCAGTTCTAGCTAATGTCACTGTTGTTCCAAATTTAAGCCACAGCTTTATGAGCGTCTTCAGTGTTCCATGGTATAGGTAATGCCTTGCAAATGTTTTTGTACTCTTCTCACTGATGGCTTTGAACAATGTGATTCCCTTGCTGTGTTGGAATCTGTTTACGCCCCATGGCAATTGTGGTAAAGTGCTACATCCCCACAAAGAGTATTTGGTGCTTGAGGTTTCAGATTTTCTGCAGCATGTCTGCATCTATTAGGTTACTTGTGTTTCTCATTGTATTTTTTTATTGTTTTTTTTTTTTTCATGCGTTTTTATTGTGTTTTTGACGCTGCAGTTTTTGTATATTCTTGTAATGTAATATTTTAACTATTTACCACACGAAGTCCACAGTGGGAGAATAGAGGAAAAACTGTAATAATATATCATTATGTAATCTGTCAAGTTTGCCTCTATTAGCTCAATATCTCAGCACTTAGATGTATTTTGTCCAGTTGGATGGTGTCCTCTTGAATTCGATTTACTGGGATGTGTATGTCCTTCTCTCTATTGTACATGGAAAATAAATCTCCTATTGAAATGTACAAATGGAAGTAATTATTACGATTTTCATCAGCATAAGTGACCATAACAAATATGGCTAAATTCCTCCCCTTGTCCCAACATCCTAGGTACATTCTTTGCCAAAATGTTTACATATACTATATTTCACTGTGAGAGGGAATGCATCAACGAGTTACTGCTATTTAATATGGAAATAGCATGATATAGGGTCAGAGACCCTGAATATAAGGTTGTGTCACTTACTGGGCTATTTGTTTTCACAGCGGGAGCTTAACACTAGAGGACTAGTTATCTTATGCCATTTTCTCCTGCTCTATATAACATTAGCATCTTTCTGTAAATGCACGGTGCATGCAGAAAGCTGCTAATCAGTGGTGTGGGAGGTGGTCTACAAAACTAAGTAACTCAAAACTTGGTGACAATTTCACTTTAAGGAGAGTTTGTCACCATCTTTTTGCCACCTCTTCAGAGAACAGAGGCAGAAACCTTGTTTACAGCGACGTATCGCTTACCAGGCTGCTTGCTGTCATTTTAATAAAATCACTGTTTTATCAGCAGGAGATTATCACTAAAAGACTAATGCATATCCAAAAAAGAAAAGTCCACAGCACCTTGGTTAAAAAACGTATGTGCCTGTGCACCAGCACAATCAGCTCCTCAGGAGCGCACGTCCAAGATCAAGGGATCACTTGAAATACCAATAACAAAGATGACAGGGCTCCTCCGGGTGAAAAAACATGCAATTCCTTATTCCATCAGTTGTATGACAGCAATGTTTTGACCTGGTAGTCTTTATCAAGCATAGCTATGCTTGATAAAGACCACCAGGTCGAAACGTTGCTGTCATACAACTGATGGAATAAAGAATTGCATGTTTTTTCACCCGGAGGAGCCCTGTCATCTTTGTTAAAAGACTAATGCAGTCCTCCATATTTGAGTTCTGTATAACTCTGCACCTACCCCTGTTTGATAGTCTTTTGCTTATACACAGTGTACACAGAAAGCTGCCAATTATTTGTGGGGTTGGGGTTATACAGAGCTCAGCATTCTGAGAACTGGTAGATCTGCAGCTGATAAAACAGTGATTTTATTAAAACTGCACAAATTGACACCGCTGGAATCCCTGTTTTTGAGGCGGTAGCAAAAACCTTGTGATAGATTCCCTTTAAATGCTACAATTCTGTCTGCCATCAGCTGCCAATAGAGGGCGCACTTTCTGTATGGGGATAAATAGAAACTTAGATTAGTGGCAGAAAACGACAAAATGGCCCAGCTTCTCTTTGCATATTATTTTCCTTTTTATAAATTTACAATAGATAAACATTGATAGCAAAAAAGATCGATATTGCAGTTCTTTTGCATTTTGGCTTATGTAGCCTTCATATATTCGAATACACTGCAGGCTGCTCAGTCCTGTTCAGTGGGAAAACTGTCAGATGAGCTCTGCATACAAATACTGGCTCATGTAGGTTTTCTCCTGGTACCTTTTTAACAATTTATGCAATAATTCCTGTACTGTTTGTATCTCGTAAAGACTATTATGGCATCTTTGTACTGAAATATATGATGCATGACTGGTACCCAATAAATGGCAACTATCCGTGTATACAGATATTTTGTGTGTAGAGATGGGTTTTACAGTGTATAATCTCTGCCTGAATAAAATGGATCAGTCATTAGAGATAAGGAAACATCTTTGCTCATATTGTATCATTACATTTCTTTTCTTACATCATTATGATCTTCTCTTTAATTTAATTGCATTTCTTTAGCATTCATTTTTCAAACACTTTAGTCATGTCCAGCCTATATCTCAATATGCGAGGAAACATATTAGTAGTTCCAGTATACATATACATTAAAGCCTATAAAGAAAAATCTGAAACACATAATGTAAAGCAATCATTTGTATTACTGTAGAAAAAGGTTTTTTTTTTTTTTAAAAGAAAAACATGAAAATAGAGAGGGTAGAGAGAATGCACAGTGAATAAATAACCCTGAATTGGTCACCTGTCAGTATCGAGGCAAATAAACAAGGGATATGCCAATAGTCAATAAATACATAAGACACAATCGAAGATTAAAACAGACAGAATAGTCAATAAATGGAAAAATATAATAATGCGCTCAGTATAGTAAATTCACCAAAGAAGGCATATATGGCATCAGTTAACATGAATTTTTTCAGATGAAAGGTTGAAGTTTTTTAAATAGTAATAGATAAATATAAAGTGCACAGTGCACTGTATACTATATAGGACTAAGTTTGATTATAGGCCATTTTGCATTATACAGCATGTTATATGGCCTATATGCTGAGTGCATTACATATAAGGGAACCATATAGAAGAAGCACCACTAAGAAGTATTAAGCGGCACCTATAGTGTTATATTATGCATTAATACATCACCAACTGGTATCATATTATGCATTGGTACATCACAATATGTTCAATATAAACATTACATACCAGGGACCACAGGTAAGCTCCCCAACGCGCGTTTCGCCGCCTTCTTTTTCACTTTATATTTATCTATTACTATTTAAAACGTCAACCTTTCATCTGAAAAAAATCATGTGAACTTATGCCATATATGCCTTCTTTGATGAATTTACTATACGGAGTGCATTATTATATTTTTCTAATCATTGACTATTATGTCTGTTTTAATGTTGGTTTACCATATAGTGTATCCTTTGTGCATGGAGAGGATTATGTGGATTAGTCCAGGTTCTATTTTGTATGCAATTTATTAATTATTTATTTATTCCTTCTAAGCACTTGGCACTTTATGCATGTCTTTAACCTCATAACGACGGCCGTACGACTTAAAGCGGCGGCAAAACAGGGTATTTATTCTGTTCCGCCGCTTTAAAGCGGCGGCCCGAAAAGACCCTGTAGCGCCCCCCAGCGACCGAAAATCTAGGTAGCTGAGACCCCCCAGATTATGAATCGGGGTGTTTTTTTTGGACCCCGATAATGTGATCGGCGGTATACACCGTATACCGACGGTCACATAAAAAAAAAAGAAATGGCCGGTAAAACAGATTTCTTTTTCATCTGTCATGATCAAACATGTCAGATGAGAAAGAAATCTAAACCCCTACTGCCCCCAAAGCCCCCGGTACCGGAGAGTCCCACCCCCCCTCCGGAGCAGTCAAAATGGTGCCGAAGCGCACAAACTGCCGCCGGCGCCGGCTCTGCATTCATTTCCCTCCGATCTGAAATGATCAAACATTTCAGATCGGAGGGAAATGTCCTCCCCTTGACCTCTCCTCCGGTCCACCGGAGCCCTCTGGTCCACAGGAGCCCCCTCCGGTTCTCCAGAGCCGCCCCCCCTCCCCCCTCCGGAGCGTGGAAGATGGCGGCGCGCAGCGCACAGTAGCGCGCGGCCGCATTCATCCTGCTCTTTCTGCCGCATGTGACACGTCACATGCGACAGAAAGTTGTCGCTAGGTCTCCCGCTGTCCCCCCGCGTCCGCCCCCGGTCTTACGTTACCTGGCTGGTGATCCGTCCCGCGATCACGCCGCCTCCTTCTTGAATGCTGGCGGCGCATGCGCAGACAGCGGCTGTCAGCTGGATCCCTGCAAGCAGGGACGCTGACGTCGCTGCTGCACAGGCTGCTCCACTGTGGACCGGGGGAGAGTGAGTGCAGTAATCTGCAGCCACACTCCTCACATGGAGAGACTGCTGTTCCAGAAAATGGGGGGTACGTTCTGTGAGCGTGCCCCTCATATTCTGGAATGAGGTTACTGCAGGTCACTCTGCCCTAAGTTGGACCGGGGCAGTGTGAGTGCAGTATTCTCAGATTACTGCACCCACACTGCTCATGGAGAGCTTGCTCTTCCAGAAAATGGGGGATACGTTCCCTGAACGTGCCCCCCATATTCTAGAAGGTCCAGAGTCGGCGTGGGACCTCCAAAATGGATTACAGCGACCGGAATTTCTTTATTTTCAATAAAGTGGTGAAAGAGGAATGTTTCGGAGAGTGTTTTTTCAAATAAAATTTTTTTTTGTCTTTATTTTATTCTATTACTGACTGGGTTAGTAATGTCGGGTATCTGTTCAGATGCCGTGACATCACTAACCCCGATGTGTACTGCAGCTACATGTGCAGAGAGCAGGGAGCCGCGCACACTGCTTAGCGCTGGCTCCTTGCTCTCCTAGCTACAGTACACATCGGGTTAATTAACCTCATGTGTACTTCAGCTACATGTGCAGAGAGCAGGGAGCCGGCACTGGCAGCGTGAGAGCTGCGGAGGCTTGTAACGAAGGTAAATATCGGGTAACCAGGGAAAGGGCTTCCCTTTGTTACCCTATGTTTATCTTGGTTACAGCTTACCGCAGCTGCCAGATGCCAGCTCCTGCTCCCTGCTCGCTTCATTTCGTCGCTCTCTCGCTGTCACATACAGCGATGTGTGCGTCACAACGGGAGAGCGCCTTTGAAGAAAACGAACCAGGGCTGTGTCTAAGGAGCAGCGATCTCACAGCAGGGGCCAGATCGCTGCTCAGTGTCACACACAGCGAGATCGCTAATGAGGTCACTGTTGCGTCACCAAAACCGTGACGTAGCAGCGATTTCGGTAGCGATCTCGCTATGTGTGAAGCACCCCTAAAACCATCCGAACAGCCTGATCGCTGCCCGTGGCGCACAACATCACCCGGACCCGTCACACTACTTACCTGCTTTGCGACGACGCTGTGACCGGCGAACCGCCTCCTTTCTAAGGGGGCGGTTCGTGCGGCGTCACAGCGACGTCACACGGCAGCTGTCCAATAGCAGAGGAGGGGCGGAGATGAGCGGCCGGAACATGCCACCCACCTGCTTCCTTCCTCATTGCCGGTGGACGCAGGTAAGGAGATGTTCGTCGTTCCTGCGGTGTCACACATAGCGATATCTGCTGCCGCAGGAACGACGAACAACATCGCACCTGCAGTAGCAACGATATTAAGGAAATGAACGACGTGTCAATGAGCAACGATTTTTCACATTTTTGCCCTCGTTGATTGTCGCTCATTGGTGTCACACGCTGCGATGTCGCTAACGGCGCCGGATGTGCGTCACTAATGACGTGACCCCCGACGATATATCGTTAGCGATGTCGCAGCGTGTAAAGCACCCTTTACTCTTAGTTGAAGTGTACCTATGATAAAAATTTCAGACCTTTCCATTCTTTGTAGGTGGGAATCGACAGTGTTTCAAATACTTATTTTCCCCACTGTATAATTTTAGATAAAAATTAAACAAACTTTGCATAAATCAGTAGTACAGATGACAAATATAAAGTTTCTAAATATAGAGATAAGGAAACATCTTAATTATTATATAATCTATAAGGCTTTCTATATTAGATCATTAATTCTCTGCACTTAGATAGTGGCCATCCTGTTCATTATTCTGTCTTAGGCTGGACTCACACGAGCGTATGGCATCCGATGCGAGAGCATCGGATGCGATATGCTAATGTCCCCCGACTCAGGCTCTGCTGCGAGTGTGAGCCGGGTGTCATGCGACTGTAACCCGATCTTGCGATCGGGTCTCAGCTGTGAGGCTGAGTGCAGGCGCTGCGGAGGAGAGGGAGGAGTTAATTCTCCCATCTCCTCCACTGTCAGCCTGTGCGTAGATCGCACTGCACTGGGATAACATCCGAGTGCAGTCCGATGTATCTCTCGCATCCATTCACTTGAATGGGTGCGAGGGATACGGCTCTCGCAGACAATCGCAGCATGCTGCCGCTTTTCTCGCATCCAGAATCTGGATGCGAGAAAAGCTGACCAACAGCTCGCCCTCATTGCCTAACATTGGTCAGAGTGCAATGCGAGAATTTCTCGCATTGCACTCGTCCGATTTTCACGCTCGTGTGAGCGTACCCTTATACTGAAAGTGTGTCTCACTGATGTCCTCACTAATGTGCATGGAAGAAGATACAACAACTTGTGTTAAACGGTTACACACTTAATAGTACAAGCAAGTGTAAGAAGCTTTGTAATATATTTTATCCACTTATAAGCCATCCTGAACTAACCAACTCTGGAAAAAAAAAAACCAGTTTAAATCCATCATGGTCAAAGCAAAATGGACTGCCAGCGCTCTGTGGCGTATGATTACACAGCCAATTATATTCCGTGAAGAGTGAGGAGCAGAGTGAGAAAACATGAAGATAGAGACCCAGAAATATCGATATCGTGCGGTTGTTAGAAAGTAGCTAAACCTATCCAAGAGCAGAGTTCTTTTTGCTGCATTTTCACCTTTTGAAATCAGTGAAAAAACACATAAAGAGCAAGTTGGTCATTCCATGTCTGTGATTTTCGAGAATATTGCATCTCTACAACATCACATACTCTATCAAATTCCCCAAGAAGGCTGGCCGCCCTCGCAAGAGAGGACAGGCTGGAATTGCTTGGCATCATAGCACTGAAGAGGATAAGGATACAGTGTCACGATGTTTTAGAGCATTTGCACTGAAAGCCCACTTTTCAGTGACCAAACCTCTCATTAGCAGAAAGAATCAAAAGGCTAAACTCCTCTTTGGTGAGGAGCATGTTGTGTGGACAGAGGAGAAGTGGTCCAACGTTCATTTTAGTGATGAAAGCAAGCTTAATGTATTTGGGTCTGATGGGAAACGTTCGTCAACAAACTGGGGAAAGACTGAACCCAAAGTGTATTAAGAAGTCAGTGAAAGGTGGTGGAAGAAGTGTCATGGTTTGGGGAATGTTCTCTGCAGCAGGAGTTGGACCTCTCATACAGCTACTTGGCAGAGTGAATGCAAGTGTGTTACAGAACCTTCTTCACAACACGTGGTTCCTTACTTGTGTTCATCACTCAATCAACCCGTAATTTTCATGCAGGACAATGGCCCCTGTCACACTGCAAAACACAGTTCCTTGAAACAGAAAATATTGAAAAATGAAAGGCCGGCCAATAGTCCTGATCTAAACCCAATATAAACCTCTGGAAAATCCTTGGTGACAAAGCTATGACCAAAAAACCCAAAATAGTTAAAGAACTGTGGAAGAGACTGGAAGAAGAAAGGACCAAAATCACACCAGAGCAGTGTGAGAGACTAGTGATGTCCTGTGGCCGCAGATGTGCTGAAGTCATTCAAAGCAAAGGCCTGTACACTTCCTACTGATTGGTGACTGTTGTTACCTTCAGAAAATTTACTTCTAAACTTTTTCTGTGCTATAGTCATTGCTGTTCTCTAATTATAATAATCACGTTTTGGGCAAAATAAAGGTTTTATGTTGATGACTATGTACCTGTAAGAGAAATTGACGTGTTGCTGTTTTCAAGCACACAGTGCAGGACAGTTTATGCAACGTAAAAAAACAAGCAAAGTTATAAATCCCATCTAGTTTGCTGGAATAGTAAGACCACGTGCACACGTTGAGTATTTGGTAAGGGTTTTTTTACCTCAGTATTTGTAGCTAAAACCAGGAGTGGGTAATAAATACAGAAGTGGTGCCCGTGTTTTTATTATACTTTTCCTCTGATTGTTCCTCTAAAGGTTTTGGTTTACAAATATTGAGGTAAAAAAAACTCACCAAATACTAAACGTGTGCATATGGCCTAACATGCTGCAAAAACCTAATGAGAACTCATTGTAGGAACTTCCCAGCTCCACCCTGATATGACTGGAAGTCAGTGGCTACAGGGAGAACATTACTTCATTATTGCCCAGTAGCTGCACCTTCACTAAGCTTGCAAGACATGCTTTGAACACCATTACATGTGCAGGTAAATAGCGATTTTTGAGGTGACCGGTTAAGACAGCCATGTATGCTCACAAACCAGCCATGTCTAAAAATTGTGAACGTTACTGTGTCCTTGTTTCCGTACAGGACTGGAGACGGTACGTGAGCTTTTTGGGTTTACACGAGTCCTGGCCAGCTTCACTAACTCTGGGCAAAGTAGGTGTAACTGGGGATAGGTTATCTGAGAACCCCAACAAAGCCATCCTCAAAAGTTGCTCAAATGCTGAACCAATGACATACCAGTCCCTAACAGGAGTAACATTTCTGGCAGTGGAAAATGGCAGCTGTGAGAAGCTCCAAATTCATTGAGACTCACACCTCTTAATGAATGAGGCATACCTTACTAGAGCAAATACTTCATCAGTCTGGTATACAAAACATGACCACTGTTTGCTTAGTAGGTAGATAATTTGCTAACGTGACACACAGAAGACAATACCAATTGCCTGATAAGATGTTTGCATGTTTCACATCTTCCTTCTTTGGATTGCAAATTGTTGTGGGATGTGCTGCAGGCAATGTAAAGTTGAACTGTCTTGGAAGGATTGAATAATAAAGATCTGACAGAAGTGCCAATCTGAAGAGTAGAAATCTGCTCTATATTACAGTACCAGCATTGAGGATGTGATTGTATGTAATCTGTGGATCTGTCTATTTATGCTACGAATATTGTACAATAGGAGCCATCATGATATCCACACATTGCACTTATGCTGTGGAATTTCTAAGGCAAATGTATCCCTTAAATTAGTGTTTGGAGTCGGGCCCAGTTGATATGTGAGTGTTTCACTTACATTTTTGGTGTTTCATGGATAGAACTCATGTTCACATTCAAAATTACTTCAGGAAATGGAAATTTCCTCAAAAAAAGTCCACAAAGAAGGAGCGTTTCTTGAATTAGATTCAATTAGAAAACATGTAATTTTGACTTTCAGAATATTTCTGTGTGCACATATCCTAAAGGCCGCTTTACACGCTGCGACATCGCTCAAGAGATCTCGTTGGGGGTCAGGGAATTTGTGACGTACATCCGGTCGCTTTAGCGATGTCTTTGCGTGTGACACCTATGAGCGATTTTGAATCGTTGCAAAAACGGTCAAAATCGCTCATCGGTGACATGCCCCCCCTATTTACGAATATCGCTGCTGCTCGGTGTACTAAGTAGCTCGTCGCTCCTGCGGCAGCACACATCGCTGTGTGTGACACCGCAGGAACGAGGAACCTCACCTTACCTGCGGCCGGCCGCAATGACGAAGGAAGGAGGTGGGCGGGATGTTACGTCCCGCTCATCTCCGCCCCTCCGCTTCTATTGGGCGGCGGTTCGGTGACGCTGCTGTGACGTCGCTGTGACGCTGAACGAACCGCCCCCTTAGAAAGGAGGCGGTTCGCCGGTCACAGCGACGTCGCAGAGCAGGTATGTGCGTGTGACGCTGCCATAGCAATAATGTTCGCTACGGCAGCGATCACACGATATCGCACGTACGATGGGGGCGGGTGCTTTCGTGCTCGACATCGCTATCAATTGCTAGCAATGTCGTAGCATGTAAAGCGGCCTTAAGACTATGCCCACATGGTGTCTTTTAGACACAGGTGTAGCCGTTGAGTTTTCCCCAGGCAAAACGGTTTAAAGGGAACCAACCAGCAGGATTTTCATATATAAAGTAAAACCGGTGCTATACTGGTGCTAGGATGCTGAATGTAAGAATACCTTTTATTCTAAGATTGGATGTTTTACTTCAGAAATATGTGCAAGTAAAGTTCCAGCAATGCACTACTATTTGATTGACAGGTGCAACAGGAAGGGAATATGTGGGTCAGGTCTTGCTATCTATTCCCGCCCCTGTCTGCCTGCCTGGCCTTCCTCCCCCTGTTGCTGTCATAGATGTTAATTCCGGCGCAGGCAGACAGATAGGGGCTTGAATAGATAACAATACCCGACCCACATATTCCTTTCCTGTTGCACCTGGTTGGTTCCCTTTAAGCAAATTGCGGTCATTTTCCTGCAGCAGCTTTGAAATCATTCTCTCAGCCCCGGCAGCATCTTATAATCAATACTGTGAATCTTGGAAGCTGCCTGAAGAAAGAGCATGTCACTTCTTTTAACTGCTTCCGGGTTTCCGATCCATAAAGCAGTTAAAAGAAGTGACAAGATGGAGCATGTGCGTGCTCAGCAGTGTCATTTTGACAACATTGATTTGATTTTTTTTTAAAAGGAAACCGCATAAAAAACCACATTTTGGGGGGATATTTGGCACAATTTTTATGTTCCTGAAGTCGTTTTGAAGAGTTTCTGAAATGTTTTAGAACAAGTTTTTTTTTTTTTCTCTCAAAGGAAATGCCAAACATGAATAGCCTTAATTTTAGCTAAGTGGTGAAGAAAAATTCACACTTTTTTAAAGAAAAAAAAAAAAAAAGAGAGAGAATAGCACTTTTGTTGCATTTTCCGAGATACGTAGCGTTTTCATTTTTCTGGATCTGGGGCTCAGTGATGGCTTATTTTATGAGTCTTGAGCTGGTGTTTTTAATTTATACAATTTTGGGGTAGATATGATGACTTTATTGCCTCTTCTTCAATTATATTGCACTGTTGCCACGATCAAAAGACCCACCTCAATTTTGTCATTTTGATTTTTTTTTTTTCTTGCTGCGCCTTTACTGATCAGATTAATTGATTTTGTATTTTGATAGATTGGACATTTCTGAACGTGGCAATAACAAATGTGTGTAGTATTTATTATTATTTATTATTATTATTATTATTATTATTATTATTGTTGTTGTTTTATTTTCAATGGAGCAAAAGGGGGGATTTCAACTTTTATTTTGATTTTTTTTTTTTTTTCATATTTTTTAAAACTTTTTTTTTTTAATTTTTAGTGATTTTACTAGTCCCCTTAGGGAACTTGAAGCCTGCACTGTCCGATCACTTCTGCTGATCAGTGCGTTGCTTTAGCATCCCTCTGAACAGCAGAAATGCTGATCTCCTGTGGACTGCGGCGCTCTGCCGGCATTCACAGGAAGCACATTATGACTACGTCAGGGGTCTGCAGCTGACCCCATGCTATTATGACAACCTATCGGTGCCCTGTGATCTCGTCCCGGGGCCGCCGATGGCAGTGGGGAATGGTGCGATCCACACAGGAGTGCACTAGATTGCGATGTCAGAGTTTAACAGCGCAATCTAACTAGTTAACAGGGGCAAGTGCATTGGAGATCCACTCTCGCCTGTTAGCTGCACATGTCTGCTGATCAGATCAGCAAACATGTGCGGGGATTAATAAAGTGAAATGTTGAAATGAAAGGTCATGTCAGTATTTCGCCAGTCTCTTACTTCACGTTTAGGCCGGTGTATCTCGCGCGAGTCTCGCGTTGCATCACCCGTCACGACCACACACTCTCTGGAAAGGAGCGTCTCAGCTGCATAGAGATGCATGCAACCGACCCACTCCTGAGAAGAGTGTGAGTCCATACCGGGTGATGCAACGCAAGACTCACGCGAGATACACGCGAGGCACTCGCAAGTGAGACACCGGCCTTCCAATGCTACTTGTCTGTAACTAGGTGTTGTTGAAGCACTACAAAGAGATACGAGACATTGCTTGTTCAGACCCATTTCCTGCGATCAGCTGAGGTTCAAGAAATTAGCTAAATTTACCCACCTAATTAGCACGTCCATTGGAAAATCCTGAATTCTTTTGCCTACTGCTTTATACAAAAGTCAAAAATCCATCTTTTTTTCTTCAATATGTTGCTCGTAAAGTAAAAAGTTATTTTGTTTGTTCGGGGTGGAGAATGGAATGAGCGATTTAGCTGTCTGTAGGCTTTCACCCTTGACATTTCTGTGTCTATTACTACTTGACCTTCACTGTTTAGTTTTTCAAGGACTGTTTAACTTTGTATTGAAGTATATCTCAGAGACAGAATATGTGAAAAATGTACTGTAGTACACTTTATATACACTGTATGCTTGTTCCTTACCTATTTTTCTTTTTAACTAGGAATTTATTCTCCATCTATAAATCACTGAAAGCATTTTTAGCCTGGAAAAAAAGCCACAACTTGTGCTACATACAATATTTTCAACATAAATTTTTCCAAATCTCTCAAAATCTAACACTGCTACATTTTCTATAGTTTATACCAGAAACTGGCGTAAATTAATAGTTAAATCTGCCCCATCTAAAAGATGCATGTGTGTCTTAATTCAATTGGAGACATCTTATTCTTCTTCATATTAAAGAAACACTCCCAATAATTTCTTTGTGTTAATAAGTGTGTAATATAGTGTAAGTGTGTTAAGATACTCCGCAGCAATCATCGTGTTTAGAGTTGAGCGAGTATCGAAATATTCGTATTTACGATACTTGTAACTAGTACTTTGTAATACTTATGTATTCGTTCCGAATTGCGAGTACAATGCAAGTCAATGGGATATGCAAGTAATTTTCTGCTGGACTCCAACAGAAAATTACTCGCAGTTCCCATTGACTTTCATTGTACCCGCTATTCGGAACGAATATAAGTATGCAAAGTACTTATTACGAGTATCGGGAATACAAATATTTCAATACTCGCTCAACTCTAGTCGTTTTCTGTGATTTCCAGTGCCATTACAATCCTTTTCTCACTCACATGACTTCTATCCTGACTTTCTGCCTCAAACTTTTACATTGTGACATTTCCAACAAACGTTGCTCAGTAGACTTACTTTGTATGAGTATGGTTCCACTTGCATTTTGCACAGACAAGTGCAATCCGATAAAACATTGGATTGCTCTCACTCTAGTGCAAAACTATGGATCAGTGTTCATCTACGATTGATTTCTCATGCCATAGCGGCACGCGGAATGAATCACAGCGTGCTGCATTTGGCAGCGAGTCTCAGCTCACACAACCCCATACAAGTCTATGGGAGCGTTTGAAACATCGCAGTGCACTCGCATGTAATCCGAGTGCAGTTCAATATACGAAGAGACAAGCAGAGGAGGAGATGGGGAGAAAGTGTTCCCTCCCTCTTCTCCGCCCCTGTGATGTGATCGCAAGATCGTATTACAGTTGCATGACCCTTGGCTGGCGCTCACAGAAGAGGGTCATTAGAATATCACTTTCGATGCTCTCGCATTGGACTATATGCACTAATAGAACCGTATCCTAAAAGTGACTTCCATCTCACGCGTAGAGCCCAATGTGCGGCAACAAGTCGAAATAGAAGTCACGTGAGTAAGATAAGGACAGCAATGTATTCAGAAATCGCAGTCTACATATATAATGTGTAGGTGCCTGAGCTATATATTATATAATAATCAAAAGGGTAGGTGGCAAACCCTTTATGAACGGCATGAATTTGTGTAGGGTGCTAACTCCTTTAGAACCAACCACTGAGCTCCTGAAGATGCGTAGTAAATTGTTGGAAGGGAGTGCAAACCATAAGACATGTGGAGATGCTTAATTAGGATTTATTCATTATATCATATTGATTACGTCACAGTCCATATACAAATAAAGATAAAAAAGTAACTTCTCAGACAAAAACCCTTCATCAGTACCTTCATGGTGGATGCGCTGGGATACGGGGTGGGCTAACGCAAAGCAAAAAAAGGCAGACCAGGATTGCTTACTTCATGCAATACTTAGGCGGGCTTTGCACACAACGACATCGCAGGTGCGATGTCGGTGGGGTCAAATCGAAAGTGACACCCATCCGGCGTCGCAGTCGATATCGTAGTGTGCAAATCCTTTTTGATACGATTAACGAGCGCAAAAGCGTCGTTATCGTATCATCGGTGTAGGGTCTGAGATTTCCATAATGCCGATGCAGCGACAGGTACGATGTTGTTCCTCGTTCCTGCGGCAGCACACATCGCTGTGTGTGAAGCCGCAGGAGCGAGGAACATCTCCTACCTGCGTCCCGGCTGCAATGCGGAAGGAAGAAGGTAGGCGGGATGTTTACATCCTGCTCATCTCCGCCCCTCCGCTGCTATTGGCCGCCTGCCGTGTGACGTCGCTGTGACGCCGCACGATCCGCCCCATTAGGAAGGAGGCGGATCGCCAGCCACAGCGACGTCACAGGACAGGTAAGTGCATGTGAAGTTGGCGTAGCGATAATGTTCGCAACGCCAGCAATCACAAGATATCGCTACTGCGACGGGGGCTGGGACTATCGCACTCGACATTGCAGCATCGGCTTGTGATGTTGCGGCGTGCAAAGTACCCCTAAGTCCTAGTTTGCCTTTTTGCTCTGTGGTTGCCCACACCATATCCTGAACATTCCTAATTTGGGATCATTTACCACTGCAGACACGTCTGATGAAGGTTGCGTACCTGAAACGTTCTGGGGTTTTTTCTATACTGACTGCTGTATAATCTATGTATATGATATATTCTTAATAAATCATAATTAAGCATCTCCACCAGCCTTATGGTGTGTAGTTCCTTTCTTCTATTTGCTATACATTATACTGTATATTCATATGGGAACGGGGAAGGACCCTGATGGTCAAAATATGGTGATGCAAACGACAAAAGGTTATGTTCACACGTTGCTTTTTTGTTGCTATTTTCTGTAGCAAAGCCTGCTCTCTTCACAGTAAAAAAGCTGCTTCCAAAAAGCACATGTTACTGATTTTTTTTTTTTTTGCTGTGTTTTTAGCTGCATTTTTGGTGTCATTTGTCTACAGGACATGTTTAAATAAAATTAGTTTCATTCACCACAAAAGCAGCAAAATGCATCAAAAATTGCCCGCTAATTACTTCCAATGGTGAAAAAACGCTGAAAGAATTGACACGCTGCTTCTGTCAAAAATACAGCAGTTTTCCATTTGTCAGAAAAAAGTGTGTGTGTGCATAGGATTTCTGGAATCTCATACCTTTTACTGGTACTGTAAAAAGCAGCTTTTAATTTGAAAAATACATGTGTGAACATAGCCTAATGTGTACAGAAACTGGATCTCTTTTTTACCATTGATGGCTACAGGAAATAGATCCTAACGAACTGTTATCTGTTATGTCCTCCGTTATTTAACCAGTTGAGGAACGGGCCATTTTGCAGGTTTGACAGCTCTAAAAAAAATTTGCTTGCATATTTAAATAGTTTATTGCCTTTTTTTGTCCATGACGAGGCCAAAATTTTATGGCACTTTTATATTACATTTTTTTTACTGAAATCCTGGTGGTGGTGGGGAAATGGAAATCCTATTCTTTGTATAGAAATTATTTTTATATATTAGACATATGTTTTATTTCGATGGGGACAGAGGGCGAATTTAACCTCCAAAATGCATTTCAGATCTGATCTGGGTCTGTTAGGACCCAGTAGCTTCTGCTTCCACCCTGCACCTGGTAATCATATGATCACTAGGAAAGGAGAAGAAGGTAAAGATAGTGCTTCCTATATTACATACTGTAACGTCCTGGAGGTGGATTCATGGGGCCGTGCACCGGACTCCCCCAGAGAGGCAACCCGGAGCTAACCCCTATACAGGGACTGTCCGATCACCCCACCAGAGGGCCTAGATGCACGGTAGCCGGAACACTAGGGGTACGGAGTCTGAGTCCTTCAGAGGTCTGCACAGGAAATGTCTATTAGTCCAAAGGGAACCGTAGGCAGGACGGATGTCTGGAACCGGGTTCAGGTGCCGAGTAGGAACAGCAGACGGGGTCCGGATCCAGCGAGATGTGCAGGCTGAAGTTACCAGGTGGAATCGGGGACCGGTGATGGGATCAGGCTGACGGATGATGGCGGGATCCACAGCAGACAGTCACCGGGACACTTCCTGGGGAATCAGCAACCTGGACCAGGTCAGGATGGCAGACGGGCTCTGCGGAAGAGACAGTGTTATTCTGGAGACAAGGGACAGAGGGACCTGAACACCTAGCTATGGAAACACGTTGAACAGGCACCGCCCACCTGGAAAGGGATGTCTTATATACCCTGTACCTGTATCAGCCATTTCCTGTTCCCGGGACACTGGCCTTTTAAGAAGAGGTGAGTGAGCGCGCCCGCGCCCTAATGCGCATGCGCGCGGCCCGAGTGCCGGAAACCAGTGCAGGAAGCAAGGAGGAAGCTGAAGGAGATGCAGGGGAGCCAGGCAGAGAGTCCCGGGTCGCAGGGAGACGCCGGGACCGGCGGACAGAAGGCACGGAGGACGCACAGGAGGGGGAGTGAGAGGGGCCTCCGCGGGCAGTAGGACCGGAGACCGGAGCGGTGAGTGACAGGCGGCATCGGGACCTGGGGAGCGTGACACATACAGTGCTTGTACAGTCATCTGGAAGGCAGATATGGTAATAAACCATCTCTGCTTTCACTATGGGGAGTTTGGCTGCATTTGGCAGCTAGGAGTGCTCCTGCAGCCACATGATCCGTTACTTAAAGGGGTTATCTGGGTTATTTTTACTTTTTTTTTATTATTACCCTATTGGGCTACATTGGGGTAGGTAAGTAGATAGTGAGCACTTACCTGCCCTGCCGTCAGCCCCTCTCCCCCAGCTCAGAGTGGTCATGTGACCGCTCCTGCCGCGATTTTGCTGCTTCCGGTCATTTCATGTCAACAAGGGCAGGACCATGTTGACATGCAAATCTGGAACAGCTTGTTGCCGCCCTGCTGACGGCTACAGTGCGTGGAGTCTCCTCCCCCTTCCCTGCACCCTTCGACACATTCCCCCGCACCCGTACTCTCCTAGGCCACGGTGTCACCGCCAGCACCGGGCCCCCTGCTCAGGAGAGCAGGAGTGCCCGTGCAGTCTGTGTCCCGCTCGAACCCCGCGGCTGCCTTCATTGCAGTGTGTGTTTGCCCGCATGCAGATTCTCACCCTGCAGTGATGGCAGCCACGGGGATAACGAGCGTTGCTGTCAGGAGACAGATGAGATCATTACCTGCTGTGACGATCTCCTCTTCACTCCTGTCAGCGATGTCACTGCCGCCTATGCACGCTGCGTTCGCACGTCACTAGCGGTGACGTCACGGGCGATACTGCTGAGACCGCGGCGGGCATAGAAGTCAGTGACCGCGCTGACAGGAGTGAAGAGGAGATCGTCACTGCAGGTAATGATCTCATCTAACCTCCTGGCAGCAGCGCTCGTCATGCCCTGCAGTGACCTGGGCTATTGATGTTAGCTCAGGTCACTGCATTACTCTCCCAGTCAATGGGGAACCTTCTGTTTTTCATTGACTGGGACAGTGACTATGGTATGGATAGTCATGTGTCCCCCTTATTGGATTACGCCGGACCCGGATTTGATTGTTCTTTTCAATAAATTGGTGAAAGAGGGAATGTTTTGGGGAGCTTTTTCAAATAAAACGTTTTTTGTTGTCTATTTTTTTTATTACTGACTGAGTTGGTGATGTCGGGTATTTAATAGACGCGTGACATCACTAACCCCAGGGCTTGATGCCAGGTAACTTTACACATCTGGCATCAACCCCATATATTACCCCGTTTGCCACCGCACCAGGGCAATGGGATGAGTTGGGGAAAAGCGCCAGGATTGGCACATCTAATGGATGGCGCCACTTCTGGGGCGGCTGTGGCCTGCTATTTTTAGGCTGGGGAGTGTCCAATAACAGTGGACCTCCCTAGTCTGAGAATACCAGACCCCAGCTATCTGCTTTACCTTGGCTGGTGATCCAATTTGGGGGAGACCCCATGTTTTTTGTTTTAAATTATTTAATTTAAAATAACAGCATGCGGTGCCCTCTGTTTTGGATTACCAGCCAAGGTGAAGCTGCCAGCTGTGGTCTGCAGGCTGCAGCCGTCTGCTTTACCCTAGCTGGCTACAAAAGATAGGGGGGGGAGGCCCACGTCGTTTTTTTTTTTAATTATTTATTTTTTGGCTAAATACAACACTAAGCACCCTTTAGTGCCACATGAAAGTCACTAAAGGTTGCCAGCTTAGAATATGCAGGGAGGTAGGACATTATATAAGTCTTTCTCATCTATCTATCTATTCATCTATCCATTATCTGTCTGTCTATCTATCCCTCTATTCATTCATTCGTTCATTCATTCATTCATTCATTCATTCATCCATCCCTCTATCTCTGTCTCTATATCTATCTAAAATAAAAAATATATATATCTATCTATTCATCTCTATATCTACTCATCTATTTATATTTCTTGCTGCTTCCGTTTTTTGCGGTCCACAAAAAAAAACCGGAAGGCACACGGATGACACATGGATGAATCCGTGAAAAAATGGACCGTTTTTTGCGGACCGCAAAAACGGAACGGTCATGTGAATGTAGCCCACATGTTTTCCCTACGGGGGTAGGGGTCGGTACAGAACGATGGTGAGGGGGGGTCGGTACAGAGCACCGTGTGTGTGTTTGGGTGGGTGGAGGGTTGCAGAGCCTGATGTGATGTGGGGCGCAGAGCCCTGTGTGTGTGTGTGTGTGCAGAGCCCGATGTGGGGCTGTTTTTTCCATTGCTAGAGTGATAACAGGTCAGGTGCTGAGGCAGAATACTGACAGGGATAGGGGTGGGCAGGGGGCGAGGCTGGGCGGTGCCAGCTATGACTGGGAGGTTTAGCACAGGAAGTGGTCAGTTTGCTTGTGCTGAATGTAAACAAAGAGCTGCAGAGAATAAAGGGATAATTCAAGAGGAACAAAAGTTAGAAAAGAAAAAAGAACAATGTAGGGGTGTTTTATATGACAATACAGCACAGATAAACTCAACATTTTTAGGTAAGCTAATGTCGGACAACTCCTTTAAGGCTATGTGCCCACGTTGCGTATTTGCATGCTGCCAAATCGCTGCGTTCTAAAAAGCAACATGTCACTTCTTTCGTGCGCTTTGCATGCTGTCTCCATTTTGTCTATAGGGAGAGGCAGCATCCAGAGCGCACAAATTCTGCAGTCACCAAAGTTTCAGAGCGGAGCTTTTAAGCTGCGCTCTGAACCGGACATGCAGTGACTTTTACGCTGCGGTGCAGAGCGCACACCCGTAGGCACATAGCCTTAGGGCGGCTTTGCACGTTGCAACATCGCACGTGCGATGTCGGTGGTGTCAAATCGAAAGTGACGCACATCCGGCGTCACTTTCGACATCGTAGTGTGTAAATCCTAGATGATACGATTAACGAGCGCAAAAGTGTCGTTATCGTATCATCGGTGTAGGCTCCGAAAATTACGCTGCCGCGACAGGTACGATGTTGTTCCTCGTTCCAGCAGGCAGCACACATCGCTGTGTATGAAGCCACAGGAGCGAGGAACATCACCTTACCTGCCGCCGGCGGCTATACGGAAGGAAAAAGGTGGGCGGGATGTTTACATCCTGCTCATCTCCGCCCCTCTGCTTTTATTGGCCACCTGCCGTGTGTCGTCGCTCTGACGTTGTACGACCCGCCCCCTTAGGAAGGAGGCGGGACGCCAGCCAGAGTGACGTCGCACGGCAGGTGAGTGCATGTGAAGCTGGCGTAGCGATAATGTTCGCTACGCCAGGAATCACAAGATATCGCAGCTGCGACGGGGGCGGGGACTATCGCGTGCAACATCGCAGCATCGGCTTGCGATGTCGCAACGTGCAAAGCCCACCTTACAGTGACACCCACCATTGACATTAGCCTGTTTCAACAATGTTGGCGCCTACTCTCCCAGGCCTCGCATGATATTGTTTTGTCATATGAGTCCTGCAGCCAATCAGCAGTTTCTTCACTCTCAACTCCCAACCGACAAAACTGACCCCCAGAAGAAGTGACAGCAGATAGCTTCCTTCACTTGTTATTTACGTCCAACAGAGATGAGAGTGGAGCGGCCACTGATTTGCTGCATAACCCCGCGAGCTATGGAGAGCTGCCAACATGAAAGGTGAGTATAGCGCTTATTAATTTACATGGGGCAAATAGTGTGATTGAGAAGAGGTTGTCTGAGAACAGGGTACATGTGAACAGTTTTAAATCGATGGGGCCCATCTGCTTCCATGTGACACAGGATACCAATTCCATTTATCTTTTCCGTTTGTTACAAAGACAGACTGAAAGGATAAACGGGACATGTGACCGTTTCTTCTACATTGTTTTGTAGCATTACACCTCAGAATGAAGCAAGTGTGTGAATCTGGGCTTGTGCTATGGCTTCTTCTTCCTACTTTCAGCTGCAGGCTCCCGCATGACTCATCTCACTTTCTTATATGCTGTTTGTTCGGACTTGCTGATAAGCTTGTTGTTTGTACATTTTTTAATTGTTTTTGCTAGAGGTCACGGTGGCATATTTCCCTACATCTACTGATTTCTTGCATGTATGTGTTTTATATGCACGAGTTTATTCATTTCTGTTTGCTTGATTTTTTTTTTCCAATAGATGAACAAGTCCAATTCTGAAAAACAAATTCAGGAAATTGAGGTTCCAAGACCAAAACAGTCTGTTGGAATCCCTCAGTCCAGCATCCTCGTGACAAACCGAACATCTTCTCCTGAATACAAAGACCTGGTGGATCATTTACTTACCAGCAGCTCAGACTCCCTTCACAGGTTAGTGCATTTAGATGCTAGACAGCTGAGTGGGTCAATTTGAGGTCTGGAGTTGACATTGTATTTCTTGTGTTTTTGTTTGTTTTTTTTCTATCTTACTTAAGTTATACCTGTTTTGCCTGAAGCAGAACTGCACATACTGGAGAAAACAGAGCAGAACGCTCGTCTTTTCTGCCATTCTGTGAATGGAGCAGTCTATTTTCATCATGGGCCGGTTCCCAAGATGTAGACCTCTGTTCTCAGGATAACTGAGATTTCTTGTGGTCAGAATCCCAGCATACAAAAAGGGATAACTTATTATCTTGGGGAAAAAAACTTTTAAAGTTTCAAACATTTCTACTTGTATCTATTATTTCCATGATCACCCTTTATACTCATGGTCCCAGTTTACGGTGGTTGTAAACACATTAAGGCTATGTGCGAATTAGAAATAGGATTTTTCTCAAGAAATTTCTTAAGAAATATCTTGAGAGTGAAGGATTAGCGCACCTGCGTTAAAAAAAACGCACCAATAACGCATTGAAAAACGCATGCGTTTTTATCGCTCTTTGGTGCGTTTTTGGTATGTTTTTTGCAGGTTGGGCCCTGTGTTTTTTAATTGCTTTAACAGCAATAAATAAGATGATAGATAGACAGATAGATAGATACATGGACAGATAGATAGATGGATACATAGATAGATAATGGATAGATGGATAGATAGATAATGGATAGATAGATGAATAGACCGATAAATAGATAATGGATAGATAGAAAGATGGATAGATGAATTGATAGATAATGGATAGACAG
The DNA here is from genome assembly GCF_048569485.1 of Anomaloglossus baeobatrachus. Classification (NCBI taxonomy): domain Eukaryota; kingdom Metazoa; phylum Chordata; class Amphibia; order Anura; family Aromobatidae; genus Anomaloglossus; species Anomaloglossus baeobatrachus. Next base: position 309,561,268 of record NC_134353.1, read on the forward strand.
ATAATGGATAGATAGATGGATAGATGAATAGATAATGCATAGATAGACAGATAAATAGATAAGGAATATATAGATAGATAGCTGAATAGATAGATAATAGATAGACAGATAGATAATGGATAGATAGACAGATAATGGATAGATAAATAGATAGAAAGATAATTGATGGAGTCCCTGTGAGGACACACTACAGTTCTTGCGAGCGGTAATGTGTTCACATTACCGACCGTGAGAAATGACCTGTAGTTACCCCTGCAGCATCGGTCACTGAACGAGGCTGCATTGAGTATGTGTCAGACGCAGCTGGATGCAAGTGTCGTAGGACCTGTGTGGATTACGTTGAAGCTGTGTGTTTGGGGGGGTTAATAAAGTGGTGAAAGAGGGGGCTTTTTTGTGTTTTATTTTAAAATAAAGGATTTTTCGGTATGTGCGCTTATTCACTTTACTTACTGGTTAAGCATGGAAGCTGTCTCATAGACGCTGCCATGATTAAGCTTGGACTTTTTGGCAGTGCATAGCTGCCACTAACTCGTTATTACCCCGATTGCCACCGCATGACGGCAATCGGGAAGAGCCGGTAACATGCCGGGACTGTCGCATAATGGATGCGACATTCTCGGGGCAACGGCGGGCTGATATTCTTGGCTAAGGGGGCGGGGGGGCATTAACCATGGCACTCCCCTTCCCCAGCCTGAAAATACCAGGCCGCCGCTGTGTGATCACCTTGGCTGGACGGTAAAAATACGGCGGAGCCCACAGTTTTTTGTTTTTTTTTCGTTTTTATTTAATGAAGGTCTATAGTACTGGATTCAGTCGCCATGCATTTGGCGACAGATTCCAGTGCAAGATTCCGTCAAGTTCTACTGAGCATGCTCAGCATGTCCAGCAGAACGTTCTAAATCGTTTAAAATCACTCCTGGTCTCTCTCTCTCTGTCTGTCGGTTTCCCTCTCTCTGTCGGTCGGTCTGTTGGTCGGTCTCTCGCTCTCTGTCTCTATCTCTCTCTGTCGGTCGGTCTCTCCCTCTCACCCCCTCTCTCATCACCGATCACCGATCACCAGCACGGCGCTGCACAGCTGTCACACTGCTCTGGCGGCTTTTCCTTTGATTTGTTGCAGTCAGACACGCCCCCACGCTGAGTGACAGCTGTCTCACTGGAACCAATCACAGCCGCCGGTGGGCGGGTCTATATCGTGCAGTACAATAAATAAATAAATAAATTAAAAAAATGATGTGCGGTCCCCCCCAATTTTGATACCAGCCAGGGTAAAGCCACACTACTGAAGGCTGGTATTCTCAGGATGGGGAGCTCCACGTTATGGTGAGCCCCCCAGCCTAACAATATCAGCCAGCAGCCGCCCGGAATTGCCGCATCCATTAGATGCGGCAGTCCCGGGACTCTACCCAGCTCATCCCGAATTGCCCTGGTGCGGTGGCAATCGGGGTAATAAGGAGTTAATGGCAGCCCATAGCTGCCACTAAGTCCTAGGTTAATCATTGCAGGTGTCTCCCCAACATACCTTCCATGATTAACCTGTAAGTTAAAGAAAATAAACACAAACACTCGAAAAAATCCTTTATTTGGAATAAAAGACAAAAAAACACCCTCTTTCACCACTTTATTAAAATCCCCAAATACCCCTCTAGGTCCGACGTAATCCACACGAGGTCCTGTGACGCATCCAGCTCTGCTACATGAAGCTGACAGGAGTGGCCACAGACCATGACCGACCGCTCTCTGTCAGCTCCACGCAGCAACTGAACTGAATCGCACTGTGAGCGGGGATGTCACTGAGGTAGTGCCGGTGTGTGCGGTGATGATGGGGGCTGTAGTGCCGGAGTATGTGCAGTGATGATGGGGGCGGTAGTCCCTGCATATGTACGGTGAAGATGGGGGCGGTAGTGGCGGTGTGCGCGGTGATGATGGGGGCGGTGGTGCTGGGGTGTGTGCGGTGGTGATGATGGGGGCAGTAGTGCCGGTTTGTGTGCGGTGATGATGGGGGCGGTAGTGCCGGTGTGTGCGGTGATGATGGGGGGGCGGTAGTGCCGGTGTGTATGGTGATGATGGGGGGGCGGTAGTGCCGGTGTGTGCGGTGATGATGGGGGGGCGGTAGTGCCGGTGTGTGCAGTGATGATGGGGGGGCGGTAGTGCCGGTGTGTGCGGTGATGATGGGGGGCGGTAGTGCCGGTGTGCGCGGTGATGATGGGGGCGGTAGTGCCGGTGTGTGCGGTGATGATGGGGGCGGTAGTGCCGGTGTGTGCAGTGATGATGGGGGCGGTAGTGCCGGTGTGTGCGGTGATGGGAATAACGCAGGAAAACGCAATGAAACGCACAGAATTTGCTGCCTGCGTTATTCCCTGCGCTATTTCATGATTACATTAGAGTCAATGGAGTGAATAACGCAGTTAGCTGCAGAAAAGAAGTGACATGCTTATTCTTTTTCTCAAGAAAGTCTACTGAAAGAATTTTCTTGAGAAAAAAACGCAGTGTGCATACAGATAGGCACTCTAGATTGTGAGCCCCAATGGGGACAGTGTTGCCATATGTGTATATAAAGCGCTGTGGAATTAATAGCGCCATATAAATGAATAAAATTATTATTAATTATTATTAGTGTGTGCACAGCTAATTTTTTCTTCCATAGGTTTTGCTGGGGAATGTATGCAGAAAGGTACAACCATTTTCTGAAGAAATTTCTGCAGCAAAAACGCACAAAAAACGCGGGTAAAAACGCAGTGTGTGCACAGGGCCTAACATTAAAGATAACTGTTCTTAACAATTTCAGTTGACTGTGTCAGGGTAGTAAGATGTGTTTGAGAGCAGCTAACACCCCTTTTTATACCTTGTCAGAGTTTATGGCTATGTGTCCACGGTAGAATGTACCTGCGGATTTTTCTGCATGAAAATCCGCGACTTTCACGGCAAATCCGCACCCGCGGATTTACCGCGGATTTGCCGCGGATTTTGATGCAGATTTTTTTTTTTTTTTCCCCATTCTATACCCAAAATCCGCACCAAATCTGCAACAAACAATTGACATGCTGCAGATTTTTCCAGATCAAAATCCGCGGCAAATCTGCAGCGGAAAAATCCGCAGCATGGACACAGCATTTCCAAAATGCCATTGAAATGGCTTGGAAGTGCCGCTGCTGCAGATTTTCGGCAAATCCGCGGCAAATCCGCGGCAAAATCCGCGGTAAATCCGCAGCGTGGGCACATAGCCTATGGGAGACTTGAAAGTAATGCCTGTCTGAGCATTGAAAGGCATCCTCCTTGTGTATGGCAGGGGTAGGTGAAACCTTTGTCTGTCAAAAGCCATTTGGATATTTAGAATATCAGTAATGGGGGTGTACAGAATCATCAATTTGAAGTTTAGTGCTGTAATGTCTGCATGCTTTCTTACTTTCTCCCCTTCCCAGGAGATGTGGTATGATTAAACCATGTCCCTGTACAGTCAGACACGGCCATTACACAGTACATAGGAGGGGCACATTTATAAGATTATCTGAGCACAGGAACATTTTTTTAAAAACACAACTACTACTTTACAAGATCTATTTTTTAAAATGACCTTTATTTGTGGGACAACCCCTTCAATTCACTCTTAATATGATGCCTAGAACTGCTTCTCTTTGGTGCGATGTGTGATGTTAGGTGCTATTGGTTATGTTGCTACTCGCGACTGCTTTTCCAGGTGTGTTGATCCAGCTCAGTTACTTGCGATAAGTTTTTGTAAAGAATGCGCAACAAGTTGTACTAAACACAGATGTACATTACTCTTAATGTCTACTCAAACTGAAAAATTCTTCACTGCTCGCGTTACATTTATAGAACTCAAGATATCAGAGGTTTGCATTATACACTACTCTCAAAAGTTGGGGCTATATCGCTTTCTAGATGATCCTAAAATGCCCTCTAACCTGTTCAGATGAACTTCATGATACCTTCTTTAAACTTTTGAATACACATATCCATCTGTTCAATGTTTCAGCACTTTTCGCACAACTTGCTGTTCTCTAACAAGGAGCTTAATGGCAAAATTCACAACAGGTGTTTGATCCATGAGTCACCCAATAAATTTCGGGTTTCAATTAGAATTGATATTTAAACAGTCCTCTACATCATGCTGTTCACATTTTGATGTCACAAGACCAAGACGACACCTAACAATTGATCAACAGTACCTCCCCATTGCAAGGCTTCAAGCAGGATGTTCTCAAACAGAATTGGCCACTGAGCTTAGAGTGTCACAGAGTGTCATCAGCAGGTTGCAAGAGAGAGACTGAAAGAGTCACGGAAAGGCATAGAAGTGGACGTCCTTTGGCCACATCCCACACTGATGACCGCTTCATTGTGAACAATGCCTTTTGGAACCGGATGATGAATGCTACACAATTCCAGGCACATCTAAGGGAAGCGAGAGGCATTCAAGTGTCCCATCCGACCATTCAAAACCGTTTACATCAGTATGGTCTGCATGCTACCGTAGATGACCTTCAGGGTACCTGACCACCGCATCAGACACAGGCATCATCGTCTTGCATGGGCCAGGGAGCCTCTACACTTGATGGGCCTCAGTACTATTCACTAATAAAAGTCAATTCACACTGAGCAGAAAAGATGGCCGCAAACGATGTTGGAGATGTTAATGAGAGCGCTATGCATTAGCCACTATTGTCACCAGGTGACCCTTTGGTGGCGGTGCTGTTACAGTGTGGGCAGGTGCCTAGTCAATGTAGAACTGCCCTATACTTTGTGAATGGTACAGTGACAAGCCCTTACTACATTAATAACATAATCCAGTCATTGTGTCTCTGCATGAACAACACAGGCCTAATTTCATCTTCATGGACGACTGTTCCAGCTCATAGAAATCGCATCATTAAGGAACAGACTGGGGTACTTAAAATCGAGTGGCGTGCACTTTCTCAAGTCTTGAATCTCAGCTGAGTTACCATGTAGAACAGGGGTGGGCAATTAATTTTCCCATGGGGCCGCATGAGAAATTGGGATTGGTTTAGAGGGCCGGACTCATATAATTACCTCAGTTCTACCCAATATACTACATCACTATACCCCCTCCATATACTACACCTGTAATAAACTACACCACTAAACCCCTATATACTACACCTGTATTATACTACACTCCCTCCATATACCTGTAATATACTACACCCCCATATACACCTGTATTATACTACACCACTATATAATACACCTCCGATATACTACATCATTACACCCCTATATACTACACCTGTAATATACTACATCACTACACCCCATATACTACACCTGTAATATAGTACACCTCCATATAGCACACCTGTAATATACTACATCACTACACCACTATATAGCACACCTGTAATATACTACATCACTACACCCCTATATACACCTGTAATATACTACACCTCCATATAGCACACCTGTAATATACTACATCACTACACCCCTATATAGCACACCTGTAATATACTACACCTCCATAGAGCACACGTGTAATATACACCTCCATATAGTACACCTGTAATATACTACACCTCCATATAGCACACCTGTAATATACTACACCTCTATATAGTACACCTGTAATATACTACACCTCCATATAGTACACCTGTAATATACTACACCTCCATATAGTACACCTGTAATATACTACACCTCCATATAGCACACCTGTAATATACTACACCTCCATATAGCACACCTGTAATATACTACACCTCCATATAGCACACCTGTAATATACTACACCTCCATAGAGCACACCTGTAATATACTACGCCTCCATATAGTACACCTGTAATATACTACACCTCCATATAGCACACCTGTAATATACTACACCTCCATATAGCACACCTGTAATATACTACACCTCCATATAGCACACCTGTAATATACTACACCTCCATAGAGCACACCTGTAATATACTACGCCTCCATATAGTACACCTGTAATATACTACACCTCCATATAGTACACCTGTAATATACTACACCTCCATATAGTACACCTGTAAGATACTACACCTCCATATAGCACACCTGTAATATACTACACCTCCATATAGCACACCTGTAATATACTACATCACTACACCCCTATATAGCACACCTGTAATATACTACACCTCCATAAAGCACACCTGTAATATACTACACCTCCATAGAGCACACCTGTAATATACTACGCCTCCATATAGTACACCTGTAATATACTACACCTCCATATAGTACACCTGTAATATACTACACCTCCATATAGTGCACCTGTAATATACTACACCTCCATATAGTGCACCTGTAATATACTACACCTCCATATAGTACACCTGTAATATACTACACCTCCATATAGCACACCTGTAATATACTATACCCCCATATGTCACACACCCTGCTCCCCATACAGCCTGCACCCCCATATCACACACACTACACCCCATACAGCCTGCACCCCCATATCACACACACTACACCCCCATATGTCACACACCATGCCCACATATCTCACCCTGCCTGTACCCCAACTTACCCCTCTCAAACACTCTGCACCCCTTCACATCCTTCTGTCAGTCTGCAGCCCTCATATGCCACTCACCCTGCAACTCCATCTTCCCTCATATGCACTCACCCTGCAGCCCCCCTCCCCCTCATGTCCCCTCTTTTCTTATTACCAGTCATCATGTGTCCACATCTCCTTCAGGATTCAGTATCTTTGCTTTCTGCCCGGCCTCCTGTGTCTCCTCCCACACAGTCACATGGGCGTGACATCATCGCAGGTCCTGCAAGATGAATTACTCCGTCTGCTGTACTGCTTCTTCTCCTGATCGGCGGGAACTTTTGAAATGACACACGCAGCGCAGTACTGACAACGTCAGAGCGCGCGCGTGTGTCACTGACAATTAGTGCCGACAGGGAACAGAGGAAAGACTCCTGCGTTCCGCTGCCTGCACTGACTGTGCGGACCTGCACAGGATCTCTCCCTGCTCGGCACGCTGCAGCCCGGCTCCACTGCACTGGCTGAACACGGTCGGGCCGGTCATAGAGAGTGGGCGGGCCGGATGTGGCCCGCGGGCCGCCCCTTGCCCAGGTCTGATGTAGAGGCTTATAAGTCTTTACCCCAGAACCTCAATGACCTGAGAGCCACCCTTCAAGAAGAGTGGTATGCCATGCCTCAGCAAACAATAACTCAACTAGTGAACAGCACGAGATGTCGTTGTCAAGCTGCAATGACCGCATGACAAGTTATTGAGACATTGTCATTTGGGGGAGAGGGGTTACACCAACCACAGTTGTTGGCTTTTGTTTCAATAAATTGTTTAAGATGAGAAAATCCCCTTTTCATGCTTTTACTTAAGTGCCCTGCTTTCGTGATAAAAGTTTGGACACACCTTCTCATTCAAAGAGTTTTTATTTTCATGACTTTAAAAATTGTAGATTCATATTGAAGACATCAAAACTATGAATTAACACGTGGAATGAAATACTTAGCAAAAAAAAGTGTGAAACAACTGAAAATATGTCTTATATTCTAATTCTTCAAAGTAGCCACCTTTTGCTTTGATTACTGCTTTGCACACTGTTGGCATTCTCTTGATGAGCTTCAAGAGCTAGTCACCGGAAATGGTTTTCCAACAGTCTTGAAGGAGTTCCCAGAGATGCTTAGCACTTGTTAGCCCTTTTGCCTTCACTCTGCGGTCCAGCTCATCCCAAACCATCTCGATTGGGTTCAGGTCTGGTGACTGTGGAGGCCAGGTCAACTGGCGTAGCACCCCATCACTCATCACTCTCCTTCTTAGTCAAATAGTCCTTACACAGCCTGGAGGTGTGTTTGGGGTCATTGTCCTGTTGAAAAATAAATGATGGTCTAACTAAACGCAAACCAGATGGAATAGCATGCTGCTGCAAGATGCTGTGGTAGCCATGCTGGTTTCATGCCTTCAATTTGAATAAATTCCCTACAGTGTCACCAGCAAAGCACCCCCACACCATCACACCTCCTCCTCCATGCTTCATGGTGTGAACCAGGCATGTAGAGTCCATTCGTTCACGTTTTCTACAAAGACACGGTGGTTGGATCCCAAGATATCAAATTTGGACTCATCACACCAAAGCACAGATTTCCACTGGTCTAATGTCCATTCCTTGTATTCTTTAGCCGACACAAGTCTCTTCTGCTTCTTGTCTGTCCTTAGCAGTGGTTTCCTAGCAGCTCTTTTACCATGAAGGCCTGCTGCACAAAGTCTCCTCTTAATAGTTGTTCTAGAGATGAGAAGGTGTGTCCAAACTTTTGGTCTGTACTGTACATCACATAGGAGACACTGGGGACGATGCATATACATAAAGTATACACATGGATTGCTGCATAAACATAACATAAGAGACACTGGGGCTTGAGCATGCACCTCACATTGAGGAAACTGAGGCTCGTATATATACACATCACATAGGATACAATGGGGCTATTGCATGTACATTACATAGGAGACACTGGAACTGGTGCCTAAACCTCACATAAGAGACCCTGAGGCTGCAGCATATACATCACATAGGAGACAGTGGGGCTGGGGCAAATAGATCATCACATAGGAGACACATAATCTGTTGCATAAACATCACATATGAGACTGAGGCTGCTGCCTTACTCAGTAGTGATGGGAGCGCAGAGTGCGCAAACTCTGTCCACAAAATATGTCCTAGATAATAAATAAATTCACTGCACTCATAGATTGTGATGCAAAAATTTTTTCAAATTTATTGAGGCGACTGTGAAGTCATTCCGACATTTCGACCCCGCCTGGGTCTTAAGGGGGCTTTACACGCTGCGACATCGCTAATGCGGAGTCGTTGGGGTCATGGAATTTGTGACGCACATCCGGCTGCATTAGCTATGTTGCTGCGTGTGACACCGATGAGCAATTTTGCATCGTTGCAAAAACGTGCAAAATCGCTCATCGGTGACATGGGGGTCCATTCTCGATTATCGTTACTGCAGCAGTAACGATGTAGTTCGTCGCTCCTGCGGCAGCACACATCGCTATGTGTGACGCCGCAGGAACGAGGAAGCTCTCCTTACCTGCCTCCCGGCCGCTATGAGGAAGGAAGGAGGTGGGCGGGATGTTATGTTCCGCTCATCTCCGCCCCTCCGCTGCTATTGGGCAGCCGCTCAGTGACGTCGCTGTGACGCCGCACGGACCGCCCCCTTAGAAAGGAGGCGGATCGCCGGTCACAGGGACGTCGCCGGGCAGGTAAGTACGTGTGACGGGTCTGGGCGATGTTGTGCGGCACAGGCAGCGACTTGCCCGTGTCGCGCAACAGATGGGGGCGGGTACCCACACTAGCGATATCGGGACCGATATCGCAGTGTGTAAAGTAGCCTTTAGTCAAGAGTCGCTTCAAGATGGGTGCCTGGGATATGGAAATTTGAGTGGGTTAATAGTGTTTGGTAGAGAATACCTTGAGGATAAATGTCCTGGGTTTAGCCAGCGCAGCAGCGCTGTGGCTGGTGATATGGTGTATCCTTTTTTTTTTTGATCTACACAAAATATGTCCTGATGCTGTCACTGTCCAGCATCAGGACTTATCCCTCATTACATGCTCCATAGTGTTCAGTAGTATACGCTGCATGCATGTGCTCGCTTTGTAAGAAGGAATTATAGGGCTGACAGCTGGACAAACACCGCCACCAGCTTGAGCACTGCTATCCTCAGTATTCTGCCCAGGGGCCAGGGAAAAAGGACATTATTTACAGCCAGGAAGCCACAAGATTCCCACCCCTGGTGTTATTGCCTTCAGGGACAGATTTATTATCAGCCCCTAGGGTAGCACGAGGCTATGTCTGCACACTGCGTTTTTTTCTGACCACAAAGATGCAGCGTTTTTGGCCCCAAAAAACGCACCCACAGGAAAATTGCATTAAAACATGCATTTTGCACTTTTTTTTATGCGTTTTGATGCATTTTTTTTTTTTGCTGCGTTTTTGGCCAATGCATTCAATGGATGAAAAACGCAGTGAAAAGTGCAAAAAGAATTGACATGCTGCATCTTTGTGGTCACCACAAAGATGCAGCCAAAAAAAGCTGTAATGTGCGGACCACAAGAATGAAATCTCATAGACTTTGCTAGGGAAGGAAATTCATGCAGTTTTGAGACCAAAACTGTACCCAGAAAATGTGCAAAAACGCGGCAAAAAACGCAGCGTGCGCACATAGCCTGACTGTGAATACTTCTCTGTGAGGGCCATTGTGTTGTGTGGTAATTGATATATAGTTAGTATAAAAAATCTGCACACCAAATACCAGTTTATTGTCTTGTAAAATAAAAAGATAGGAATAATTTCAGAACTTTTTACACCTTTTATTACAATTTAATTGAAAAATAAACTGAAATCTTTTCTGGTAGAAAAATAAATATATAAAAATAAAATAATGTGGTTGCATAAATATGCACACCATGCCCTTAAACTGATACTTGGCTGAAGTACCCTTTGAATTTATCACAGCACTTAGGCTATGTGCGCACTAGAAAATGGAAGAAAACTTTTTGCCGCAGATTTGCTGCGGATTTGTCGCATTTTTTCCGCGGGTTGGTCCCTGCGTTTTTTTACTATTATCTATGGCAAAAACCGTAGGTACCTGCAGAAAAGAAGTGACATGCACATTAATTCCACAGCAGAAATTCCATGGGTAAATCTGCAGGTATAAAAAAAAGCAGTGTGCGCACAGCATTTTTTTATACCCATAGGTTTTGCTGGGGAATAACTGCAGCAATGAGACACATTTTCTGCAGCTAATCCGCAGCAAATCCGCGTTATAATCCGAGGTAAATCCGCAGCGTGCGCACATAGCCTTAGGGGTACTTTGCACACCACAACATCGCAGCTGTGATGTCGGTGGGGTCAAATCGAAAGTGACGCACATCCATCGTCGTTGTCGACATCGGAGTATGTGAATCGCTTTTACTACGATTAACGAGCGCAAAATCGTCGAAATTGTGTGATCGGTATAGTGTCGGGCATTTCCATAATGTCGCTGCAGCGACAAGTACGATGTTGTTCCTCGTTCCTGCGGCAGCACACATCGCTGTGTATGAAGCCGCAGGAGCGAGGAACATCTCCTACCTGCCTCCACCGGCTGCAATGAGGAAGGAAGGAGGTGGGCGGGATGTTTACGTCCCGCTCATCTTCGCCCCTCTGCTTCTATTGGCCGCCTGCCGTGTGACGTCGCTGTGACGCCGCACGACCCGCCCCCTTAGGAAGGAGGCGGGTCGCAAGGAAGGTAAGTGCATGTGAAGCTGCCGCAGCGATAATGTTCGCTACGGCAGCTATCACAAGATATCGCATGTGCGATGGTGGCGGGGACTATCGCGCTCGGCATCGCAGCAATCGGCTTGCGATGTCGTAGTGTGCAAAGTACCCCTTAGTGTTTTTGTATAGGAGTCTAGAATTGGCAATCTTTGCCCACTTTTGTTTGCAGTAGCGCCCCTAATCTGTCAGATTGTGAGGGCATCTCCTGTGTTAAGCCCTCTTTGTCAATCCTCACATTTTGGAAGCATACCTCCAAATCAACAAAAGATTGGTTTCACCAGAAGGAGATCAAAGGTTTGAAATGGTCCAGCCAGAGCCAAGGCCTGAATCCAAATGAAAATGTGGGGTTGACCTGAAGAGGGCAGTACATAGGAGATGCCCCCTCCACCTTCAGATTTTACCAGAATGTGTGTGCAAAGATTGCCAATGCTAGATGTGCCTTGCTGATCTGATAGAATCCTACCCATAAAGCTGAATATGGTCATAAATTCAGAAGGTCATTCAACAAAGTATTATTTTTTTAAGGTTGTTCATATTATTGTCATCATATTATTTTTGTTCTTCTTGATCTTTTTCCATTCTAAAAGATTTTAGTTTATTTTTCATTTGAACAGAATTTAGGTGACATTAGAGTTCTAAACTATTGGCAAGATTTTTTCTAAGTGACAAAAAGCTGTCATTTTATCAGGGTCGTATCAAAGTGATTATGCCGGAATTAAGAAGTTGTGCAAAAATGTTGCCATTTTTGGCAAAATGGTAAAATGGGCAGAGTGAGATTGTACGGGGCCTGACACCACAGCTTGTCTAATTCCTGCCGAGCTGTGGCGTACCTTACTCCATAAATGCTATTCTAGTCTATGACTGGAGTAAGATTTGTGGTGAGAAGCATAGAGGTGTGCGCCTCCAAATGAATCCGGCGACTGTGTCTACAGCACACCTTTTAATGAAGACCGTAGTGATAAATCGGGACCTCTTTATCCTCTGTGAATGTTTTATATAGCCTTCTCCATCATGTACCGTAACTGCTTGACCTTCCGAAGCCTTAAAGCTGGTGAATTCCCAGTAATAGTAGAGGAGTCTGGTTCATTTGAAGGTGTCAGTTTTGCTACCCACATAGCAATATCATTAACAAAGTGGGCATAGGTTTCAGTTTACGGCCAGCTTTTATGACTGTTGTGGTTAAATGTTGTAAAAAGATATCCTTAGATTAAAAACAAATGTTTTTAACACCATCCAATTCAGACAACAACTTGGAACATCATGTTCAACACATTAAAAGTTTGCCTGCAGGGCTCAGCTGTGACAGGCAAATATAGATACATCTGATATGGAAGTCTCCACTGACAAGTGGTTTGGCACTTGGGCCAAGGCTGTTTTTTCCCCTATGCTTGGCACTAGTGATATATGCGCATTATGCCGATGCTAATTCTAGTACTGCCTGTTCTCTTAGAGTTTTAGCTGATATTGTTCCTCCTGGATTGGAAGTTTCTGAGAGCACTGACAAACCAATATAAATTCTTGTAAAGTACAGTGCTGGCCAAAAGTATTGGCACCCCTGCAATTCTGTCAGATAATACTCCGTTTCTTCTTGAAAATGATTGCAGTCACAAATTGTTTGTTATTATCTTCATTTAATTTGTCGTCAATGAAGAAAAAAAAAAATTGTCAAAGCCAAATCTATATATATAATTGCCTTATTCTGTCTGTCTGTCTGTCTGTCTGTCTTGCTCCAAAACTGTGTCCTTACAGTGACAACCGTCGGATTGGCCGCTGGGCTCAGCCTGGCCCCGCCCCTCCACACGGATTGGCCGCTCGGCTCGGCCCCGCATAGATTAACCGCTTGGCCAGGCCCGCCCCTCGCACGCGATGCCCGCTAGGTTATGCCCCCCGCACGCGATGCCCGCTGGCCCCGCCCCTCGCATGGATTAACCGTTTGGCCAGGCCGCCCCCTACACGCGATGCCCGCTAGGCCATGCCCCCCGCATGCAATGTCCGCTGGCCCCGCCCCCCGCATGGATTAACCGTTTGGCCAGGCCCGCCCCCCGCACGCGATGCCCGCTAGGCCACGCCCCCGCACGCGATGCCCGCTGGGCCACGCCCCCGCACGCGATGCCCACGAGGCCACGCCCCCGCACGCGATGCCCACGAGGCCACGCCCCCGCACACGTTGGGCACCTGTACACCCCCCCAGGACTACTCCTCCAATTATACTCCTCTTTCCCCAGGACTACTCCTCCCATTATACTCCTCCTATTATACTCCTCCTATTATACTCCTCTCTGAGGGGTTCGCAGCATGGGGGATGGAGCACGATGGGGAGTGCAGCATGGGGGATGGAGCACAATGGGGGGTGCAGCATGGGGGATAAAGCACGATGGGGGGTGGACCACGATGGGGGGTGCAGCATGGAGGGTGGACCACGATGGGGGGGTGCCCAGAATGGGAGGATGAAACACAATGGGGGGTGCATAGCATGGGGGATGGAGCACGATGGGGGATGGAGCACGATGGGGAGTGCAGCATGTGGGATGGAGCACGATGGGGGGTGCAGCATGGGGGATGGAGCACGATGGGGGGTGCAGCGTGGGAGATGGAGCACGATGGGGAGTGCAGCATGGGGGATGGAGCACGATGGGGGGTGCGCAGCATGGGGGATGGAGCACGATGAGGGGTGCGCAGCATGGGGGATGGAGCACGATAGGGGTGCTCAGCATGGGGGATGGAGCACGATGAGGGGTGCGTAGCATGGGGGATTGAGCACGATGGGGGGTGCACACCTCCCCCCAAAACACACACGCAGCCACGCACGCACTGCACAACACACCACACACTGGGAACCACAAACACCGCCCTACACAGACACCCACACACACAGACAACGCCGCACACACACAACACCCAACACACAAACACCGCGGCACACACAAATATGCGCACATACCGCACAACACACACACTGCACAAGACATACCTCCCCCCAAACACACACACGCACTCCACACACACACACACACACACACACACACACACACAAACCGCGCAACACACACAGCACCACACACACACAACGCTACAGACACACAGCGCTCCACAAACAACACCGCTCTCACCCCCCGCCACACCCAGACAACACCAAGAACATTTACAGCGCACTACACAAACACTTGGCAACTACACACAACAACATCTATATATATAACAAAAAACATACATTAACTACACAATACGTAAATTCTAGAATACCCGATGCGTAGAATCGGGCCACCTTCTAGTTGGATATAATTCCACACCAAACATAAAAGGGGTGGACAAAAGTATTGGCACTGTTTGAAAAATCATGTGATGCTTCTCTAATTTGTGTAATTAACAGCACCTGTAACTTACCTGTGGCACCTAACAGGTCTTGGCAATAACTAAGGCTACTTTCACACATCCGGTTTGAGCACTGCGGCTCAATCCGGCTGTGAAACCTATGCAACGGATGCGACGAAAACACTGCATCCTTTGCATACGTTTTTACATTCGGCCGTCCGTTTTTTCCCGGTTGCGGCACGCTACTGAGCATGCGCAGTGGAAGAAACCACATGCGACGGCCGGATGCGTTTTTTTGCCGCATCGCGTCGCATCCGGCGTCCATAGGCATGCATTGAAAAATGCGTCGCGATGCATTTTTTTGCCAGAGCAAAAAACGTGCCAGGGAACGTTCCATCCGGCCGCTGCATCGGCTAAATCTGCCGCATGCGGCAAAAAACGGACGGAACGCAAGCCCATGCGGCGCCAATGCAAGTCAATGCTGGAAAAAACGAAACCGGCGGCAAAAAAACAAACGGTTTTGTTTTTTCAGCAGAGTGCCGGATTGTGCCGCACTGCTACAGCCGGATGTGTGAAAGTAGCCTAAATCACACTTGCAGCCTGGTGACATGGATTAAAGTTGTCTCAACCTCTGTCCTGTGTCCTTGTGTGCACCACATTGAGCATGGAAAAAAGAAAGAAGACCAAAGAACTGTCTGAGGACTTGAGAATCCATATTGTGAGGAAGCATGAGCAATCTCAAGGCTACAAGTCCATCTCCAAAGACCTGAAAGTTCCTGTGTCTACGGTGCGCAGTGTCATCAAGAAGTTTAAAGCCCATGGCACTGTGGCTAACCTCCCTAGATGTGGAAGGAAAAGAAAAATTGACGAGACATTTCAACGCAAGGTTGTGCGGATGGTGGATAAAGAACCTCGACTAACATCCAAATAAATTCAAGCTGCCCTGCAGTCCGAGGGTACAACAGTGTCAACCCGTACTATCCGTCGGCGTCTGAATGAAAAGGGACTGTATGGTATGTGAGACTGTGACCGGGGTTATCTATGACGGCTGGTATGTCTCGCCCCGGTTGTGCTCACTCCATGATAGAAAGAAGATCCACTCCAGGGTTAATGCTGTTTCCCTACAGGCTGAAGGAAGGGTTAAATGGAAACAGGAACGAGGGCAGGTGTGCCGGGTGTGAGGGAGTGAACAGAACTCCCTGAGTTCTCTGCTGGAGAGGCACATGTATATTGTTGTGGACTTTTATTTGGACATTAAACCGTGTGCTGTGAACCTTAATGCCTGGATCCCGTGTCTTCTGCTGCGCAGCCGACCACGCTACCTCACATATGGTGGAGAATCGGCGGGCATGACAGCCGGTGAGGTGTAGCATCCATCCCTGGTGACCCAGTAGCACATGTCCTGGATTCGAGCGGCTATACTACAGCCCAAACCCGGTGACGCCATGGAGGACATACTAAAGCAGCTGGCTCAGGCTACTGCACAGCAACAACAGATGAATACACACCTGATCCGGACTTGGATCATCAACAGCATCAGCAATCCTTGAAATTGCAGGAACAGAGGCACCAAGAACAGATGGTCCTCCTGGCCAAGTCGATCCGTGCCGGACCGGCAGCAACAACCCCGGGACCGGGTGACGACGGCAGTGTCCGGAAAGCGGTGAGACAAGCGTTGCAAAAGATGACCCCGGGGGATGATGTGGAAGCGTTCCTGGCGATGTTTGAGCGGGTGGCCGAGCGGGAAAAGCTGCCGACCCCCCAGTGGGCTGAGGTTTTGTCGCCCTATCTGACGGGGGAACCCCAAAAAGCGTACCTGGACCTCTGTACCGAGGACGCCATTGACTATGTGACCCTGAAAGCCGAAATACTGGCTCGGTTGGGGGTGAATACCTATGTACGGGCTCAGCGGGTAAATCAGTGGTTCTATGAGGAAGCCAAACCCGTACGCTCCCAGGCCTATGACTTGTTGCATCTTGTAAAAAAGTGGTTGCAGCCTGACACTCTGAGCCCGGCGCAAATGGTGGAAAGGGTAGTAGTTGATCGTTTTGTGCGCACTTTACCCGTCACCGTTCAACGGTGGGTAGGACAGGGTGACCCGAGTACCCTGGACCAATTAGTGTCCCTGGTAGAGCGGCATGTGGCTACGCAGGACTTGATACGGGACACTGAGACTTTGCGTACCGCCCGTCAGTCCGGTCCCTCCAAGCCTAGGGCCAAGGACCCACCGCTGACAACGGTGCAGGAGTCCCCTACCGTCCCGTCTGAGGCCGCACCCGCCGTTCCTGAGGTCCGGAAGGTTCTGTACCCTAAACGACAACCCGTCAAGGTGGTTTCCTTCCCTATTAGATGTTGGCGGTGCCAGCGGGTGGGACATATGGAAGCCCAGTGTCCACTCACCACGGAGCCCATGGATTGTGGGGTTACCCGGCGGGGTTCAATGTATGCTCAGGTGGTGTGTACCGCTGACCTGGTCTCCCCAGAGACGGAGCCCCACTTGTGCCAAATACAGGTGAATGGATGTCCGGTTACAGGATTGTTGGATTCCGGAAGCTTAGTGACCCTTGTGCGATCCACCTTGAGGGCTAAAGTAAAGGCCACAGGACGTACCGTGGGGGTGGTTTGCATACATGGGAACCGCCGAGACTATCCCACGGGGATTGTCACCATCACAGCACCTTGCGGTCAGGTGCAACATGAGGTGGGACTTCTTAACACTCTTCCTTATGACGTGATCCTAGGAAGGGATCTGCCCTATTTTTGGACTTTATGGAGGGGACCCCCTAAGTCCCCTCAGATATTGGTCAGTCCGGGACCTGAGCCCTACAATCCTGAATCCGGGACGGCTGCCGTAGGGGTCACCATGATAGGGACAGAGTGTGAACCCGATAGGTCACCCCTAAAGGTATTGGCAGGAGAGGCTGAGATGGTCGAGCCCATCCCGGAGTTGGAGGCGTCCCCGGATACGTTTGGGACAGCCCAACTCCAGGACCCTACGTTAATACATGCCCGGAGTCGGGTGACAGTAGTTGACGGGGTGGCACAGCTGCCCGGTGCCCAGGTAAGGTACCCCCATTTCGCTCTTAAGCAAGATTTACTCTACCGGGTAGATGAAATACGGGGCGTGGGGGTAGAACAGTTGGTGGTGCCCCAGCCGCATCGCTGGCGGGTCCTCGACTTGGCTCATAAACACCTGATGAGTGGCCACCTAGGGGTCAAGAAAACGCAGGAGCGAATATTGCAAAGGTTCTATTGGCCCGGGGTCTTTGGGGAGGTAAAACGGTTCTGCGAAACCTGCCCGGAGTGTCAGCTTACCGCACCCCTGACCCATTTTCGCAGTCCGTTGGTACCGTTACCCATTATAGAAGTCCCTTTTGAACGGATAGGGATGGATCTGGTGGGGCCCCTCGTAAAGTCCGCTCGAGGGCACCAACACATCCTAGTGATCGTTGACTATGCCACCCGGTATCCCGAGGCGATACCTCTCAGACATACTGCAGCAAAGCTTATAGCTCGGGAGTTGTTTGCTGTGTTCTGCCGGGTGGGGTTGCCCAAGGAGATCCTTACGGATCAGGGGACCCCGTTCATGTCTAAAGTGACCAAAGAGCTATGCCGGCTACTCCAGATCAAGCAGTTGCGTACGTCTGTGTATCATCCTCAAACGGACGGTTTAGTCGAGCGTTTCAATAAAACCCTAAAAACCATGCTCAAAAGGGTGATTTCAAAAGACGGGAAAGACTGGGATATGATGCTTCCCTATTTGATGTTTGCCATACGAGAGGTGCCACAGGTATCCACGGGGTTTTCGCCTTTTGAATTGTTATACGGGCGACATCCCCGGGGATTGTTGGACCTGGCAAAGGAAACATGGGAGCAAGAGCCCACCCCCCATAAAAGTGAGATTGAACACATTTTGGGTATGCAGAACCGCATAAGCGCGGTCATGCCAATTGTGAAGGAGCATTTACAGGAGGCTCAGGCCGCGCAAAGCGGCCGCTACAATAGACAAGCCACCGTGCGGACCTTTAAACCCGGGGATCGGGTGTTGGTATTAATCCCCACGGCGGAGAGTAAATTCCTGGCTCAGTGGCAAGGCCCCTACGAGATAAAGGAAAGAGTCGGGGTGGTTAACTATAAAGTATTGCAGCCCGGTAGGCGGAAACCTGAACAAATATACCATGTCAACCTATTAAAACCTTGGCAGGAACGGGAAAGCCTGATGGGTGTTTTTTCCCCATCTCCCTCCTCTTCGGGTCGTTCACATCCGGCTCCAGCGACCTCCGGAGAGGACGAACCGGAAGTAAGGATTGGAGAAGCCCTCACCAAGACTCAGAGGCGAGAGGCCAGACGGTTGGTTCAGCAGAACCCCGATGTCTTCTCCGAGCTGCCCGGTAGGACCAGTCTGATACGACATGATATTGTCACAGAGCCCCACCTGAAGGTACGCCTGAAGTCATACCGGGTACCGGAGGCTCGACGACAAGCCATATCGGAGGAAGTAAAGACAATGTTACGCCTGGGGGTCATCGAAAAATCCCGGAGTGAATGGGCTAGTCCGATTGTCCTAATACCAAAACCCGATGGCTCCTTAAGGTTCTGCAATGACTTTAGGAGATTGAACGAAATATCCAAGTTCGATCTCTACCCCATGCCCCGGGTGGATGAGCTGATTGATAGGCTGGGCCAGGCGCGATATTTTACCACGCTCGACCTGACCAAGGGGTACTGGCAGGTGCCACTGACGGGTCCGCCAAGGAGAAAACCGCTTTTGTTACGCCGGAGGGTCTCTTCCACTATGTTGTCTTGCCTTTTGGGTTACATGGCGCTCCGGCCACGTTCCAGAGGTTGATGGACTTAGTGCTGGAACCCCACCAGACGTATGCATCAGCGTACTTTGATGACATCATTATTTACAGCTCCGATTGGCAGACCCACTTGGAACAGGTACAAGCGGTGGTGGACGCGCTTCGAACAGCCGGATTGACAGCCAATCCCAAGAAATGTGCGTTGGGACTCACGGAAGCCCGCTACTTGGGCTACGTAATAGGCCAAGGAGTGATTAAGCCCCAAATTAACAAGGTTGAGGCGATCCAGAAGTGGCCTAGACCCCTGACCACGAAGCAGGTTAGGGCCTTCCTGGGTATCGTGGGGTACTACAGGAGGTTTGTAAAAGATTTTGCGGGACTATCAGCCCCCTTGACGGACCTTCTCAAAGGCAAGAAGTCCGTCATGGTGCGCTGGACTCCGCAGGCCGAGGACTCCTTCCGGGCCCTGAAGGGGGTCCTGTGCGGACAGCCCGTTCTTGTAAACCCTGATTTCCGGAAGGAGTTCATAGTACAGACTGACGCCTCGGAGGTCGGCCTGGGGGCAGTGCTGTCTCAGGTGGTTCAGGGGGAGGAACACCCCGTCACCTTCTTAAGTAGGAAGCTCACCCCTCCCGAGCGGAATTATAGCGTAGTGGAGAAGGAGTGCCTGGCGATTAAGTGGGCCTTGGAGTCCCTACGCTATTACCTGCTGGGACGTCAGTTTCGCTTGGTGACGGATCACTCTCCACTGGTCTGGATGAGGTCCGCCAAGGAACGGAATGCCCGGGTTACCCGGTGGTTCCTTTCTCTGCAGAACTTCCGGTTTACGGTCGAACACCGGGCCGGTAGGTTGCAGGGCAATTCCGATGCCTTGTCCCGCGGCCCGTGTTTGATGGCTGGAGTTCAACCCCGCACGCTTGAACTGAGGGGGGGGGGGGGGTATGTGAGACTGTGACCGGGGTTATCTATGACGGCCGGTATGTCTCGCCCCGGTTGTGCTCACTCCATGATAGAAAGAAGATCCACTCCAGGGTTAATGCTGTTTCCCTACAGGCTGAAGGAAGGGTTAAATGGAAACAGGAACGAGGGCAGGTGTGCCGGGTGTGAGGGAGTGAACAGAACTCCCTGAGTTCTCTGCTGGAGAGGCACATGTGTATTGTTGTGGACTTTTGTTTGAACATTAAACCGTGTGCTGTGAACCTTAATGCCTGGATCCCGTGTCTTCTGCTGCGCAGCCGACCACGCTACCTCACAGGTAGGATACCCAAGAAGACCCCACTTCTTACCCTGAGACATAAAAAAGCCAGGCTGGAGTTTGGCAAAACTTACCTGAGAAAGCCTAAAACGTTTTGGAAAAATGTTCTTTGGTCAGATGAGACAAAAGTAGAGCTTTTTGGGAAAAGCCATCAACATAGAGTTTACAGGAAAAAAAAAAGAGGCATTCAAAGAAAAGAACACGGTCCCTACAGTCAAACATGGTGGAGGTTCCCTGATGTTTTGGTGTTGCTTTGCTCCCTCTGGCACTGGACTGCTTGACTGTGTGCATGGCATTATGAAGTCTGAAGACTACCAACAAATTTTGCAGCATAATGTAGGGCCCAGTGTGAGAAAGCTGGGTCTTCCTCAGAGATCATGGGTCTTCCAGCAGGACAATGACCCAAAACACACTTCAAAGAGCACTAGAAAATGGTTTGATAGAAAGCACTGGAGACTACTAAAGTGGCCAGCAATGAGTCCAGACCTGAATCCCATAGAACACCTGTGGAGAGATCTCAAAATGGCAGTTTGGAGAAGGCAGCCTTCAAATCTCAGGGACCTGGAGCAGTTTGCCAAAGAAGAATGGTCTAAAATTCCAGCAGAGCATTGTAAGGAACTCACTGATGGTTACCGGAAGCAGTTGTTAGCAGTTATTTTGGCTAAAGGTTGTGCAACCAAGTATTAGGCCAAGGGTGGCTTTACACGCTACAATATCGCTAAAGCGATTTCGTTGGGGTCACAGAATTTGTGACGCACATCCAGCCGCTTTAGCAATATCGTTGCGTGTGACACCTATGAGCGATTTTGCATCACAAAAACGTTCAATATCGCTCATCGGTGACATGCCCCCCTCTTCCCAATTATCGTTGCTGCTGCAGTAACGATGTTGTTTGTCGTTCCTGCGGCAGCACACATCGCTATGTGTGACGCCGCTGGAACGACAAACATCTCCTTACCTGCGTCCACCGGAAAAGGAGGAAGGAAGGAGGTGGGCAACATGTTTCGGCCGCTCATCTCTGCCCCTCCTTTTCTATTGGGCGGCGGTTCAGTGACGCTACTGTGACGTCGCTGTGACGCTGAACGAACCGCCCCCTTAGAAAGGAGGCAGTTCGCCGGTCACAGCGACGACGCTGCCGTAGCGATGATGTTCGCTACGGCAGCGATCACCACATATCGTGCCACCGACGGGGGAGCCGATGCTAGCGATATCGCAGCGTGTAAAGCACCCTTATGGGTGCCAATACTTTTGTCTGGCCCATTTTTTGGAGTTTTGTGTGAAATGATTTGATTTTTGTTTCATTTTCTTTAGTGTTTTTTCATTGCAAGCAAAATAAATGAAGATAATAATACCAAAGAATTTGTGATTGCAATCATTTTCAAGAAGAAACTGAGTATAATCTGACAGGATTGCAGAGGTGCCAATACTTTTGGACTTTTGGCCAGCACTGTATATGGGCATGTATAAAGTGTCAGTTCCTGCACCACACCTGGAGGGCAGGTAGAGAGTGACAGACCCCACACTACACATGGAGGGCAGGTAGAGAGTGACAGACCCCACACTACACATGGAGGGCAGGTAGAGACTGACAGACCCCACACTACACATGGAGGGCAGGTGAAGAGTGACAGACCCCACACTGCACATGGAGGGCAGGTAGAGAGTGACAGACTCCGCTCTACACATGGAGGGCAGGGAGAGCGTGACAGACCTCACATTACACATGGAGAGAAGGTAGATAGTGACAGACCCCACTCTACACATGGAGGGCAGGTAGAGAGTGACAGACCCCACACTGCACATGGAGGGCAGGTAGAGAGTGGCAGAACTCGCTCTGTACATGGAGGGCAGGTAGAGAGTGACAGACCCCACACTACACATGGAGGGCAGGTAAAGAGTGACAGACCCCACACTGCACATGGAGGGCAGGTAGAGAGTGACAGACTCCGCTCTACACATGGAGGGCAGGGAGAGCGTGACAGACCTCACATTACATATGGAGAGAAGGTAGAGAGTGACAGACCCCACACTACACATGGAGGGCAGGTAGAGAGTGACAGACCCCGCACTATACATGGAGGGCAGGTAGAGAGTGACAGAACTAATGCTATACATGGAGGGCAGGTAGAGAGTGACTGAACTCGCACTATACATGGAGGGCAGGTAGAGAGTGACAGACCCCACACTACACATGGAGGGCAGGTAGAGAGTGACAGACCCCACACTTCACATGGAGGGCAGGTAGAGAGTGACAGACCCCGCACTACACATGGAGGGCAGGTAGAGAGTGACAGACCCCGCACTATACATGGAGGGCAGGTAGAGAGTGACAGAACTAATGCTATACATGGAGGGCAGGTAGAGAGTGACTGAACTCGCACTATACATGGAGGGCAGGTAGAGAGTGACAGACCCCACACTACACATGGAGGGCAGGTAGAGAGTGACAGACCCCACACTACACATGGAGGGCAGGTAGAGAGTGACAGACCCCGCACTATACATGGAGGGCAGGTAGAGAGTGACAGAACTAATGCTATACATGGAGGGCAGGTAGAGAGTGACTGAACTCGCACTATACATGGAGGGCAGGTAGAGAGTGGCAGAACTAATGCTATACATGGAGGGCAGGTAGAGAGTGACAGAACTCGCACTGTACATAGAGGGCAGGTAGAGACTGACAGACCCCACACTACACATGGAGGGCAGGTAGAGCGTGGCAGAACTCACACTGTACATGGAGGGCAGGTAGAGAGTGACAGACCCCACACTACACATGGAGGGCAGGTAGAGACTGACAGACCCCACACTACACATGGAGGGCAAGTAGAGAGTGGCAGACCCCACACTGTACATGGAGGGCAGGTAGAGACTGACAGACCCCACACTACACATGGAGGGCAGGTAGAGAGTGACAGACCCCACACTATACATGGAGGGCAGGTAGAGAGTGACAGAACTAATGCTATACATGGAGGGCAGGTAGAGAGTGACAGAACTAATGCTATACATGGAGGGCAGGTAGAGAGTGACAGACCCCACACTACACATGGAGGGCAGGTAGAGAGTGACAGACCCCACACTGCACATGGAGGGCAGGTAGAGAGTGACAGACCCCACACTGCACATGGAGGGCAGGTAGAGAGTGACAGACCCCACACTGCACATGAAGGGCAGGTAGAGAGTGACAGACCCCACACTGCACATGAAGGGCAGGTAGAGAGTGACAGACCCAACACTACACATGGAGGGCAGGTAGAGAGTGACAGAACTAATGCTATACATGGAGGGCAGGTAGAGAGTGACAGAACTAACGCTATACATGGAGGGCAGGTAGAGAGTGACAGAACTAATGCTATACATGGAGGGCAGGTAGAGAGTGACAGAACTAATGCTATACATGGAGGGCAGGTAGAGAGTGACAGACCCCACACTACACATGGAGGGCAGGTAGAGAGTGACAGACCCCACACTGCACATGGAGGGCAGGTAGAGAGTGACAGACCCCACACTGCACATGAAGGGCAGGTAGAGAGTGACAGACCCCACACTGCACATGGAGGGCAGGTAAAGATTGACAGACCCCACACTGCACATGAAGGGCAGGTAGAGAGTGACAGACCCCACACTGCACATGGAGGGCAGGTAGAGAGTGACAGACCCCACTCTACACATGGAGGGCAGGTAGAGAGTGACTGAACTCGCACTATACATGGAGGGCAGGTAGAGAGTGACAGACCCCACACTACACATGGAGGGCAGGTAGAGAGTGACAGACCCTGCACTATACATGGAGGGCAGGTAAAGAGTGACAGAACTAATGCTATACATGGAGGGCAGGTAGAGAGTGACAGAACTCGCACTGTACATAGAGGGCAGGTAGAGACTAACAGACCCCACACTACACATGGAGGGCAGGTAGAGCGTGGCAGAACTCGCACTGTACATGGAGGGCAGATAGAGAGTGACAGACCCCACACTGCACATGAAGGGCAGGTAGAGAGTGACAGACCCCACACTGCACATGGAGGGCAGGTAGAGAGTGACTGTACTCGCACTATACATGGAGGGCAGGTAGAGAGTGATAGAACTAATGCTATACATGGAGGGCAGGTAGAGAGTGACAGACCCCACACTGCACATGGAGGGCAAGTAGAGAGTGGCAGACCCCACACTGCACAGGGAGGGCAGGTAGAGAGTGACAGACCCCACACTGCACATGAAGGGCAGGTAGAGAGTGACAGACCCCACACTGCACATGAAGGGCAGGTAGAGAGTGACAGACCCCACACTGCACATGGAGGGCAGGTAGAGAGTGACTGTACTCGCACTATACATGGAGGGCAGGTAGAGAGTGACAGACCCCACACTACACATGGAGAGCAGGTAGAGAGTGACAGACCCCGCACTATACATGGAGGGCAGGTAGAGAGTGACAGAACTAATGCTATACATGGAGGGCAGGTAGAGAGTGACTGAACTCGCACTATACATGGAGGGCAGGTAGAGAGTGACAGACCCCACACTGCACATGGAGGGCAGGTAGAGAGTGACAGACCCCGCACTATACATGGAGGGCAGGTAGAGAGTGACAGAACTAACGCTATACATGGAGGGCAGGTAGAGAGTGACAGAACTAATGCTATACATGGAGAGCAGGTAGAGAGTGACAGACCCCACACTACACATGGAGGTCAGGTAGAGAGTGACAGACCCCACACTGCACATGGAGGGCAGGTAAAGAGTGACAGACCCCACACTGCACATGAAGGGCAGGTAGAGAGTGACAGACCCCACACTGCACATGGAAGGCAGGTAGAGAGTGACAGACCTCACATTACACATGGAAGACAGGTGGAAAGTGACAGACCCCACACTACACATGAAGGGCAGGTAGAAAATGACATACCCCACTCTACACACGGAGGGCAGATAGAGTGACACATGTTGCAGTACACATGAATAACAGCAAAAGAATGACAGACCCCGCACTACACATGCAGGGCATGAAGAGAGTGATAGATCCCAATGTGCACGTGAAGGCCAGGTAGAGATTGACGGACCCCAGATTACACATGAAGGGCAGGTTAAAGTGTCAGACCCTGCACTACACATGAAGGACAGGTAGAGGCTGATAGATTCCATAGTGCACAGGAAGGGCAGGTAGAGAGTGACAAAGCCCTACATATGGAGCACGACTAGAGAGTGGCAGAGCTCATTCAGTTCAGGGAAAGAACCATAGTCATGAAGGAGGACTCCAGAGTTGTTTCTTTTCTTTAGTAGGCAAAGCTTATATCATGTGGGCGGCACGGAGGCTCAGTGGTTAGCACTGCAGTCTTGCAGCACTGGGATCTTGGGTTCAAATCCCACCAAGGACACCATCTGCAGGGAGTTGGTATGTTCTCCCCGTGTTTGCGTGGGTTTCCTCCGGGTACTCCGGTTTCCTCTCACACTCCAAAGACATACAGATAGGGACTTTAGATTGTGAGCCCCAATGGGGACAGTGTTCCTGATGTATGTAAAGCGCTGCGGAATATGTTAGTGCTATATAAAAAATAAAGATTTGATTTGATAACGATTTGATGTGCTGGTATAGGACATGGGCAACATGCCACAGTCATGGAGCAGGTTGGAGGCAGTGTCCAAAGTGTGGGCTTCAACTATCATATGTATGGCTATTTGAATGTATGGAGTTTTAGATGCAATTCTTCACCGAAGACTAATTCTGGCCAAACTTCTCCGAACAGTAGATTGGTTTAGGCCCTGTGCGCACTGGAAAATGGAATTTTCTCAAGAAGGCATTGAAAGATTACCGCACCCGCGGTAAAAAACCGCGGCAAACCGCATGCGGTTTGCCGCGGTTTTACCGCGGTATTGTTCGCGGTATTGCCGCGGTTTTGCCGCGTGCGGTTTGGTACATGTGTTTTATTGCATTGAATGCAATAAAGCACATTGAAAAAAAAAATAATTTCCTTCTGAGATGGATAGTAGATAGATAATTAAATAGAGAGTAGATAGATAATTAAATAGACAGCAGAAGAATAGATAATTAAATAGACAGAAGAATAGATAATTAAATAGACAGAAGAATAGATAGATAGATAGATAGAGGGATAGATAGATAGAGGACAGATCGCTGCATTTCTCACGGTCGGTATTGAGTTCACATTACCGGCCGTGGGAAGTGCCCTGTGGTTACCTCTGCTGTCTTGCTGCGAGGCTGCATTCAGCGCTGTGTGTCAGTCGCGGCTGGATGCAAGCATCGCGGGACGCCGGAGCTGTGGATTACTTGGGAGCTTTGTTTCGGGGGGTTAATAAACGGGTGAACGAGGCTTTTTTGTGTCTTATTTAAAATAAAGGATTTTTCGCTGTGTGTGTTTTTTCACTTTACTTACGGGTTGATCATGTCAGCTGTCTCATAGACGCTGCCATGATCAAGCCTGGACTTAGTGGCGGCGATCCGCCGCCATTAACTCCTTATTACCTGGATCGCCACTGCATCACGGCATCTAGAAGAGCTGGAGACACTCCAGGACTGTCGCATAATGGATGCGACAGTCCCAGGGCAGCTGCGGCTGATATTCTCGGCTGCGGGAGGGGGAGTGAGGCGGGGGACATTAACCCTGCCCCTCACCCTCCCCAGCCTGAGAATACCGGGCCGCCGCTGTGTGCTTACCTCGGCTGGAAGGTAAAAATACAGCGGAGCACACGTGCTTTGTTTTCTATATTTCCGTTTGCTTTCTATGTGTATTCTATATGTCTGTGTGTGAGTGCGATCAGTGTGTATTCTATGTCTGTCTGTGTCTGTGATGTGTGTGTGTTTACTCTGCTCTGCTTCCTCTTCCTGTCATAATGACATCACTTCCCTGCAAACCGCAGGCAAGCGATGTACATTACCGCAGGTAAACCACAAAATACCGCAGGGAATAACGCAGGAAAACGCAGTGAACCGCACAGAATTTGCTGCCTGTGTTATTCCCTGCGGGATTTCATGATTACATTGCAGTCAATGGAGTGAAATCCCACAGCGACGTGCGGAAAAGAAGTGACATGCAATTGTCTTTGTTGCGGGAATCCCGCAGCAAAATATGCAGCTGTCAAAATCCGCCTAGTGCGCACAGGATTTTTTTTTCCCATAGGTTTTGCTGTTGAATCACTGCAGAGATGTGAACATTTTCTGCAGCGAAACATGCAGCAAATCCGCAGGAAATCCGCGGCAAAAACCGGTAAGTGCGCACAGGGCCTTAGATAGGAACCATCTGGTTGCTGCTGGACATCTTATGATGTTGGAAAAGCATAAGCTGCACTAAGCTTCATTAGCCAATGACTTACTCACTGTTCCTTAACATTCCCTATTTCTTTGTGCTTATTCATAAAGGCTAAACCACACATCTTGGAAATCTCCAGTTTTTGAAATCTTTGCCTGTCAGTCATTGATTGTGCAATCTAGCTATCTTCTGTCTTGTTGCTGTGCTCGGTCTTGCGATGGTGTATGTGCTGTGACAAGAAACGCCCTTCTCATAGCCTTACTTTTGTAGCAGAGGTTGGCTGTTCCTCAGTTTTAAGCCTCCAAAACACTGTTTCTGAATGTGCTTCAATATCCTATGGAAAAGATGAACATTATCACCTGTGTGGTGTAACTGGTTTTTCAGTCACCCATCTATAATCCTACAAAATGTGACTTTGTACAAGTATACCTAGAAATGATGCGGTTTTGAAGGCAAAGGGCAGTCACACCTAAATATTGATTTGATTTAGGTTTCTTTTAGGTGTCTTATGCGATTCCCCTAGCTATCTGTAAGCACAGTATTGAGGCCCAGTCACACACAACGACTTACCAACGATCCCGAAAACGATGTGACCTGATAGGGATCGCAGGTAAGTCGCTGGGAGGTCGCTGGTGAGATGTGACACAGTCAGATCTTACCAGCGATGCAGAAACAATACAGGTCGCAGTAGCTACCTGTATAACGATCTCAGCAGTCACTGGTACTCTGTTACACGGTGTCAAACACAGCGATGCGTCCTGCCGAGCAGGACATCACCTTTGAAGAAAATGGCCTGGACCATTCTGCAACGACTAGAAATCTCACAGCAGGGGCCTGATCGCTGGTAGGTGTCACACATAACGAGATCGCTAACGGGATCGCTACTGCGTCATGGAAACCGTGACTCAGCAGCGATCTCGCTAGCGATCTCGTTATGTGTGACGGTACCTTTACGGATCCACCGATATGGCCATATTCATTTGGCTTTATTTCAACTAATTATCTAATTTTACACAACTTGCCAACTACTGATGATCTTCACATTGACAGCCTTTGTTCTCCTTCTGATTGTCCAGGTTTTTTGTTTTTTTTTGTTTTTTTTTAAATGTCCCCATAGATAAGTTGTAGTTTTTCTCTACCAACTAGACAACTATTTGTTTAGGATGAATTGTGATTACTGTTATCTGTACTATCACAAGTTTACTTTTCCTAATTAAGGTTGTCTAAGGACACTAAAATGGGAAATGGTGAAAGTTCACTCTAATTTTGTGAGATTAGATGTCTATAAAGATACTTTTGAAAACTTGGACCTACATTTTCCTAGGCTATGTGCGTACAGTGCATTTTTCGCGGCGTTTTTGCGCGTTTTTCGGGTGCGTTTTTGGCCTCAAAACTGCATGACTTTGCTTCCCTTGCAAAGTCTATAAGTTTTCATTTTTGCTGTCCGCACACAACTTTTTTTTTAAGCTGCGTTTTTGAGCTTGGAAAAAAAAATGGACATGTCAATTCTTTCCTGCGTTTTTCTGCGTTTTCCCCCCATGCAATGCATTGGAAAAATGCAGCAAAACGCAAAGATCAAAAACGCAGCAAAACGCAGCCAAAAACGCACCAAATCGCGGTAAAAACGCATGCGTTTTTTGACGCGTTTATTCGACGCGGGTGCGTTTTGTGCGTTTTTAGCGGGCAAAAACGCACAAAAACGCAGCGGCAAAAAAACACAGTGTGTGAACTTAGCCTTTGTTTGCTGAAATGTTAAGAGATAGTTGAACAAGCTGAGGCTGATATAAGAATATATATATATATATATATATATATATATATATATATATATATATATATATATAAGAATACCTTGTCCTGAAAAGTCATTATTCTACTTTAGTGATAAGACTGATGGGCAGAGCTTGCATATTTATTCTCTTGGGAAAAGCAGTCATGCCAGATGTTGAGAAAAAGAATGTTTGACCACATTGCATGTCTGCAAGTAATTTATTCCCCTCTATCTGATAAAAACATACTTAGGACAGGGTGTTGATCCAGGGAACTAGTCTGATTGCCGTATGTGGAGTCAGAAAGGAATTTTTTTCCCCATTGGAGCTTGTTTGCCACATTGTTTTTTCTTTTTTTTTGCCTTCCTCTGGATCAACATGTTAGGATACGGGTTGAACTAGATGGACTTAGGGCTACTTTTCACGCTGCGACATCGCAAGCCGATGCTGCGATGTCGAGCGCGATAGTCCCCGCCCCCGTCGCAGCAGCGATATCTTGTGATCGCTGCCGTAGCGAACATTATCGCTACGTCGGCTTCACATGCACTCACCTGACCTGCGACGTCGCTCTGGCCCGCGACCTGCCTTCTTCCTAAGGGGGCGGGTCGTGCGGCGTCACAGCGACGTCACATGGCAGGCGGCCAATAGCAGCGGAGGGGCGGAGATGAGCAGGATGTAAACATCCCGCCCACCTCCGTCATTCCGCATTGTAGCCGGCACGCAGGTAGGAGATGTTCCTCGCTCCTGTGGCTTCACACACAGCAATGTGTGCTGCCGCAGGAACGAGGAACTACATCGTACCTGTCGCTGCACCGGCATTATGGAAATGTCGGACCCTACACCGATGATACGATAACGACGCTTTTGCGCTCCTTAATTGTATCAAAAAGGATGTGCGTCACTTTCGATTTCACCCCAGTGTGCAAAGCCGGCCTTAAGCGGGCTTTACACGCTGCGATATCGGTCCCGATATCGCTAGTGTGGGT
The DNA here is from genome assembly GCF_048569485.1 of Anomaloglossus baeobatrachus. Taxonomy (NCBI): domain Eukaryota; kingdom Metazoa; phylum Chordata; class Amphibia; order Anura; family Aromobatidae; genus Anomaloglossus; species Anomaloglossus baeobatrachus. The sequence continues at coordinate 309,591,986 of NC_134353.1, forward strand.
ACCCGCCCCCATCTGTTGCGCGACACGGGCAAATCGCTGCCCGTGCCGCACAACATCGCCCAGACCCGTCACACATACTTACCTGCCCGGCGACGTCGCTGTGACCGGCGAACCGCCTCCTTTCTAAGGGGGCGGTCCGTGCGGCGTCACAGCGACGTCACTGAGCGGCCACCCAATAGCAGTGGAGGGGCGGAGCTGAGCGGGACGTAACATCCCGCCCACCTCCTTCCTTCCGCATAGCGGCCGGGAGGCAGGTAAGGAGAGCTTCCTCGTTCCTGCGGCGTCACACGGAGCGATGTGTGCTGCCGCAGGAACGAGGAACAACCTCGTTACTGCTCCAGTAACGATTTTTGAGAATGGACCCCCATGTCACCGATGAGCGATTTTGCACGTTTTTGCAACGATGCAAAATCGCTCATCGGTGTCACACACAACGGCATCGCTAATGCGGCCGGATGTGCGTCACCAATTCCGTGACCCCAACGAATTCGCATTAGCGATGTCGTAGCGTGTAAAGCCCCCTTTAGAGTCTCCTTTCAACCTTAAAAACTATGATACTATAACCCATGCATACGCTGAATTTTTTGCCACGTTTTTGGGTGCAGTTTGTGACACAAAACTGCATGCATTTTCTTCCCCAGCAAAGCCTATGAGATTTCAGTTGCTGTGTGCACATTGCTCTTTTTTATGGCTGCAGTTTTGTGATGACAAAAAAACTGCAGCATTTTAATTCTTTTTGTGTTTTGTCCCTGCATTTTTCACACGTGATGGGCAGACTCGCAGATATTGGTGGTCGGGTCCAAGCGGGTTTAAAAAAAAAAAAAAAAAAAAAAACGTTCCGGCCCAGGATTGAGCCCTGGTATCTGACTGGATGTTAGTCCCCATATGTCTATAGTGACCAAAATTCGGCTCTTAAAAATAGTGGTAAAAAGGTGTAGGAGCAAGCGCGCTATACTTACCGAGTAACCAGCGTGACTGTAATAATGGCTCCTGAGGCTTCTCATTTTACTTTAGGGCCGCCTATTAGCCTCATACATATTCACTGCTTATCCCCCCCACCAGCGTCTGTGATTGGTTGCAGTCAGATACCGCCCCCACACTGAGTGGCAGCATGTCTCATTGCTTCCAATCACAGATGCTATGTGCGTCTTTGGCGTGGTGTATAAATAAATAAATAAATAATTGGTGTAGGGTCCCACCATATTATGATACCGAGCACAGATAAAGCATATGGCACCAGGCTGCAGCCCCCAGCCATGCGCTTATCTTGACTGTGTATCAAAATAAGAGGAACCGCATGCAGCTTTTTTTTTTTAAAAAAATTTAAATACGTTTTTTAAAAAACGGTATGCAGTCCCCCCTAATTTTGATGCCCAGCCAAGATAAAGCTTGACAGCTGAGGGGCTGGTATTCTCAGACTGGGGAGACCAATGCTTATTGGGTCCCCCAGCCTAAAAATAGCAGCCTGCAGCCACCTAGGATTGCCGCATTCAATAGATGCGACAATCCCAGCACTTTACCCCGCTGTTCCCGATTGCCCTGGTGTGGAGGCAATTGGGGTAATAAGGGGTTAATGGAAGTTCACAGCTGCCACTAAGCCCTAGATTAGTAATGGGAAGCATCTATGAAACCCCCCCATTACAAATCTGTAAGTGAAACTAAATAAACACAAACACTGAAAAAAATCCTTTATTTGGAATAAAAGGCAAAAAAGCACCCTTTTTCACCACTTTATTAACCCCCAAAACACCCCTGCAGGTCTGAGGTAATCCACACAAGGTCCCACAATGATTCCAGCTCTGCTACATCTGAAGTCTTGAAAACGCATGTGTTTTTGGATGAGTTCTTGGACCACAGGCTGCGTTTTAGTGGCCCATAGGGTGCAGTTTTGTGGTGAAAGCAGTGCAGTTTTGTGGTGAACACAAAACTAGCATGCGGACATTCCCTTACACATGATCATAAACACGCTGCATCCAAAATGCGGAGAACCCTGATCATGGGCACATAGCCTTCTAATTCAGTAACATGACACTGGGATATCAGCTTCCTAGTTCTAGTTATCACTTTCTCCTGAGATAATGAAAATATCACTGAAATTAGGACAGTAGGTTATTTTGTGGTAGGGCTGAAACTTAGTGAAAATTGTTGTTATTGATTACTTCAGGACTGCTCAGAAACTGTAAACATCTAGGTAGTCCCCTATTATCCCTGCACTGAGATTCTAAACTGTCAATGCAGTCTAAGCTGCTTTCACAAGATCGTAAAGTTCTGAGGGGTAGGGAAGTCAGTTATTACACTCAGACGTCCAAGCGAGAAGGTACAAATGGTTTATTACAATGTTTGCTTTCTCGATTTCTGTATAGATTAACAAGCACTTACTCTGTTTTATCCTCCAGATCCTGTGAATATGTGATCACTGGGTGTAGGGAGGGAAGAGGTGCTGGGTGGTCCTAGGAAACCCAGACATCTCTCCTATCCAGCCTCCAGACTGAAATTCCTCTGTAGGTGGGGTTAATAATGTATTGGTGTGCTAAAATGTTATGCACAGGTGTACATAATTGAACATTTTTTTAGTAGTCCTTTGTGGTCATAAATAAAAAAGTGAAAATAGATACCGTATATACTCGAGTATAAGCTGACCCGATTATAAGCCGAGGCCTAGGGTGGGAAATGCAGCAGCTACCAGTAATTTTCAGAAATAAAAATAGATACCTATAAAATATAATAGTAATAGTAATGTGCCCCATCCTGTAGTAATGTGCCCAACCTTGTGCCCCATCCTGTAGTAATGTGCCCATCCTGTAGTATTGTGCCCATTTTTGAGCCCCATCCTATAGTAATGTGCCCCATCCTGTAGTAGTAATGTGCCACATCCTTTAGTGAGGTCCCCTTCTTGTCCACTATTATGCCATTGTTCACATACACACAAAAAAAATATTCTCACCTGTCCTCCGTTCCTGCTGTGTCCTCTTACTTGCTTCTTCCAGACCGCACATAGACCTCTCCATTATCGCGTCTGGTGCACGAGGCCACCGCTGCTGTCTGCCATCATCGCTTTACTTCAGTTGAATGCTTTTCGGTACCGCAAAGCATTCAACTGCAGTAAAGCGGTGACTGCAACAGCGGCCCCGACTGTGATAATCGAGGGGCACATCAGCAGGCACATAGACCCTCCTTGATCGCAGCCGCTGCCATCATTGCTTTACTGTAGTTGAATGCTTTGCGGCGTCGCAAAGCATTCAACTGAAGTAAAGCGAAGACGGCAGACAACAGCGGCAGCCCCGTGCACCGGACACGATCATGGAGGGCTCTATGTGCGCCACAAGAAGCAAGTAAGAGGACACCGCAGGAACGGAAGACAGGTGAGAATAATTTTTTGTGGGAACCTCACTCGAGTATAAGCTGAGTGGGGCGTTTTCGGCATAAAAAAATAGGATGAAAAACTCGGCTTATATTCGACTATATATGGTATACATTTCCGATTTTTCTTTAAGTTTTCCATTAATATCAGCATAAAAAAAAGGGAATAAAAAATAGTATGTAAATTAAGCTTCGGATGTCGAATGTGTCATAAACGGAGGAACACATTATTTGAACATCCAAGTGAGGAAAAATTATACAGTACAGCCATTAAAAGCGTATATACACTAAAACCTGAAAATAGCAGATTATGAAGGGGGGTAGATGGCCCGGTCCTAACTTGGTTAGGTTAACGTTCATGAAAAGGAATGACTTTGCAATAACTTGCAGTTCATCTGAACACTTTTCACAATAATCTAGAATAATGTAAATTGCCTCTATAAAACTAAAGCAGCAAATGTAAAAACCAAAATTTGTGTCAGTTTCAAAACTTTTGGCCACTACTCTATGCTACTCTTGATACTGGTTAATAGTGCGTTGACAGTCTGAAATCGGCACTTGTACCAATACCATAATATCCCCTTCTTCACATATGCCGGAACTCCCTCTTGGGTGAAGGGAGCTTTTGTGTATATTTTTGTAACTTATTTGCTTGTTCTAAATTGTTTTCCCTCAGGATGTATCTACTATTTCTAAGCTCTATTTCTAATTGGCACTTTTTAGGAGAGTACACAATCGCCAACTGGTGTTCCCACCAACGGTGTCATTACACGTTGCACAATAGAGCAATGCTAAAAGCTTGTGGCTTTGGTGCCATACACATCACTTCTAGAAGAAGACACAAATTGCCAGTGTTCTGCAGGTTAGAGGCTGGAATACTTTGTGCTTTACTTTCACAAACAATGAAGCAATAACATAAATGAAATATCCCCACAGACATAATATGTAGGAACATGCAAATGTGGCGGGAAGCCAGTGACTCGGCAAAAACCTGTGACGTTTGTTTGGCAGGACTTCTTGTTTGTTCTGCATGAGCAGTGTTACATTTCAGCCTACACTGCAGAGTTCACAATATAAAATGGCAGTCTGCATTATAGGTAATTCTTCATTAACGTGATGCTCTGGTTTGGAGTTTTAATGGAAAGCAAGTTAAGACCAATATTCTCACAGTGTTATTACAACTTTTTTAGGCCCATTTGTGTAGACAGATTGTAATTTCTCACATTGAGATTGTGACTGCATACCTGCTTAATATTGTTTGGACTGCCTTCTGCCACTTTCACATCTTTCGTTCACTAAGGTGGAATCCACAAGATCTTCTATGTGTCATGGAGTTGAGGAGAGCCATAAGATGAAATACTTAATTAACCTCTGGACATAGAGCACTGTGAGAAGTGTGTTCAATGAAATGAATTCTCTATACATATGCCAGTCAGTTTTCAAAGGAACCCAAAATGGCCCCCGATGACATCACAGACCAAACCATCAGCATGGATCCACCAGATGACGTCCCTCCCATCACCATCACCATGGATTCATCCACTGAAGTCGGACCCGCCCATCAACAGCAACACAGATCTTTCCATTGGCTAGCCCATGAGCTGTCCCACTAAATGGGCATATCTGAACTTGTGTACGCCCCTAGCCTATATAAAGAGGACATATCCTCTGTACTCTCTCTGTTCGGTGCCATCTTTACTGTAGTCAAGAAGAGATTTCACATCCGATTGTGTCTGGTGTGATTTCTTTACGCATGCACTTGATTCACACCAATTAGGCCAGGCAGCAGGCAACTAGTGATCTCTGATTAAGAGCTCACCCTAACAATGGCACAAAGATGTAATTTGTCATGTGCTGTCCAGATCCGATTACTACTACGGTGACTGACATTGTTAACATTGCTGAGTCTGACAGGCAACCTGGTCTCTCTTAAGTGCTCAGTTCAGCTGGGCATCGGTTGAGTTGTTTCACTGCTCCAAGCCCTATAGGAGTTAATCCTTTTTGGAGCCGTGTGCTACTCCCCTGAGAACCAGGTTGCTGATTACCTTCCACAGCTGATCTCTGATTTAAAGCTGGGGAGTGTAGTAAAAGACCACCTAACATAGCACCTGCTTAGCTGTTGCGATATCCCGGCATCCATGGTGATCTTCCGTTTGGTGACCTGTGACTTGTTGTCTGACCTTTATGAAAGTTTCTTGGTGTGACTTCTTCCCCTTTGGTTTATCCCCTCCGGTGTTTCTTGTGTGCCCCTCTGCCGGCTGTGGAGAGCTACAGTTCATTGATGGAACCATGAGTGTTAACATGTACTGTGACATACTGAAGCAGAGCAGGATACGTTCCTTTTGAAAACTGGGCTGCAGGGCGTTATTCCAACAGAATAACGACCCCAATCACAACTCCGATGACCACTGCTTTGCTAAAGAACCTGAGCATGAAGTTGCTGGTCTGACCAGGGATGTCTCCAGATCTAAATACTATTGATAATCTGTGGGGCCTCATCAAATGGAAGATGAAGGAGCGCAAGGTCTCTAACATCTACCAGCTGGGATGTCGTTGTAGAGGAGTGGAAGAGGATTCCAGTGGCAATGTGTGACACTCTAGTTCTCAAGAGTGTTCAACCACCGCTTGAAAATAATAGAGGACACAAAATATTGACACTTTGGGCACAATTTGGCCATTTTCACTTAGGGGTGTACTCACTTTGTTGCCAGCAGTTTAAACATTAATAACTGTCTGAGTTATTTAGAGGAAACACCAAATTTACACTGTTATACAAACTGTACACTTATTACTTTACTATATCAAAGTGTCATATCTTCAGTGATGTCCCATGAAAATTTCTAATAAAATATTTGCAAAAATGTGAGGGTGTACTCACTTTTGTGATAGACTGTACAAGCGGAGAAGGTAGCACAAATGATGCAGAGCCAGGTGTTCTTGTGCACATGAGAAAAGTAACTGTATAGAAACTGGTATCTTCAGTCGGGGTAACATATATTTACAGGAATACAGTTTGGTATCTTCCAGCAGTTTATTAAACACAGGCGTAATTGAGAAGTAAACACAGTTAAGGGTGCTTTACACGCTGCGACATGTCGAGCGCGATAGCATCCGCCCCTGTCGTTCGTGCAACATTTGGTGCTTGCTGCCGTAGCGAACATTATCGCTACGGCACCGTCACACGCGCATACCTTGTTAGCGACGTCGCTGTGACCGCCAAACAATCCCTCCTTCAAGGGTGAGGTGCGTTCGGCGTCATAGCGACGTCACTGCGGCATCACTAAGCGGCCAGCCAATAGAAGCGGATGGGTGTAGATGAGCGGGACGTAACATCCCTCCCACCTCCTTCCTTTTGCATTGCCGGTGGATGCAGGTAAGGAGATGCTCGTCGTTCCTGCGGTGGCACACATAGCGATGTATGATGCTGCAGGAACGACGAACAACATCGTACCTGTGGCAGCAGCGATACTCATGAAATGAGCGACGTGTCAACGATTACCGTTTTTGAACGATTTTGCGATTGTTGATCGTCGCTCCTTGGTGTCACACGCTGCGATGTCGCTACCGGCGCCGGATGTGCGTCACTAACGACGTGATCCCGACGATATATTGGTACCGTTATCGCAGCGTGTAAAGTACCCTTTAAAGCAGTGTGATATCTCCCAGCATGGCAATGGTTAATTACTGTAATGTTTTCAAACTAAGATTTGTTGCAAGGAAAAGGTAAACAAAAGAAGCAAGAAGTATAGGAAAACGTGAGACAAACTTGTAGAGATGCGTTACCTTTATTGCAGAGGACAGGTGTGAACAGGACCGATAGTTGTAAAGAGTTGGCAACTTGGCTGCTGAGAGGTAGGCGTGAAAATGCCTCCCAAGCTGGACTGAGTTTGGAAATAAAACTGTTTGTAGCATTGAAGTCAGGTATAGCATAGAATAGATGGATGATTAGACACCTTGCTGGAGCTGAGTCAAGCGATGCAGAAGCAATTTTTCTAAAAAACTTTAGGTAACTGTGGATAGTGTATTAAGTACACAAGTACCTAGCCTCTCCCTGAGCCTGCCTTAAAAGAAGTAAGGTGATAAGGTTAGAGGAATTCATCAGGTTTCTTAAGAAACTTAGCGTGAACTACTGTAAAGGGAAGTGGCCATACGAGAGGGGAGCCATGACATGAGCCGGATCCAGGACAGGTGAGTAACAATAATGCGGGCGTAAAACAGTACGATATATCAGGCGATATGTCGTCGGGGTCACGTCATTAGTGACGCACATCCGGCATCGTCAGACATATCGTACCGTGTGACACCTCGGAACGACTGTGAACGAGCAAAAATACCTCGTTGACACGTCATTCATTTTCAAAAAGTAGTTCCTCCTTCTGTGCTCCGGTTGTTCGTCGTTCCCATGGCAGCACACGTCGCTCCATGTGACACCACGGGAACGACGAACACAGCTTACCTGCGTCCTGCCGGCAATGCGGAAGGAAGTAGGTGGGCGGGATGTTTACGTCTCGCTCATCTCCGCCCCTCCGCTTCTATTGGCCGGCAGCTGTGTGACGTCACTGTGACGCCAAACGTCCCTCCCCCTTCAGGAAGAGGATATTCACCGCCCACAGCGAGGTCGTCTGGCAGGTAAGTACGTGTGACAGGGGTAAACGACTTTGTGCGCCACGGGCAACTAATTGCCTGTGACGCACAAACGACGGGAGGGGGTGCGATCGCACGATTTATCGTCCCGTGTGACGCCCACATAAGAGAGGTTCTAATTTTTTGTTTTTTAATTCTTTATTTATAAACAGATCACCTCAATCCAAGGCTGACAAACTACAGCCCAATACACATAACAGTGCGTATAGGGGCGAGCCAAGTACATTTAAAAGAAACACACCGATCGGCCTACCTAAACCGGAAAGTGGAGCTAAACATTTTAATATATACAAAGAGGGGGATTTGGACGGGCAGAAAAGCACCGGACAAGGACTGGGCCTCGCTGCCCTTAGGGGGTAGAGACCCCAAGAGATAATAGTAGAGAAGGAGAGGTGAGAAGGGGGAGAAAAGAGAGAGAGGAGGAGAGGTGAGAAGGGGGAGAAAAGAGAGAGAGAGGAAAGAGGGAGAAAAGGGGAAGGGGGATTAGAGGGAAATCGGGAAAGGGAGAGGTGGAGCAAAGAGGGAAAAGGGGGTAGAGGACCAGAAAGGAGGGGGAGGGAAGACTGATCCCTCCGGAGGGGCGGGGTAAGCCCCACTCAAACCAAATCAACAGCATTAGTCAGCCAACAAGCGGTTAAATTCCAGCTAGGGGAGCCAGGTCCTATAGAAGTGCTCATACCTGTCATGAAGCGAAGAGGTCAAGTCCTCCATTAGCAGCAGCTCATTGACCCTCCGTCGAGGCCCAGAGGGACAAAGTGGGGGGAGCGCCAGACTTCCATTTCAAGGTGATGCATTACCTTGCCGCCATCACCAAGAAACGCAACAACTATCTTTTGTACGAGGAGACCGAGGCCTCCGAAGGCTGTAAAAAGAACAACTCCGGTCCCAGAGTCTGAGTCGTACCCATCACATGTCTGGTCACCTCACCCACTCTGGCCCAGAATCGCTCCAAAGCCGGACAGAAGATGTGCACAAAATCTACCACCTCCTCCCCGCATTTCCAGCAGCCAGGATCCACTCCCGGAAACATCCTGTGCAGTCTGGAAGGGACCCTGTACCATCTTGCCAAGAGTTTGAAATTAGACTCCTGGAGCTTATTGTGGTTTTGTGCGCCAGTATTAGGATGTTGCTTCTCTGCGCATCTGTCAGGGATAGTCGCAGGTCTCGTTCCCACTGCAACAGATGTTGAGGAGAGCCATAAGATGAAATACTTAATTAACCTCTGGACATAGAGCACTGTGAGAAGTGTGTTCAATGAAATGAATTCTCTATGCATAAGCCAGTCAGTTTTCAGAGGAACCCAAGATTGCCCCCGATGACATCACAGACCAAACCATCAGCATGGATCCACCAGATGACGTCCCTCCCATGACGATCACCATGGATTCATCCACTGAAGTCAGACCCGCCCATCAACAGCAACACAGATCTCCCCATTGGCTAGCCCGTGAACTGTCCCACTAAATGGGCATATCTGAACTTGTGTACGCCCCTAGCATATATCAAGAGGATGCAGCTCTGTACTCCTTCTGTTCGGTGCCATCTTTACTATGATCAAGAAGAGATTTCACATCCGACTGTGTCTGGTGTGATTTCTTTACGCATGCACTTGGTCCACACCAATTAGGCCAGGCAGCAGGCAACTAGTGATCTCTGGTTAAGAGTTCACCCTAACATAGGTAACCCGGAGGGGGGGGGGCATCAGCCGAATTGGCCAGCAACCCATACACTAAAGCAGGGGTCAGGAACCTTTTTGGCTAAGAGAGCCGTAAACGCCACATATTTTGAAATATAATTCCGCGAGAGCCGTACAATATGTTTAAAGGGCCATTGACAGATCAATCGCTCCAATGTTCACTTAGTACAGCAAGGAATGCTCCTCCCTGCTGTATAAAGCCACAACTGGACTGAAACAATGGTACTACACTCTGCTACAAACAGACACACACAACTCTGCTACAAACAGACAAACACACACAACTCTGCTACAAACAGACAAACACACACAACTCTGCTACATACAAACACACACACACAACTCTGCTACTTACAGACAAACACACACAACTCTGCTACATACAAACACACACAACTCTGCTACATACAAACACACACAACTCTGCTACATACAGACAAACACACACAACTCTGCTACATACAGACAAACACACACAACTCTGCTACATACAGACAAACACACACAACTCTGCTACATACAGACAAACACATACAACTCTGCTACATACAGACAAACACACACAACTCTGCTACATACAGACAAACACATACAACTCTGCTACATACAGACAAACACATACAACTCTGCTACATACAGACAAACACATACAACTCTGCTACATACAGACAAACACATACAACTCTGCTACATACAGACAAACACATACAACTCTGCTACATACAGACAAACACATACAACTCTGCTACATACAGACAAATACACACAACTCTGCTGCTCTGTGGGGCCTGCACCCGCGGCTCGGCGGGTACAGCACCCGCGGCATCGGCGGGGCCAGCACCCGCGGCATCGGCGGGGCCAGCACCCGCGGAATCGGTGGGGCCAGCACCCACGGAATCGGCGGGGGGGGGGATTGGCAGGGCATACATCTGGGGGGTTAGAAGCAGCTCACCGGGGCCCATAATGGGGAGGCGGGGAGGGCATTTACCCGATTAGGTCACGGTGGAGAGGGGGCCCACACAGCGCCGGACAGAAGCTCGCCTCCTTCATCTGTGGGACTGAGAAGGCGGTAGCTCCGCCCACAGATGAAATTCAAAACAGGATGTCTGCGCGCCTTAAAGTGACGGCGCCGCAGATTGCTGCCGAGGACTGCGGTCCCCGGAACTCGGCCGGGGGCAGCAGAACTATAAAGGCGAGTGGGCCCCGGCCAAGGGACAGGAGAACTGACGAGGCCGAGTGGGCCCCCCCGGCTCTCCAGGGCCCCGGCATTTGCCCGGGTTTGCCGGGTGCTGACGCCGGCCCTGGACGCAGGTGCATGCTTGCAGACGGCGCGGCTATGCAGGGAGTTATGGGAAATGTAGTCCATGCTCCCTGCCGCTCACCACTGCCGCCAATGCTTATCAGGCCATCAAAGAACTACCAATATCAGCGTGCACCGCGGCCTGATGGAGCGCGGTGCATGCATCCTTCCCATAGACAGGTAGGAGCCCTGTCTGCGAGCCAGATACGGCCATCAAAAGAGCCATATCTGGCTCGCGAGCCATAGGTTCCCGACCCCTGCACTAAAGGGTGCTTTACACGCTGCGACATCGCTAGCCGATGCTAGCGATGCCGAGCGTGCTAGCATCTGCCCCCATCGTATGGCCGATATGTGGTGATCGCTGCCGTAGCGAACATTATGGTTACGGCAGCGTCACACACACATACCTGCTCTGCGACGTCGCTGTGACCGACGATCAATAGCTCAATAGAAAAGGAGGAGAGGAGATGAGCGGCCGGAACATGCCGCCCACCTCCTTCCTTCCGCTTTTTCCGGTGGAGGCAGGCAAGGCGATGTTTGTCGTTCCAGCGGCGTAACACGTAGAGATGTGTGCTGCCACAGGAACGACAAACAACATCATACCTGTCGCTGCAGCGATATTAAGGAAATGAGAGACGTGACAACGAGCAACGATTTTTCACGTTTTTGTGCCCGTTGATCGTCACTCATTTTTGTTACACGCTGCGATGTTGGTAACGGCGCCGGATGTGCGTCACTACCGACGTGACCCCGACGATATATCGTTACCGATGTCGCAGCGTGTAAAGCACCCTTTAGGAGAGGGAGTGTCACAACACCCCCTCTCCTAGACACAGGTTTTCAAACTCGATGAGGCAACCAGCAAATTGAGCATAGTCCGGGAAAGAGCCAAGAAAATGCTTGAGTTGTCTAGATCTCCAACCACCCAGAAAAAGGTTCTAATTTTAAACATTAGCTTCCAATTGCCCTTCCCCCAGTATTCTAGACTGTTTTTTAGTTTTGATTAAAACCTCTGCTTCTATGTACTCAAAGTACAAATTGTGTCTGTGGAGGAGATGGCACCTTAGGAGCTTGTTCACTAGTAAGGCTACTTTCACACTTGCGTTGGACGGCTTCTGTTGCTATCCGCAGCCTTGAGGAATTACTGTAACCGTTGCAGGAAACCGTTATATTCCTCATAGACTTCTATTAGCTACGGATAGCGACGGATGGTCTTGCGTTGCATCCACTGCACGACGCAGCATCGTTATTTTGACGCTGCTTCGGGCGGAAGGAACGCTGCATGTAGCGTTTTTTGTGTTGTTAAAATAGCGCACCTTGACGGATTCCGTTGGAATCCGCCACGGTGTCTAATGATTGTCTATGGTGGCGGTTTCCACCGCTATGCGCTAAGCGGCGGGATCCGCTGACGGATTTCGTCACGTTCTACTATGCATGCTCAGCATGTCCAGCAGAACGATCGAAATCATTTAAAATCGCTCCTGGTCTCTGTCCCCCCTCTCTCCCCCTCTGCCCCCCTCTCTCATACTCACCGATCACGGGCGCGATGCTGCACAGTTGTCACACTGCTCCGGAGGCTTTTCCTCTTTTGAAAAAGCCGGCCGTCCATTATTCAATCTCGTATTCACTGCTTTCCCCGCCCACCGGCGCCTATGATTGGTTGCAGTCAGACCCGCCCCCACGCTGAGTGATAGCTGTCAAACTGCAACCAATCACAGCTGTCGGTGGGCGTGTCTATCGTGCAGTACAATAAATAAATAATTAAAAAAAAACGGCGTGCGGTCCCCCCCAATTTTGATACCAGCCAAGGTAAAACCACACGGCTGAAGGCTGGTATTCTCAGGATGGGGAGCACCACGTTATGGGGAGCCCCCCCAGCCTAAAAATATCAGCCAGCAGCCGCCCGGAATTGCCGCATACATTAGATGTTACAGTCCCGGGACTCAACCCGGCCCATCCCGAATTGCCCTCGTGCGGTGGCAGTCGAGGTAGTAAGGAGTTAATGGCAGCAGCCCATAGCTGCCACTAAGTCCTAGGTTAATCATGGCAGGCGTCCCCCTGAGATACCTTCCAATGATTAACCTGTAAGTGAAAGTAAATAAACACATACACCCGAAAAAATCCTTTATTTGGAATAAAAGACAAAAAAACACCCTCTTTCACCACTTTATTAAAATCCCCAAATACCCCTCCAGGTCCGGCATAATCCACACGAGGTCCCGCATCCAGCTCTGCTACATGAAGCTGACAGGAGAGGCCGTAGAACACTGCCGCCCCTGTGAGCTCCACACAGCAACTGAAGTGAATCGCGCTGTCAGCGGGGATGTCACTGAGGTAATGCCTGTGTGTGTGCGGTTATGATGGGTGCGGTAGTGCCTGCGTGTGCGGGGATGATGAGGGCTGTAGTGTCGGGATGTGTGCGGGAATGATGAGGGCTGTAGTGTCGGGGTGTGTGCGGTGATGTCGGGGTGTGTGCAGTAATGTCGGGGTGTGTGCGGTAATGTCGGGGTGTGTGCGGTGATGATGAGGGCTCTCTCTCTCTCGGCTAAAGAAAACTTAACGCAACGCGTTATTTCACAGGAATCCGTGGCCTTTATTATCACGCTTTTTGCAAGGCATCCGTCACATGCGTTATACAACGCATTATGATGGATGCCGTTCAACGCAAGTGTGAAACTAGCCTAAAGTAGGTAGTGCGGTCATATATTCTCCTGGCTCCTGCATTGAGGCACTAAAGTGTGCTGCAGCCAATCACACAATGCAGAAGCCGAGCGTGAACCAGCACTCAGAGGAGACCACTTGACTGCAATGCATCCTTCAGGAACGAGCAAGCTTCTAGCTGTTAACCACTCCAAATGCAAAATCCGTACTTGAAGTACAAGTACATAGAAGCAAACACAGATTTTAAATTGGAATTAGAAAAGGCAGGCAGCCAGACTGGGGATTAAAGGGCACTTTGGGGGCTATTTTTCACCAGGTAAGAAGCCAAATCAACTAATGAGGTAGATTAGAAACTTTCTGAACTTCCCATGCTATATACAATTATCAACGCACCACTTCAGTGTGTTTTGTGGGGTTTTTTTTGTTTAATTTCAGCACTGGAGTGGTGCTTTAAATGTAAGTCCCCTGTCTTATACTTGCCTACCACCGGCTTCATCTTTTTCTAGCGTCACTCCTGTTTAGTCTCTGGAGATTTGTGACTGGACGACAGTACCAGTGTTTCAGGGAGTGCGCCAGAGGTCTCAAATCAATGCAACTCTATGAGAGCCTCCTTCTGCGATACACTTCTAAAACTTAAAGATCAGACTTGATAGGTTCCTGTTTTTTGTTTTTGTTTTGTTTTGTTTTTTTAAATGGTCGCCTACTCACACCTGATTGAAAGTACCAGACTCTAATTCCACCTTCAGGTTTTCTGCTAATCCTAAGGATTCACATACTTTTGCCCCCTCACAGATTTGTTATTGAATCATTTACATCATTAAAAACAAAAAGTCTAATGTTTGTGACTTATTTCTTTTATTTTGCTCTCTTTATCCACTTTTAGGACTTGTAGGAATATCTGATTTACTTTTAGGCTTAATTAATGCAAAAATATTTTAATTTCTGAAGGGTTTACAAACTTTCAAGCACCACTGTACATTAGCAACAGTGCACAAAGTCTGACCCTAACTTTTGTATTGAAGCATTTAATGATCATGTGCAAAGATTATTGTGAAGGGACTAGGAGCAAGGTGAGGTGCGACATCAACTATTGCGCGTGATGGATCCTGTGTTATCATTTGCGTATCAAGATACTCTTCTTTTGAAAGCATGCTTCTGATTATAAGGATCATCTTCCTAAAAGGACAGAAAGTATAAGTCTAAAATAGCCCCAGTGGCCAGTGTGGAAATTGGAAGAAAATGAAAAACCTTGCCAAAATTTTTTATAAGATACAAAAACTTGATTTAAAGAATTTCTTTCACCAGTTTGAGCATGTTAAACTGGTCACTTCATGGAATAGTGCAAATAAGAAAGCCGCGGAGACACCATCACGTGTTACTCAACGCTGCCAGAAAACTAGCCAGGTCTTTCACCGGGAAGGAACAACCACGGGAAGGGCAGTCTCCAGTCAAGGAGACCACCTATACCAAACATGGTATCCATCCACAGACAGCCGTTTCGGGGTATTTGCCCCTCATCAGTGTGGCGTAGGAATCTGGCTAGTGGGGGCAATGCCTAGTAAAAGACTTTTTGGACGTTGCTCTCCCGCTGTGTAGCACACATCGCTGTGTTTGACAGCGAGAGAGCAACGATCTGAATGTGCAGGGAGCAGGAGCCGGCTTCTGGCAGCCTGCGGTAAGCTGTAACCAAGGTAAATATCGGGTAACCAAGCGAAGTGCTTTGATTGGTTACCCGATATTTACCTTGGTTACTAGCGTCCGCCGCTCTCAGGCTGCCAGTGCTGGCTCCCTGCACACGTAGCCGGAGTACACATAAATAAGCGGTTTGCTTATTAACCCGATGTGTACTCTGGCTACGAGTGCAGGGAGCCAGCGCTAAGCGGTGTGCGCTGGTAACAAAGGTAAATATCGGGTAACCAAGCGCTTGGTTACCCGATATTTACCTTAGTTACCAAGCGCAGCATCGCTTCCACGCGTCGCTGGGGGCTGGTCACTGGTCACTGGTGAGATCTGCCTGATTGACAGCTCACCAGTGACCATGTAGCGACGCAACAGCGATCCTGACCAGGTCAGATCACTGGTGGGATCACTGGAGCGTCGCTAAAGTGTGCCGGTACGCTAAGTCAGTGCCAGCAGCAGACATTCATCTGGGACGAGTATAGCTGGGTTTGGGGGTTTTTTTATACACCAAAGTACGCCCGAGAACTAAAAATTCCTAAAAGGGAACGTCCCTTCCAAAGTGTTTGTGCAGGACTAGAAAAAATATGTCTGCTTTATATCTGAAACACTAGCATCCCGACCATGGGTGGTTGAGTTTGGTATTGCAGCTCAGCTTCATTCATTTCAGTGGTTCAGTGAGCCTGAGTTGCAGTAGCAAGCACAACAAATTGGTAGTTTGTGGTGTTGCTAATGATGGGACTACTCCTTTAAGGAGTACCTAGATTCCAGCTTTTACAAAGGCTGGTGCTTTGGGAACAAAGTGGGCACTCGTTTCTTGTTATGCCATAATTGATGTTCTTTGCAAAATTACAACGGATAAAGAAGCACTGGCATTAACTTTTTTCACCCCTAACCCTGTGTAAATGTTAGTATAGTGTACTGTTGGCGTGTTAATATACTACCCATCGCCATTATCGCCGCTAGCCAGCGCTCTTAAGATCACACTGAGCCACTGCCAAAACAAAACTCTATAGACTTACAGTGTAAAATAGACTCTGGTTCACACATGACCCTCAATTCATCATGACTGGCATTTGACACGTTGATCTTGATGGAGGGATGTGCCACAGTCAGACTCTCCTGATGCATTAAGAGGTGCACGCCTCGTAATCAATCCGGCATGTCTGAAAAGTGACATGCACCTCACCACAAATCTTACTCTCATTGGGGACTGGAGTGAGATTTGAGGCGTATGAAACGCATCTCATCATAGATTTGACGACCTGGGGTAGCCACAACCCTTTCCCACCCCCAGCACCACCTACTTTGTGAGAATGCTATACAATTGTTAAATTTTAGCACAGCCCTGTAATAATTTAGCAACTTTTCAGAGCTTTTTATACCAGAATTCAGCTTAGAAACTTTGAGTTGGGCCTCCTAGATTTCACTGTCATCTGGAGAATTGCCATCAAGATACTCAAGAGAAGCAGAACAGCACTGTATACTGGAGAAAACGGCACTTAGTGAATATATTAACACATTGACACTACCCTAATATTGATACAGGTTTACAGGGAATTAGTGTTGAGCAGATCCGGATCGGCAAAATCCGGATCCGCACGGTTTGATTACCCGATCCGAGTCCGACCCGGACGCGGGATTCCAGGTGCACGATTCGGATCCGTTTTTTTGTTTTTTTTCTCTCTCACTGACCATGTAGAGTCTCTGTAGAGAGTCTGGTATGAGCGGAGACAGCTCTATCAGCTCTGCTAGATGGCTAAATCTAAAAATTTGGATTGTGTCAGAAGCTGCATCCAGTAATCTTAAGTCATACATTGTTGGAATCAGGATCTGTTTGCCTACATCTTACTGCTCTTAGATGAGATAGCAAAAACCTTCTGACAGATTTCCTTTAAGGAAAAATAAGGTAATAGGAGAGCATTTTTAAGCGATCAGGATTAGAGATTTCGCCACTTGATAACAGTAGTGTAAATGTACAGCACTTGGCACTGAGCAGTGGGATTAATGGTACATTGAGGATGTGGTGTAGGTTGACTAGAATTTAGGAATATGACGAAATATTGTAACAATTGAATATTTCTTCTAGGAATCATCCTGCCCTCATCTGTATGATATATAAGAAATAATATTGTTACCTCTCTGTATGAGCGTTATCTGCAAGGCTGATATTAAAGCATCTTAAGGGCGGAGAGGACGGTCCTGTTTGTGTACTATCATACAGGATAGGTGCAAAAGGCACTAGATATTTCTAGAGAGAACTGGATCCTTTCTGGCCAGTCTTGCGTTACATGAGTAACACCGGCCGGCCTGTGATGGATGTTTGTCATCTGACATGCACATAATGCTATTTTCCAGCCCGACATTTGTAGTATACATTAGTAAAGCTCCTAGTGGATAGGAGTTAAATGTATCTATAGAGCTCCCTTTACCCGATAAAAAAAAATAGCTCTATTGATACATTTGACATATACACCGGGCATTGCTTGTTTTTGTATTTTTAGTGAAGTGTCAGTGGGCGACGTATGAGACTGTTTAGGTATAGCCTTCCATCTGAGGTATCCTTAGGCAATAATTTGTTTTACGCATTGTCATTTTTTACTAGCAATCTTTAACTGCTACTGGAATGTCTTCAAGTTTCTGAATAAAATTGACACTTCCCAAACTGATGGCCGCATTTTTATGTGTATGGGGGATAACTACACGTTTCGGGCAGATGACCGAAACACTGGACGATAGCCTCCACTATACAAATTAAAGGGAACCTGTCAGGTGCAATATACACCCAGAACTATGAGCTAATCCCTGCCTGACAGTCTCTGTATACACTAGCATAAATAAACAGATCTTTAGAAAAAGTATTTCTAAAGATCGTGTGTTATATGCTAATGAGGCCGAGGACTAGTCACAAGGGCGTATGTTCCCTTGGCTAGCTGGCCCACATAGCATGTTAGCACGCCCTTGTGGGCATACTAACATGCTAATGAATGCGCACATACCTCACTCTTGATGGCAGCCAGTGGAGGATGGATGCGCACTGCGCATGATCCGGAGTCCCCAGCACTTCTGGTCATGCGCACTATAGCTCACTGAAACCTGGAAGCTTACACCTGGCATCAATTTAGTGCGCATAGCAGTGCGCATTCATCCTCCACCAGCTGCGATGAAGAGTGAGGTATTTTTGGCGTCACTGCACATTCATTACCATGTTAGTACAGTTAGCCAGGAGAATTCCCGCCCTTGTGACTAGTTATGGACCTCATTAGCATATAAGAAATGATCTTTAGTAATACTTTTTCTAAAAATCTAGTACCCGCCCCCGCGTCGCACATGCGATATCTTGTGATAGCTGCCGTAGTGAACATTATCGCTACGGCAGCTTCACACGCACTTACCTGCCCTGCGATGTCGCTCTGGCCGGCGACCCGCCTGCTTCCTAAGGGGGCATGTTGTGCGGTGTCACAGCGACGTCACACGGCAGGCGGCCAATAGAAGTGGAGGGGCGGAGATGAGCGGGATGTAATCATCCCGCCCACCTTCTCCCTTCCACATTGCCGGTGGACTGCGGGCACAGGTAAGGAGATGTTTGTCGCTCCTGCGGCTTCACACAGACCGATGTGTGGAGCTGCAGGAACGACAAACAACATCGTACCTGCGGACGCATTATGAAAATGAACGACGTGACACAGATCACCGATTTTTGACTGTTTCACGCTCGTTCATCTTCTCTCTAGGCTTTACACGTTGAGACGTCGTTACTGGCGCCGGATGTGCGTCACTTCCGATTTGACCCCGACGATATCGCAGTAGCGATGTCCCAACGTGCAAAGTACCCCTATGTTTTATATTTTAAAGGGGCCAAACATGGCCAATAAGAAGGGGTTCCCTTTAAGTATTACCATATTAGTTCTTTTTCCACATTGGAAAACAATTTGATTTCATGTGAATGTGAAGCTGTATTTTGACGAATTTTGGAGGCGGATTTGCTCCAAAATCCATGTCATAGAAGTTTGTATGAACATACCCCAATTGAATTTTAGACTTTGAGAACATTTTTAGGGAGATCATTGCATGAATGATAACAGTATTAGCTTTTTTTTTTACCTTGATACTACGGAAGGCTGCTTAACATCCTTGTAAGGGTTTTGCTGGTGAAGTGCAGGCTGATGACACAAGTGTGTAACTTCCTTAAGAAAACTCTGCCTTGTCAGTGAGTGGGTTAAACATTATACAGTAGTAGTTGGTGTTGTCACTTCTTGGAGAGTGTGTTTCCTGCATTGTCAGTCTTGTTGATTCAGGGAGAAGGAGAGGGTTGTGCCTCCAGGCCACTTCCACACCATGAAATAAAGACTGCATGTGTACTAGGTGGGTACTAATTTTAGAACAAATGCATGTTTATTACTGATTTCTGGACTTTTCCGCTTCACGTTTTGTACACATTGAACAGACTGTGTGCATTATACTCATTGTCAGCGTGTTTATTACTAGCTTCTTGAAGCCGCCCATGGCATACACAGATTTCTTGGAGCTCGCATTCATTTTCATATCCTGGAAAGCTGATGTTGTGGATTATTTTTTTTCGGTATTTATCTTGTTTTAAGTCCTGTATTTTTGTTTTCACAATGAAGCTTCTTTCCTTTTATGCTGCCTATCTTGTAAAACAAACTTAAGGAATGGCGTACGTTTTTGAAGGGACACATTATTTGAATTACATTCCATGGAAATGAATTTCCAGCAACAGCAGGCTTTAGTGTCTTTGATGCAAGCTTCATGGTATGGCCCCGTACACGTGTGAGCACATTTCAGGCTGTAATGCAGGTGTCACCTAATTCATGCTGCCTGAATCACAGAGTTTGGCTGCATTATTGCTTTACTCTGAAACAACATTTCAGAGATAACATACTTAGAAAAACTGGCATGGGACAACGTGTCTGCACATGAGTCCTAGGCAGGTCCACTGCTCCCTTTTGATTACAGGCCTCTGCCTATGCAAACAAAAAGGGAGAGACCTGTCAGTCTAGGGGACCAGGGTGGGGAGAAGGTAACTAGTCAGCCGAGACACCAAGTCTCTGACTGCCTTTTCAAGGATATTTTCTCTGAAAATAGAACATGTGGAACATACCTGGCTGCAATTACGCAGCCAGTGTCTGATTCATGATGCCCGAACCACGGACTGATGACCTGTTCCCTTTAAGAGAAGCACTGGCACTATGTTGCGTCTTTTCTATTATTTCCATAATATCTCATCATTGGGTATTACCAGGTTCCTTTTGAGGGAGAGCAGTGTGAGGTTCGATATCATGGATCTAGTTTCTTCCTAAAGGCAATGAAATCAGAATGATGTCTGATATTTTTTGGTACATGTTGATGTTTTGTTTGCTCTTTCTTGGATTAAACCTAAAAATAAGCTGCATATACTATTGTATTTTAACGTGGTCCCATTAAAATAGATTAACAGTGGATTTGGCGTCTTTAGATTTAAGGTCTATGTCTGAGACAGTGTTAATATACCATCTGTCTAATTTGTGACTAGAGCGGCCACTGTTCCTCATGTTTTTGGGAAGGTTTAGAAGGCTGTATTTCATGATCCATAAAGAGACCATGTGTTGGACTGACCATTGGTCTCCAGACTGGAACCTACAGCCTCATATGTGCCTATGAGAAAATTCAGTTAGCTTGGATCAGTATACATAGTTTGGCTGTGGATTTTGAGCCGAACATAGTCTGTATTTTATGAAAATATGAAACCGGCCTTACACTACAGTTTTCGATGCTGCCTGGGCTGCATAATCTCAACGGACTTGTAATGTAGTGCCTCAGGCTGGTTTTACACAACTGTGTTTCATGGTCTGAGAACGGACCATGATGCATGGACCGGCCACAGGTCTCCTGACACAGACTCGATAGCTATATAGGCATATATAATGCAGGCCTTTGAGTATGAGTCAGGAAATATGTAGCCATCTTTGCATCATGGGCCTTATATCAAATGTACTACAAACAACTAAACTACCACTGAAAAAAAGAAAGAATTCGGGTAATTGGCACCCACATAGTAAGTTGAATGAGTTCCCGTCAGCTGCCAAGCATGTGAACTCTGGCTTATAAGAAATTATATTTTTATGCTCTTTGTCCCACACAGTGATTGATTAAAAACCCTATAAATGATTTTATAGCCTTGATTAGTCATCAGCAGTAAATCTGCAACAGCAATTCAAGACAAACATTGTGTATTGGAATTGAGTGGACCTTTGACTTTACTCCACCCAGGTGTTTTCTGGATTTTGAAGGGTTTCCACACTAATCGAAGACAGCATTGCAAAGTGAACAACTGAGCAATCTACAAATTCATTCAGAAATACTGTTAATATTTTGCCACTGAAAACATCTGCACAGGAGCATATGTGTCTCTCTGCTCTGGATTCGTCACACGCGAGTCTGGGGGTAACTGTGGACGCACTGGACCACAGCAGCCGGGCTTACTCTTACGTTGGAGGGGCTTAACTAAGCGTCTATCGGGTATTCACCAGAGCCTCTGATGTTGAGGTTGAACTTGGCTGCCGATAGACCCTAGGTGCCACACTAACTCCAAGGGCAGTTTCCGGGACTGTGGTAGTTGATCGGAGCTGAATGACAGCAGGACAGGAATATAGCCACAGACAGGACAGGTACTAGGATTCAGGCAGGGCAGGAACACATGATACAGGCTGGTACCAGAACACAGGAGAGGAGACAGGATCACATGATACAGACTTTAAACGGGACACAGCAGCGGCCTAAGGAACAGGTATACAGGCAGCATGCAGGAGACACCAGACTCTGAACATGCCAGACGCAGGCAGGACATGCCGGACGAACGTAGGACTCGGGAGAGGATACAGGCCGGTACAGGGACACAGGAATGGACTTTAGCAATACAGGCAGGACTGGAACCAGGACAAAGGAGACACTGGACTCTGGATACGTTGATCTCTGGATACGCCGGGTGCAGGCAGGACTGCAGACACAGGTGTGACGACATGGACACCCAATGCCTCTCATGGGTTAAAGTTTCTTAACATTCATCCAGACAGGATGATAGATTGCTTATAAACAGGGGATAAGTCCCTCATTGTTTTTACAAGACTCTTGTTGACTCATGTAATTGTGTTGGCCACTGAAAGCCAGACGTATTGTTTCTCCAGACTCTTCCAGTAATCATTGTATTGTAGTTGTGTATTGCTAATGTAATTACCTTAGTAGCCATTGTCGAGGCTGTGACTTGCAGACTTCATGTAGATACCCTCAGTCTTTCTGTGGACATCATTTGGATGAACATTGTCCATGCAGCTTGAGATTCATCCAATGGGAGAGGCGATCTTGTCCAACCAATCGATGAGGACGCAGTGTATCCAAGTGGAAGGCTGTGGCTATAAAAGGGATTTCTTTCAGCCACCAGGTTGTTGATCGATGCTGATGGATCCAGTCTAAGCTCTTGGGAGCTGACTAGAGGATCAGGATATATTATGGCTTCAATCTAGGGACTCCGGTTCCGGTTGGAGACCATATCCACAGCCTAGGGATTTCGACTCCGGCTGCCAGGATTGTAACATCATACCAGGACTACCTAAGGAGGACACTTAGGTTGGGACAGTTCAGTCACCTGTTACAGACTTTGCAGACCTAAGACAGCTTCCTAAATCTGGCATTATTCCTTTCTCGGTGGGTGCCCGCCAAAAGCGGGGTGCTGCTGGATTGGAGTAAATAACCTTGGAACCTCTGAGGCATGGACATTCTAATCCCTGATGAGCCAGCGGAAGGGTGAAACTCTGTTGCCTGTTACATTTGTGTTTTGCTGGATATGTGTTATGTGCCGTTAATTGTTTGGGGATCCAATAAAGTTTAATTATTGTGGTTCCCTCACCCTGTGTTGTCTGAGTAGTGTTACGCCCACGGTTAAGGAGGCCGGCGTTCAGTTGGGATGAACCCTGAGCCACGCTGTCTTTCTAAAGGCGGCGGGTTTTAGTGGACGAGAGCACCCACTGAGCCCCGTGTCTCCACAACAGGTATGAATAAAGGAACAGAGGCTGGACAGGTACAGGAACAAGGACAGGAACACAGGCTGGATGGATACACGAACACGAAACAGGTCAGGTACAGGAACGCAGGCTTGGCATGATCCAGGTACACGGACAGGAACACAGGCTGAAGGGGTCCAGGAACATGGACAGGAACACAGGCTGGATGGGTAAAGGAACACTGAACAAGGTCAGGTACAGGAATACAGGCTCAAAGGGTCCATGAAAACGGAACAGGTCAAGTATAGGAACACAGGCTGAACGGGTCCAGGAACACAGGCTGGAAGGGTCCAGGACCACAGGTCAGGTACAGGAGCACAGGCTGAACAGGTTCAGAAACTCCGTCAGATCCTTACTGGAACTCAGGCAGAACTGACTCTAGGACACAGGCTAAACAGGTTCAGGAACGCAGCAGGCACAGAACTGGTTACAGGCTGGACTGGAGCTAGATGCATCAAACCAGAGCAACAGGCTAGACCAACACAGTAGGACTAGGTTAGAAACCTAATTACTTGCTCAGGCCCTTCCAAGAGGGTGGGGGGATGGGGAGGGATGCTTAAGTACCTGGTGCCTCCCAGTGATAGGCTGAGGACACTTTTACAAGGTGTGATGTCTTCCCTTTAAAGGAACAGGGAAAACGCATGCGTACCCTAGACTAGTAACCAAGAAACCTGCCCAGCAAGTGCAGGCCCTGGGGTCTAAGGATCTCAGCAGGAGCATGGTGAAGAATCTGGGTCCGCACTACACGTGGGCATCAGCGCGGGAAAGCAATGAACTGCGCAGCATGTGGGTGGCCATGCTGGAGAGCAGAGGACCACGCAGCCGGTGGACGGCCATGCAAGAGACCAGGGGACCGCACAACATGAGCACGCCTGCAAGGACAACCATGCGGCCGAGGAAATACCAGTGTCTGTCCCTGTGGGACGGGGGAGAGGGGGACACAGGGATGTAGGCACAGGCAAGCATCGGAACGCCGGCAAATATAATAATAGGAATGCTGTCGTTACAAGATTTAAGTATGCAGCCGGCGTAAAGTCCCAGGTAATGTTCCCACAGAGCATAAATGCGCGTTTTGCTTTATTTTTTCTTTTCTGTGGCTTTTTTGTCTAGAAAATCAGCACTTTAGGAGTCTGTGATCATCAGTCCGAACTTGGATCACCATCCACAGATTGGCCGTGCGTTTTGCGACCCGAGCATGACAGTTTTACAGTTAGGTCCAGAAATATTTGGACAGTGACACAATTTTCGCGAGTTGGGCTCTGCATGCCACCACATTGGATTTGAAATGAAACCTCTACAACAGAATTCAAGTGCAGATTGTAACGTTTAATTTGAAGGTTTGAACAAAAATATCTGATAGAAATTGTAGGAATTGTACACATTTCTTTACAAACACTCCACATTTTAGGAGGTCAAAAGCAATTGGACAAATAAACCAAACCCAAACAAAATATTTTTATTTTCAATATTTTGTTGCGAATCCTTTGGAGGCAATCACTGCCTTAAGTCTGGAACCCATGGACATCACCAAACGCTGGGTTTCCTCCTTCTTAATGCTTTGCCAGGCCTTTACAGCCGCAGCCTTCAGGTCTTGCTTGTTTGTGGGTCTTTCCGTCTTAAGTCTGGATTTGAGCAAGTGAAATGCATGCTCAATTGGGTTAAGATCTGGTGATTGACTTGGCCATTGCAGAATGTTCCACTTTTTTGCACTCATGAACTCCTGGGTAGCTTTGGCTGTATGCTTGGGGTCATTGTCCATCTGTACTATGAAGCGCCGTCCGATCAACTTTGCGGCATTTGGCTGAATCTGGGCTGAAAGTATATCCCTGTACACTTCAGAATTCTTCCGGCTACTCTTGTCTGCTGTTATGTCATCAATAAACACAAGTGACCCAGTGCCATTGAAAGCCATGCATGCCCATGCCATCACGTTGCCTCCACCATGTTTTACAGAGGATGTGGTGTGCCTTGGATCATGTGCCGTTCCCTTTCTTCTCCAAACTTTTTTCTTCCCATCATTCTGGTACAGGTTGATCTTTGTCTCATCTGTCCATAGAATACTTTTCCAGAACTGAGCTGGCTTCATGAGGTGTTTTTCAGCAAATTTAACTCTGGCCTGTCTATTTTTGGAATTGATGAATGGTTTGCATCTAGATGTGAACCCTTTGTATTTACTTTCATGGAGTCTTCTCTTTACTGTTGACTTAGAGACAGATACACCTACTTCACTGAGAGTGTTCTGGACTTCAGTTGATGTTGTGAACGGGTTCTTCTTCACCAAAGAAAGTATGCGGCGATCATCCACCACTGTTGTCATCCGTGGACGCCCAGGCTTTTTTGAGTTCCCAAGCTCACCAGTCAATTCCTTTTTTCTCAGAATGTACCCGACTGTTGATTTTGCTACTCCAAGCATGTCTGCTATCTCTCATATGGATTTTTTTCTTTTTTTTCAGCCTCAGGATGTTCTGCTTCACCTCAATTGAGAGTTCCCTAGACCGCTTGTTGTCTGGTCACAGCAACAGCTTCCAAATGCAAAACCACACACCTGTAATCAACCCCAGACCTTTTAACTACTTCATTGATTACAGGTTAACGAGGGAGACGCCTTCAGAGTTAATTGCAGCCTTTAGAGTCCCTTGTCCAATTACTTTTGGTCCCTTGAAAAAGAGGAGGCTATGCATTACAGAGCTATGATTCCTAAACCCTTTCTCCGATTTGGATGTGAAAACTCTCATATTGCAGCTGGGAGTGTGCACTTTCAGCCCATATTATATATATAATTGTATTTCTGAACATGTTTTTGTAAACAGCTAAAATAACAAAACTTGTGTCACTGTCCAAATATTTCTGGCCCTGACTGTATATATTTCTATGAAGCTGTTATGCTTGGGCCAGGAGATACATGGCCAGACCTTGCGTCTGAAAGAGCCCTAACAGGTCAGGCAACTTTTTAGTGAATTAATGAAAACTCATGCCCAGTGTTCGTTTAACGAAACAGTTAGGGTAAGTTCACACAGTGCGTTTTTCGCAGCGTTTTTGTGCGTTTTTCGGGTGCGTTTTTGGCCTCGAAACTGCATGACTTTGCTTCCCCAGCAAAGTCTATGAGTTTTCATTTTTGCTGTCCGCACACAACTTTTTTTTTCAAGATGCGTTTTTGAGCTTAAAAAAAATGGACATGTCAATTCTTTCCTGCGTTTTTCTGCGTATTCCCCCCATACCATGCATTGGAAAAACGCAGAGATCAAAAAAGCAGCAAAACGCAGCCAAAAACGCACCAAATCGCGGTAAAAACGCATGCGTTTTTTGCCACGTTTTTTGCCGCGGGTGCGTTTTGGTGCGTTTTTAGTGGCCAAAAATGCACAAAAACGCAGCGTCAAAAAAACGCAGCGTGTGCACATAGCCTTAAATAGTTAATTTTTGGACCTTTTTTTTCTTACAGGCTTCTAAAGGGAGTCTGAAAAAACACGTATAAAAATGCAGTTACATTTTTAAGTGCAGACTCTCAGCCTTTCTGCTATAAAAACATGTTAAACAAATGTTGCTTCAAACTCCTAAAAAATGCTGCAAAGACAGTAATTACAGCAGATTGCTTTTGTGAATTTTATGCAGACACTGCAATGAAAAAAAAAAAAGTGTTTTGTGCACTTGGGAACGTGGCCTCATATCTTTGCCTTGACCACAGAAAAACTATCACAGTGCTCCCCGAGTGTCTTTCCAATGCATAACTTACACGCTACGATATCGTTAATGTTTGGTCAGTTGTTAGTGACGCACATCCGGCGTCATTAACGATATCGCAGCGTGTAATACTTACCAGCGACCTTAGGCGACCTCAAAAATGGTGAAAATCGTTCACCATGGAGAGGTCGTCCCAAAGTCAAAAATCGGTAAGGGTTGTTTAGCGTCGTGGTTCATCGCTCATGCGGCAGCACACATCGCTATGTGTGACACCGCAGGAGCGAGGAACGTCTCCTTACCTGCCGCCGGCCCCAATGAGGAAGGAAGGAGGTGGGCGGGATGTTACGTCCTGCTCATCTCCGCCCCTCTGCTTTGATTGGCCGGCCGCTTAGTGACGTTGCGGTGACGTCGCTGTGATGCCGAACGTCCCTCCCCCTTGAAGGAGGGATTGTTCGGCAGTCACAGCGACGACGCCGACCAGGTAAGTATGTGTGACGCTGCGTAGCGATAATGTTCGCTACGGCAGCGATCACAATCGCATGCGCGACAGGGGCGGGTACTTACACGGTCGCTATCGCTAGAAATTGCTAGCGATATGGCTACCGTGTAAAGCCCCCTTTAGATTAGATTCACACCACTTTCTCCTCCTCTCTCAGCACTGCAAGGGGGGTTTCCATCTGAATAGCCGAAAAAGGTGTTCTGATATTCCCCAGGCAAAGCCATTGGCCTGAATGAAGTAAACATAGGTTAAAATATGAAACTTTGGACACAATTGCACCTGCTTTCTGGTGGTGTCCGCATTTGTCATACACAACAGCATGGTTAGACTATGCTATTATGTCTGACCAGAAAAAAAACCTCAGGTTACCATGACCTCAAATTACTGGTGCTCAGCAGTGGCAATGAGGAGAGCCATAGTCTTGGGCTGTGCGCACAGCGCGTTTTTTGATGGGGGTTTTTATGCTGATTTGGTGCAGATTTGTCACAAATCTGCATGTCTATGCCAGCATCGTCAATGAGAACTATGAATGGCTGTGCACATGTTGCTTATTTTTTTTCCTTGCAGATTTGCTGCAGAAAAAAGTCTGCAGCATGTTAATTGTTGGTGCCTTTTTGTCTTTTTATTATGCGGGCGTCACACGGTACGATATATCTGGCGATATGTCGTCTGGGTCACGTCGTTAGTGACGCACATCCGGCATCGTCAGACATATCGTACCGTGTGACACCTATGAACGGGCAGAAATACTCACCTTCTCGTTCATTGTTTACACGTCGCTCATTTTCATAATCTCGTTCATCCTTCTGTGCTCCGGTTGTTCGTCGTTCCCGTGGCAGCACACATTGCTACGTGTGATACCCCGGGAGCGACGAACACAGCTTACCTGCGTCCCGCCGGCAATGCGGAAGAAGGAGGTGGGCGGGATATTTACGTCCCGCTCATCTCCACCCCTCCGCTTCTATTGGCCGGCTGCCGTGTGACGTCGCTGTGACGCCGAACGTCCCTCCCCCTTCAGGAAGAGGATGTTCGCCGCCCACAGCGAGGTCGCCCGGGAGGTAAGTACGTGTGATGGGGGGGTAAACGACTTTGTGAGGCACGGGCAACTAATTGCCCATGACGTACAAACGACGGGGTGGATGTGATCGCTTATGCGATCGCACGATTTATCGTTCCATGTGACGCCCGCATTAGCCCTTCCACCTATTGGCTCCATTAAGAAAAACGCACCAAAAACGCTTGCGTTTTTTGGTGCTTTTTTTCTGCCAGATGTAGCAGATTTGATGCAGACAATTTCTGCACCAAATACTCAGCGTAAACACATAGCCTTAAGATACTTGCGACGCTGTCTTTTTTTTCTATCCCCCACCCATTGAAGGTGTTAAAACTTTCTAGCGTTAGGACCGACAGTCATTGGGCATGTGCACACAACGTCTTTTAAACTCAGGTGCATCCACTAAAATTTCCAGGAAGAAGACTCTTTAGGAAACATCAGCATTTTTTTGTCCTGGAGAATCTTTTTGGTCATTTCCTGAGCGCGTTGTTTTTATCCACTGATATTTGCTTTCTTACATTGTTTTTACAATTGTCTTATTTACTGTCTTTCAATGGCAAACCGCTTGTGGTTTCTGAAGCGAAAATTCTAGAAAAACGCTCAAAAAGAAACTTGGGGGTCCTCTGATCCTTTCCATTGACTTGTATTGTAAAGTATAGGACATCTTTTGAGTGGAAGAATGGTCAGGTCACTTCTTTAGCCAATTGGCGTCTTTCGAAACTTGAAAAGGTTAAAATCTGCTCAAAAGCATGGACATATGCACAGTAAGTTATTTTATCCTCATTCTGGAATGGAGGTTTTTTCCTCGACTTCTGTGTGACACTACCCAGACACGGCACGATTTATTAGACATGGCATAATATGGCACATTGGATAAGGTTGTATCCTACTTATATTTTTGCCCACGAGGTATTCACTACGCAGACATTTAAAAAACAATTAGGTTGGAATAAAATAAAGTTAGTAATTTTCTGTGACAAATGCATTGGGTGCAGATGCATTCAAGGTAAAGCTAATGTGGCCCCTATTAATATCCCTGTGATAGCTGCCTGGTAATGTGAGCCGGTGCACTTCCTGAAATAAATGTGCTGGTAAAGTATGTAATATGGATGACAGCTTACATCAGAATTGTCGTTCTCCTGATCCATTCCTGCTCCTGGTACATGACTGAGAGCTGCAGATATGCAGGCATGTCTCGCCTGGAGCTGTGGCCTGTCAGGAATGAGATGTCCGTAAGCAATTCCAATACACTCTTGCGGAGGCAGAGACTTGTTCCACATGTTTACTTGAAAACACGAACGGCTGTTCTTCAGAAGTCATGACTAGTGTGTCCAGACAAGGCTGGATTACCATAACTTCTACAATGCTCCAAGTTAAAAACAGAATATCTTTAGAGCCCTTCTCCTTTTGTCATCTGTTGTTTTGTGGGCAAATTAATAATCGTCTTAAAAAGAACCTGTCATGTCCCCAAATGTTATTAACCTGCAGATATGGAGTTAATCTGAAGGTTAAAGGCTGCCAGGCCTCCACATTGAAAGCCCAGCTACCGGGAACAAATTGACTTAATTTCTCCTAGCAGCCTCCGACTTTCAGTCACAGGTGTAGTTGTCTCAGGTTCAGTTACTGATCAGTACATAGTGAACGGAAGCTGTAACCACGCCCCAGCACTGAATGACAGCTGGCTGATGCACTGTAGAGCTGGCTGTCAGTCAGTCCTGGGTTGTGGTTACTGCCGCCGCTCACTATGTACTGAGCGATGACTGAAGCCGCTGTGGCTGTGCCTCTGACTGAAAGTTAGAGGCTACTGGGGGGAATAAAGTTAATTTTCTCCCTGTAGCCACATGGCTTTAGAATGCTATTAACTTGCAGATTAACCCCATATCTGCAGGTTAATAGTGTTTGGAGACGTGACCGGTTCCTTTAAGACTATAAAATACAAGTAAAGCTTTGGAGCTGCAGGAAGAATGAGCCAAAATCAAGTCTCAAATCCACAGCACAAAAGAAAAACTACAAAAGCATTTTGGACCAAATTCAGCTTTGTCATTCTTCTTTTTGTTCGGAGTAAATTTGATTCCAAGTCTAAGTTCACATGAGCACATAAGAAAAAAAACCCAGATGATTTTCATGTCAGTTGTCATCTGTAAACAATCCGTATGGCATCCATTTTTATAAATCAGCCGGTATTAAAATTTACAAGACCAAATGCAATTTAATATGTTAAAGAATTGCAGGGGGATCTATAAAAATCAGCTGCCATTCATGTTCTATCCCAGAGGCGGGCAATTAATTTTCTTGAGGGGCCACATGAGAGACTTTGACTGTTGTGGAGGGCTGAACCAATAAACTGAGATTAATTTTACTCAATATTAATATTAACATTAATTGTATTACTTAATATTGAGCAGAATTCGGTATGCTGACATCCCCCTATATATACCATATGAACCACATAAAACCCTCCTGTATACAGTATGAGCCCCTACATACAGTTTGAGCCCACACAGGACCCCTATATACAGTAGGAGCACCCTTATATACAGTATGAGCCCACACACGACCCTCCTGTATACAATATGAGCCCACACAGGCCTCCTATATACAGTATGAGAACTACTATATACAATATGAGCCCACATCAATTCTATATACAGAATGAGGCCCCATTTATACAGTATGAGCCCCAACAGAGCCCTCATATATACAGTATGAACCCCAAAATAGTCACCTTACACACAGTATGATCCCCAAATAGCCCTCTAAATACAGTATGAGCCCTCAGCCCCCAATATATAGTGAGTCCTCAGATAGCCCCCTATTTACAGTATTTACTCCTATATACAGTATGAGCCCCCACATAGCCTCTATATACAGTATGAACCACCACGTAGTTCGTTATATAGATTGTACTCCAGTACCCTAGTGCAATACAAACTGTTATTTTCTTTTTATGCATTTGAAGACAAACATGCAACATTTTTAAAGGATCATGTACTTGTTGCTCTAAAAAAGCCCAAATAAGTTAAAAAATGCAAAATTCATGTGCCATTTGAAGAATGCAGTAAGAAAAGCTACAAGACAAAATAAGATAAAACCAGTTTAAAAACCACAAATGATGAATCGTCCCTTTGTGTGCCCCCATTTGTGTAAGTAACTCGGGCCACACATTGTGACTACATGGTCCATAAAATCCTGTGTAAGGCCCTGTGTGCACTGGAAAATGGAATTTTCTCAAGAAAATTCCGCAGGTATTCAAAGATTACCGCACCCACGGTAGAAAACCGCGGCAAACCGCACTCGAAAACCGCATGCGGTTTGCCGCTGTTTGCTGCGTTTTTACCGCGGTATTGCCGTGGTTTTGCCGCGTGCGGGTTGGTACATGTGCTTTATTGCATTCAATGCAATAAAGCACATTGAAAAAAAAAAAGTAATTTCATTCTGAGATAGATAGAGAAATAGACAGAAGAATAGATAGAAGAGTAGATAGATAGACAGACAGAGGGATAGATAGAGGGATAGATAGATGGAGAGATAGATAGATAGAGGACAGATCGCTGCATTTCTCACGGTCGGTAGTGTGTTCACATTACCGGCCGTGGGAAATGCCCTGTGGTTACCTCTGCTGTCTCGCTGCGAGGCTGCATTCAGCAGTGTCTGTGTCAGTCGCGGCTGGATGCAAGCATCGCAGGACGCCGGAGCTGTGGATTACGTCGGAGCTTTGTTTCGGGAGGGGTTAATAAAAGGGTGAACGAGGCTTATTTGTGTTTTATTTAAAATAAAGGATTTTTCTGTGTGTGTTTTTTCACTTTACTTACGGGTTGATCATGTCAGCTGTCACATAGACGCTGCCATGATCAAGCCTGGAGTTAATGGCGGTGATCCGCCACCATTAACTCCTTACATTACCTTGATTGCCACTGCTACACGGCAACAAGAAGAGCCGGGGACACTCCGGTACTGCCGCATAATGCATGCGACAGTCCCGGGGCAGCTGCGGCTGATATTCTCAGCTGCGGGAGGGGGGAGGGAGGCAGGGGACATTAACCTTGCCCCTCTCCCTCCCCAGCCTGAGAATACCGGGCCGCCGCTGTGTGCTTACCACGGCTGGACGGTAAAAATACAGCGGAGCCCACGTGTTTTTTTTTCTATTTTTCCGTTTGCTTTCTATGTGTGTTCTATGTGTCTGTGTCTGTGTTCTATGTCTGTGATGTCTGTGTTCTATGTCTGTGATGTCTGTGTGTGTGTGATCTGTGTGTGTTTACTCTCTGCTCCGCTTCCTCTTCCTGTCATAATGACATCACTTCCCTGCAAAACCGCAGGCAAGCGATGTGCATTACCGCAGGTAAACCGCGAAATACCGCAGGGAATAACGCAGGAAAACGCAATGAACCGCACAGAATTTGCTGCCTGCGTTATTCCCTGCGGGATTTCACGATTACATTGGAGTCAATGGAGTAAAATCCCGCAGCGACGTGCGGAAAAGAAGTGACATGCAATTGTTTTTGCTGCGGGAATCCCACAGCA
This sequence comes from Anomaloglossus baeobatrachus, assembly GCF_048569485.1. Taxonomy (NCBI): domain Eukaryota; kingdom Metazoa; phylum Chordata; class Amphibia; order Anura; family Aromobatidae; genus Anomaloglossus; species Anomaloglossus baeobatrachus. Next base: position 309,625,133 of record NC_134353.1, read on the forward strand.
AAACATGCAGCTGTCAAATTCCGCCTAGTGCGCACAGGATTTTTTTTTCCCATAGGTTTTGCTGGTGATTCACTGCAGAGATGTTAGGAACATTTTCTGCAGCGAAACATTCAGCAAATCCGCAGGAAATCCGCGGCAAAATCCGGTAAGTGCGCACAGGGCCTTAAACAAAGGGTAATTTTAGTGCCTGACGATCTCTGGGCACACATTTGTAATACGGTCGGACAATATTTCTGTGAATCGAAACATAGTTTCCATCCTGTGGCTGTAGCCAGCTATATGGTAATGTGCTAATGGAAATGTGTCATAGATGTGTTCTCGAGGGTTCGACCACACGAGACAAATCTTGTAAGTGTAGATTTTAGTGTGAATTGTGTCTGGAGAGAAAATCTGCTATATACATGCACTAAATATTAGGCCACCTTCACATATAACAGATTTGTGGTTATAGCTTCCACATTGCAAAATCCACAGCTATTTACAGTATAATGCATGTAAATTAGTTTTACAAAAGCCCATTGACACATTGCGAAAAAAAAATGTGCAGCATGCTTGTTCTTGTGTGGATGTTCAATGAGGAGTTCTCAATGCCTTATTTAACCCTTTAGTGACGGAGCTAATTTTCACCTTAATGACCAGACCAAATTTTGCAATTCTGACCAGTGTCACTTCATGAGGTTATAACTCTGGAACGCTTCAACGGATCCCGGTGATTCTGAGATTGTTTTTTCGTCACATATTGGACTTCATGTTAGTACCAAATTTAGGACAATATTTTTTGTGTTTATTTATGAAAAAAATTGAATATTGGCAAAAATTTTGAAAATTTAGCAATTTTCAACTTTTGAATTTTTATACCGTTAAACCAGAGATTTCTGTGACACAAAATAGTTAATAAATAACATTTCCCACATGTCTACTTTACATCAGCACAATTTTGGAAACAAATTTTTTTTTTGTTAGGAAGTTAGAGGGGTTCAAAGTTTATCAGCAATTTCTCATTTTTACATCAAAATTTACAAAACCAGTTTTTTAGGGATCACATCACATTTGAAGTGACTTCAATAGGCCTAGATGACAGAAAATACCCAAAAGTGACACCATTCTAAAAACTGCACCCCCCAAAGTACTCAAAACCACATTCAAGAAGTTTATTAACCCTTCAGGTGCTTCACATGAACAAAAGCAATGTGGAATGAAAAAAAGCAAAAATTAAATTTTACCTAAAAATGTTGCTCTAACCCAAATTTATTCACTTTTAGAAGAAATAACACAACAAAATGGACCTCAAAACTTGTTCCCCACTTTCTTATGAGCGCGCCGATACCCCACATGTGGTCAGAAACCTCTGTTTGGACAAATGGGAGGGCTCGGAACAGAAGGAGCAATATTTGAATTTTGGAAAGCAAATTTGGCTGAAATAGATTGCGGGCACCATGTTGCATTTACAGGTCCGCTAAGGTACCTAAACAGAAGAAATCCCTCACAAGTGACACCATTTTGGAAACTAGACCCCTCAATGCTTTTATCTAGGGGTATAGTGAGCATTTTAGATCCACAGGTACTTCACAGATTTTGTTAACGTTACGTTGTCATATTGAAAATTTTAATAATTTTCTCAAAAATGTTGCTTTAGCATCAATTTTCTCACTTTTTCAAGAGGTAATTCCAAAAATTTGACCTCAAGGTTTGTTAACCACTTTTTTATGAGCGCGGTGATACCTCACATGTGGTCTGAAACCTTTGTTTGGACAAATGGGAGGGCTTGGAACGAAAGGAGCAATATTTGAATTTTAGAAAGGAAATTTGGCTGAAAAAGATTGCGGGCACCATGTCGCATTTGGAGGTCCCCTAAGGTACCTAAACAGCAGAAACCCTGCACAAGTGGCCCCATTTTGGAAACTAGGCCCCTCAAGGAATTTATCTAGATGTTTGGTGAGTACCCTGAACCCTCAGGTGCTTCACAGAATTTTATAACGTTGAGCCATGAAAAAAAAAAATAAAATTTTACCACAAAATTGTTATTTCAACCAGGTAGCTTTTTTTTTTACAAGAGTAAAAGGAAAAAATTCAGCATAACATTTATTGTGCAATTTCTCCTGAGTTTGGCGATACCTTATATGTGGTGGAAATCAACTGTTTGGGCGCATGGCAGGGCTCGGAAGGGAAGGAGTGCCATTTGACTGCAAAATTGGCTGGAATCAATAGCGGACGCCAGGTTGCATTTGGAGAGCCCCTGAGGTGCCTAAACAGTGGCGGTCCCCCACAAGTGACTTCATTCTGGAAACAAGACACCTCAAGGCTTTTATCAAGGTGTATAGTGAGCAGTTTGAATCCACGAGTACTTCACAGAATTTGATAAGCTTAGGTTGCCATATTGAAAATTTTCATTTTTTTCACAAAACTGTTGCTTTAGCATCAAATTTCTCACTTTTTCAAGAGACAACAACAAACCGTGGACCCCACAGGTTGTTATCCAATGTCTTATGAGCGCAGGGATACCCCACATGTGGCCAAAAACCTCTGTTTGGATAAATGGGAGGGCTTGGAATGGAAGGAGCACCATTTGAATTCTGGAAAAGTTGAAATAAATTGCGCGCACCATGTCACATTAGCAGGGCCCCTTGGGTACCTATACATCAGAAAACCCCCACAAGTGACCCCATTTTGGAAACTGGATTTTATTCAGGAGTATAGTAAGCATTTTGAATCCACAGGTACTTCACAAAAATGTTGCTGTAGCAACAAATGTCTCACTGTTAGGCTCTGTGGCCATGATCCAGCGACACGGCATCTAGTACACAGTGTCAGCCTCCTGCAGAGATGTGAGTGTTGTCCACGGGAGAACGCAGCTGCCCATGCCCACGATTTGGGTTCAGGCCGCTGTGGAGCTCTATGCTACCTGCAGAGAACACTCATCTCCGCAGCATAAATTGACATGCTGAGGCTCGGGAAGCTGCGCCACAGGTCGGTTTATGCTGCGGAGAAAAGAAGCACATTGGGCATGGGATTTCTAAAAATCCTTCCACTGTGCTTCTACTGCACAACGCAGCATTATGGACACAGGGAAAACACTCTGCGCCCAAAACGCTGCAAACCCTGATTGTGGGCACACAGCGTAAAATGCTACAATGGATGAATGGATAGATGTCAAACAAATATAACGTCCCATTCCCCTGCATATTCTAAGCTGGCGCCCTTTAGTGCCTTTCATGTGGCACTAAAGGGTGCCTAGCCTTGTATTTAGCCCCCCAAAAAATTAATAATTAAAATAAACGACGTGGGGTCCCCCCTATTTTTGATAGCCAGCTAGGGTAAAGCAGACAGCTGTAGCCTGCAAACCACAGCTGACAGCTTCACCTTGGCTGGTGATCAATTTGGAGGGCTCCCCAGGCGTTTTTTAAAAAAAAAAAAAAACGTGGGGTCCCCCCCAAATTAGATCACCAGCCAAGGTGAAGCGGACAGCTGGGGTCTGGTATTCTCAGGGTGGGAAGAGCCATGGTTATTGGACTCTTCCCAGCCTAAAAATAGCAGGCCGCAGCCGCCCCAGAAGTGGCGCATCCATTAGATGCGCCAATCCTGGCGCTTCGCCCCAGCTCATCCCGCGCCCTGGTGCGGTGGCAGACGGGGTAATATATGGGGTTGATACCAGCTGTAATGTCACCTGGCATCAAGCCCTGGGGTTAGTGATGTCACGGCATCTGAACAGATACCCGACATCACTAACCCAGTCAGTAATAGAAAAAAAAAAGACAAAAAAAAAATTTATTTGAAAAAACACTCCCCGAAACATTCCTCTTTTACCAATTTATTGAAAATAAAGAAATTCCGGTCGCTGTAATCCATTTTGGAGGTCCCGCGCCGACTCTGGATCTTCTAGAATATGGGGGGCACGTTCAGGGAACGTATCCCCCATTTTCTGGAAGAGCAAGCTCTCCATGAGCAGTGTGGGTGCAGTAATCTGAGAATACTGCACTCACACTGCCCCGGTCCAACCTAGGGCAGAGTGACCTGCAGTAACCTCATTCCAGAATATGAGGGGCACGCTCACAGAACGTACCCCCCATTTTCTGGAACAGCAGCCTCTCCATGTGAGGAGTGTGGCTGCAGATCACTGCACTCACCCTCCCCCGGTCCACAGTGGAGCCTGTGCATCAGCGACGTCAGCAGGATCCCTGCTTGCAGGGATCCAGCTGACAGCCGCTGTCTGCGCATGCGCCGCCAGCATTGAAGAAGGAGGCGGCGATCGCGGGCCCGGAGCGGCAGACAGGTAACGTATAACCGGGGGCTTGGGGGGGGGGGGGTGACGGGGGGTGACCTAGTGGGACCTGGGGACACCTTTCTGCCGCATGTGACGTGTCACATGCGGCAGAAAGAGCAGAATGAAGGCGGCCGCGCGCTGTGCGCCGCCATCTTCCACGCTCCGGAGGGGGGAGGGGGGTGGTGGCTCTGGAGAACCGGAGGGGGCTCCGGTGACCAGAGGGCTCCGGTGGACCGGAGGAGGGGTCAGGGGGAGGACATTTCCCTCCGATCTGAAATGTTTGATCATTTCAGATCGGAGGGAAATGACTGCAGAGCCGGCGGCGGCGGCAGTTTTCTGTGCGCTTCGGCGCCATTTTGGATGTCCGGTGGGGGTAGGGGTGGGGGTGGGGGGACTCTCCGGTACCGGGGGCTTTGGGGGCACTAGGGGGTTAGATTTCTTTCTCATCTGACATGTTTGATCATGTCAGATGAAAAAGAAATCAGTTTTACCGGCCATTTCTTTTTTTTTCATGTGTTCGTCGGTATACGGTGTATACCGCCGATCACATGATCGGGGTCCAAAAAAAACACCCCGATTCATAATCTGGGGGGTCTCAGCTACCCCCGGTAGCTGAAACCCCCGAGATTTTCGGTCGCTGGGGGGCGCTACAGGGTTTTTTCGGGCCGCCGCTTTAAAGCGGCGGAACAGAATAAGTACCCTGTTTTGCCGCCGCTTTAAGTCGTACGGCCGTCGTTATGAGGTTAAAGTAGCACTCCTGTTATGTTTCTTATGTATTTATGGATGCAATGTAGTGTGTTAATATACTCACCTACAATAGCTCTCTCCAGTGTCCAGCGCCGGTCTTCTCCTCTTCTGAGTGATTTCACCGCTCTGCATATTGTCTTGGACACGCTGCGTTCTGCGTGACCCAGAAGTGACTTACCATGTAAGGCTGGTTTCAGATGTCCGTGTTTATGTATAATCTTTGTTTATTAAGAAAAATACAATACAAATGACAAGAACCAAAGCATAGGATCAAATATTGCATACAAATTTGACTTACAAATCAATTCCTTAGAAATACAAAAAAGAGTCGTGTGGACATATATCCTTCTGGAAAGTAGCAAAAGGCAATAACAGAGGGAAGGGAAGAAAGGAAGGGGACATGCATATCTCAAGATCTTTCAATTACGAATGTTATCTGCCCCTCTCCTCCCCCTCCACATTTGTTTGACTCTGCTCCCTCTGTTTACTTTGGATAGGGTATTATTTCAAAACCAAAATATGAGAGGGAGTCTACGTACCCACTTGACTCATATACCAGAACATTAGGCACTAAGAATGCAACTTAAGGTCAGGAAACAAGGTGGGAAAAAAAAAAAGTGGGGGGGGGGAAATGAGCTAGCAGTGAAGATAGTAACGACATAGAGAGAGAAATAAGGTGAAGGGTGGGTAAGTCCGAGGGGGAGGGATGTCCATGTTCTCCCAGGTGCGGCTGTTGGAGAAACCAGGCCCGGCCAGTATTCCCCTTCTATTCAAGGACCAAACAGTTCTCTATACGCATTTGTCTCTTTGAAAAGGATCCAAGGTTGCCAAATCTTTAAGAATCTCTCGCTGTCCTCTGTCACCTCCGCGGAAAGCTCCTCCATATAACATATGGAGGAGAGTTCCTGCTGCCATTCTTGCATAGAAGGAGACGTTGTCTTCCGCCAGTGTCTAGGTACCACCGAACGGGCTGCCGAAAGGCAGAATCTAAGTAAGTCTCCTTTTTGTGTCTTAATTGAGCCGGGCAACATGGACAGCAGAGAGATCTGTGGGGAGGGCAACACCCTCTCTCCAGAGATATTGGTATATGTCCGAAACACCTCTAGCCAGAAGGGTTTAATTAGCGGGCATTCCCACCATATATGCAGCATTGTCCCCGGGGAACTTCCACACCGCCAACACAGCTCAGATACAGAGGGGAAAATCCTATGCAGCTTCACTGGGTATAGGTACCATCTTGATAAAATTTTGTAATTCTTTTCTTTCGCATAGCCTGCCGTAGCCAGCTTATGGGTAAACAGATATGCTTTCCGTTTTTCTTCTTCAGAAAAGGTGGTGCCCAATTCTATCTCCCATTGTGACATGAAGTGTGGATCCGTATCTGCCTCAGGAGCTGCCTGACTCAACAATTTATAAATTAATGATATTAAGTGAGAAGGTGGAGACTTCTGCATGAACAACCCTTCAAATGGGGTCAAGGAAGGGTTGAGTAGATGTTCCCATTTTCTCAATCTATTGCTTACAAATGAGTGCAACTGTCTGTACTCTATCCATGATAATGAACAAGGGGGATCCAGACCCTGCAGATCCCCAAAGGACATGATGTCATGTCCTTTTAATACCTGATGAATCCTAACATCATCATCTTTTCCCCAGCGCAAGAAAGTGGAACGGTCAGATCCCGGAGCAAATTCCGGATTGGAAAGGATCGGGGTGAGCCGGAGTGGAGGACCAGATAACGAACTTTTTTGTCGGATCCGATCCCATTCTTTTAGCGTGGCCTTTACCAAGAAGTCAGCCGTAGGCAACTTTACTCCCTCTCGTGACTCCAACCAAGGTAGATACCGCAAGGGTACATGCGCTCCCCCTTGCTCTAATGCTACCCACTTCTTATGGTCAGCAAAAAAGTGCCAGTCAAACATGCGCATTAATAGAGTAGCCTGATGGTATCTACGGAGGTCTGGCAGTCCAGCCCCTCCCCTGTCCGTCGGTCTGGTTAAAGTATGATATTTTATTCTCGCCCTCGAGTGTCCCCATACAAACTTGATCAACGCCGATTTGAGTGTGCGAAAAAAGCTAGCGGGTGGAGATATGGGGACCGCTTGAAAAACATATAGAAACCGTGGGAGTACGTCCATCTTATAAGAGTTGATACGTCCAAACCACGAAATAGGTTTTTTGTGGTATGATAGGAGATCTTTGAGTGTGCGTGTCAATAGGGTTTGATAATTTAACGCGTAGAGGAGAGAGAGGTCAGCCGGGATCTGTATGCCCAAATATTTAATTGCTTTAGTTTGCCACCTGAATGGGAAATTCTGTTTAGCCAATGCCACTTCGTGGGATCTTAGGGTGACACTCAGTGCTTCCGTTTTTGAGTAATTCACTTTGAAATTGCTTACCTCTCCGAATCTCTCAAACTCCTTCATCAAAGAGGGTAGTGTAATGTGGGGTTGAGAAACATAAATCAATAGGTCATCAGCATACAGGGAAGTCTTATAAGTCTCCTCATCCACCCGTAGACCATGTACACTGGGATTCCTCCTTATAGCGTTAGCGAGGTGCTCCATCACTACCACATACAGCAATGGCGAGAGAGGGCACCCCTGTCTCGTGCCATTCCTTATCGCAATGGGTCGAGACAATGCTCCATTGACCTTAATCCGTGCCGAGGGACACGTATACAACGCCAATATTTTTTGTAAAAAGAGCGGGCCCAAGCCAATCTTTTGTAACGCGGTTCGGAGGAAATCCCAATGCACCCGGTCGAATGCCTTCTCCGCATCCACAGATAAAAGGCCAACCGGTGAAGAAGAAGAGATCGCATTAGCCATGAGTAATAAAGTCTTATTCACATTGTCGCGGGCCTCCCTACCTTGAACAAATCCGACCTGATCTGAGTTAACAATTGAGGGGAGGAGAGGGGCCAGTCTATTGGCCAGTGTTTTAGAAAACAATTTCACATCCACATTTAATAAAGATATCGGCCTATAATTGGTAACCAGAGATGGGTCCTTGCCGGGCTTCGGCAAGACTGTAATAAACGCCTCCAGGGACTGCGCCGCAAATGGAGTCGTGACTGAGACCGAATTGAAAACCCTTGTAAGGAATGGGGCTATCAATTCTCTAAATGTCTTGTAAAATGCCGGGGAGAACCCATCCGGGCCCGGGCTCTTTCCTGCAGGAGAGCTTTTAATCACCAGCCCCACCTCCTCCTCTGTAAACTGTTCTTCTAATTGTGAGACCTCCTCCTCCCTCAACGGTGTGGATGCCGTGTCTGTGATGTACTCATTGATCCTCTCCATCAGTTTACTCTGCTCCATATCCGCCAGGCGTCCCTTAATGTTATATAGATCAGAGTAAAATGTCCTCATTTCCTCCATGATCTCCACCGGGTTACTCGTGTCAGTGCCGCCACGCCGCTGTATTCTCGGTATGAATGATGTGTTGTTGCGGGGGTGAAGAAGGCGTGACAGGGGCCTACCACATTTGTCCGAGTGTTGATATAGGAAACGTTGGTAATGAGAGCGGTATTTAAGGTATTTTTCGTTAAGAAGCGTCTTCAAGTCCTCTCTATTTTTAACGAGGTCTGCTAAGACCCCAGCTGATCTGTTTCTTTTATGTGTGGTTTCCAACCTATGTATCGCATCAAGTAGTGTGCTAATTTGCGAAGTCTTCAACTTCTTAATACGTGCCCCATGTTTTATTAAAACTCCCCGAATTACGCACTTGAATGCTTCCCACTGAAAAGGTAGGGAGGTGGAGTCCCCGGCGTGTGTTGCCAAAAAGACCTCTATTGATTCCTTGACATCATTTGCGCACAGTGTATCCTTCAATAGATTGTCGTTAAGTTTCCATGTCCACTCACGCGTCTGACCCCCCGGGGGCGAAACTGTTAGGAAAATAGGTGCATGATCGGACCAAACCACGCTTCCGATCTCAGCAACTGGGTGCCATGTGAGGACGTGTTGACTTACTAAAAAAAAATCAATACGGCTATATGAGCCGTGTGGGTTTGAGTAAAAGGTATAATCCCTTCCCGAGGGGTTTAATACCCGCCACACGTCCGTCAATTGAACCTGATGCACCTCCCGTTTAAAGGACCGTAAGTGGGATAAGGGGATCGCGCTTCGGCCAGTTGAAGTATCCACCTGTGGGTCTAGGGGCATATTAAAGTCTCCCCCCAAGATGACCACTCCCTCTGAGAATTCTGTAAGGGTTTTGAGAAATCCCCGTCCCGCTTTTGACTGGTCTACATTGGGCGAATACCAACCCGCAACCGTGAATACATTGCCTGAGATTCTCAATTTAACCATAACGTATCTGCCTTCTGGGTCCAACTTCATGTCTATCAAGGAGTGACTCAATGATTTATGCAAGGCAACAGACACCCCCCTGGATCTAGAGTCTGCGTTAGTACCATGGTACCAGGTCGGGTAGTAACGATTTTTCATGTTGGGGACACAACCAGTTTTATAATGAGTTTCTTGGAGAAGAAGAATGTGCACCCTCTGCTTGTGCATATCATAAAGAATTTGGGTCCTTTTTTGGGGAGTATTAAGTCCCTTCACATTCAAAGAGCCGAATTTTAGTTCCGCCATGGTTCCTAACCTAGGGTCCAATCAATCACCTGTGTTTGGAGAAAGGATAATAGGGAAGTTGGGGAAGGTTGTAGAAAAAACAGAGAAAGACAAAAAAAAAAAAAAAAAAAAACACAAAAAAAGGGGGGAAGGGTGAAGAGGAGAAAGAAAAAGAGGAAGAAGAAGAGTTAGAAGAAAAAAAAATGAAAAGAAGAGGAGAGAGAAGAGGAAGTAAAATAAGAAGAGTTAGAAGGAGAATTAGAACAATTAGAACAGAAAATACTTCAGCACCAAGAAAGGGCTAAAGCGTACCGCCAAACCTGACGGAGTTAATGGGGTAGAACTATATAAAGCTGCACCTAGGCCAGCCAAGTGCAACAACCCCAATAGAGAAGCGGACTGCACACGGAAGGCAGCTCCGCCTGACCCAGAGCATATTATTTTAACAACTTATATCAGCAACCTTCATTTTAAAGTTACACCGCCCTTCAGCCTTTAACTTTAGCACCGAGTGTGTTCCCCGCGGGGGCTTGGCGGCCAATCAAGATGTTCTCACCATCCCCACGACGACGCACACTCAGGCCACAACCTTTAGACAAAAGGCAAAAGGAGGCCCCTCCAACACATCCTTGGTAATGCAATACAACATTAACTGTCAGTAGCGTGTTAACCTGTGATGAGAAAAATCAAACCACATCTCTGCAGTAATATGACTTTTATACGCCTTATAAACCTCCTTGTGAATGTCCGACCTCAGCCACGACCTTCGGGCACTTCTTCCTGGTTTCTCCTCCTCTCCCAGACCGCCGCAGGGTGGACGCCTCCTGGTCCCCCGGGGGGCAAACACGGCCAGTCTGTGATGGTCACCTCCGGCATCCGTAAGGCCGCTGTAAACGCTGGAACCCCCACCGGGTGGCTCAATACGTGCACCCTGCCCGCCTGCCGTACCCGCAGGCGAAAAGGGAACCCCCACGTGTACGGGATATTCCGTTGGCGCAGCGAGTCCAGGAGCGGGCGTAATGCCCTCCTTTTCTGGAGTGTCCATCTGGAGAGATCAGGCAAAAGTTGTATCCTCCGTCCCTGGTGTCTTAGATTCTCTGCCGAGCGGGCCCGCCCCATTATGGCGTCCTTGAGTTGGTATCTGTGTACCTTGCAGATGACATCCCTAGGACGGTCCGGGTCCTGAGAGCGGGGACCCAAAGCTCTATGTGATCGGTCCAGCTCCAGGGGAGAGTCTAGTGGGACTTGTAACAGAGCATTAAAAATGTGGCGTAGGGTTTTGTCCAAATCCACAGATTCAATCGATTCCGGCAAGCCACGGACCCTTATATTGTTTCGTCGGTTGCGGTTTTCAATATCGTCAATGAGGTCAGTCAGATACTGAAAGTGAGCATTGTGGGAAGAAATGCGGGAATCCTGCTCTATTATTTTAAGTGATAGGGATTGTGCTGCAGCTTCAACAGCCCCCACTCTTTCCCCCATCTGCTGTACTTCGTCTCTCAGGCCTGAGAGCTCTGCGCGATAGGAGCTTTCCAGTCTAGTTACATATGAGACCATATCAGCTTTTGTAGGGATATTTTTGATGTGACTACTGAGGCCCTCTAACACCCTCCACATCTGGAGCAAAGGCTGATGATCTGTGTGGCCTATTCCCCCGCTGGTGCCAGGGTGCCCGGCCTCTTGAGCAGCACTATTAAATGTAGCAGCTGAGAAACACAGGCTTGCAGGGGGGCTCCCTCCAAAGAACACAGTCCCAGCGGATCCCTTCTGCACAGGGAAGACGCACAGCTCCGTGCCAGCAGCAGCACAGTGGTCGGGTGAGGCAGCCCTCCTTCCCTCCCCCCTCCGAGTCTCCAGGCCCAGAGTAGCTGGCGATCCTCCGGTGGAAGTGGGGCCAGATGAATCCTCCAACATCATGGACCCCCCGGCATCACTGCCCTCCCCTCCCGCTCCAGTCCTGGTAAGAGCCGCCTGGGTGAAGACGGAGTTTTCCGTCACTGTCCCGCCGGCGTTCTGGGCCTCGGCGCCATTTTGCCTTCCCGCCTGAGGAGCCGCTCGAGGTGCCGCTCCGGCCTGCCCCTCACTGACCTGTGCCCGCTCTTCATTGCCGCCTGTGTCCGCAGCCGGAGCCCGGGCGTCAGCTGCATCCTCCGGGTCCTCAGCCGCCACTGCCGCCGCCACGGCTGCGCCCAGGGAGCGGCCGCTTCTCGTATGCCTCGCTGCGTCCGCCATCTTGTGCTCAGGGGCTGCCCGCTCCGGATCCCTCAGATAGCTCCTGATATCCCGCGTTGTGGTGGCCGGTGTTTTAAAAGTATGTCGGGGGCCTCCTCCCCTCCTCCTGTTGCCCATCCGCTGCTCAAATCTCCGTTTTTGTTGCCCTGGTGTTATAAATGCCCGGGTCAGGGCAGGAGCAAAGACACTTCACGTCTCTATCCCTCCATGTCCAGGCCACGCCCCCCAGATGTCCGTGTTTAATCAGGTACCAGTCACACGCATGGTTATGGTCATACGTGTGTCATCCGTGTTTGCATGCGTGTGACAGGTACCGGAGAAAACACGGGTCTGTGAAATAAAAAGATTTTTCATATTTACCTGCTTTCTCCGACTCTGCTGCCTCCCGTTCTTGACTGCCGCTCATTATATTCATCGATTATTCACCGCACTCAAGACCTGGAAGCCGGAGCATCGCGGGGACAGCGAGGGATACAGCACCGCCAAGGACAGGCAAGTATTCTTCAGCACAGTGACATCCAGGAGATAATCGGAGTTCCCAATGAACTCTGACATACGGGTGTCCCCCGCGACACCCACGCTACATCTTCATGGGTTCATCAGAGTTCACTGGGAACTGTGATGAGTCCCCGTTGCTGTCCCCACGATGTTCCGGCTTCTAGGTTCTCACCACACACACACAGACACACACACACACACACACACTGAGCACATATGCACACATGTATACACACATAGCAGACACACACACATGGATACACCGACCGCATACACACATAGCGCACATGCATGTGTATATACACACACACACTCTGCTGTACACTCACCCAGCGATGCGATCCCCGGCACTGAAGTCCCAAGCGCTGCTGCTGCTTCCAGCTCCTCAGGGCACTGAATATTTAGTGAGTATAATGAGCTGTGATAAGGAGCGGGAGGCAGCAGAGCCGGAGACAGCATCACTAGAGAGAGGTAAATATAGAAAATCTTTTTATTAAAAAGACCCGTATTTTCTCCGGTCCGTGTCACACTGATGTCACAAGGATCACATCAGTGTGCGATCCGTGTGACATCCGTGCTGCCGCAGATGCCTGCGTGTGTGCGTGCGGGGTCATGAAAGGTCACACGGTCCGTGTGCAAACACGGACGTGTGAGGCACATCAGATAATAACATGGGTACATGTGACATCTGTGTTAAAAATGGATGTCACATGTACCTAAAACACGGACATCTGAAAGCAGCCTAAGTCTATGGAGCGTCAGAACAAGGCTCCATGACTTAAATTGTAAAGTCTCATTCAGGCATCTGTTACACGTACGTGTTGTATCTGTTTTTTTTATGAATACAACACGTACCCATTTTAATGTACGGTCCTATTAACACCGTGTGTCCGTGCAAACACACGTGTCTATTTTTTTTCAGCAGCACGGATGAAAAGTGCCATGGGGTCCATGAAAAAAACATATAGCTAACAGATGGCGTCAATGTGCAGTCTGTGTGCTGTCTGTATTTAACATTGCAAAGGATAGGAGAAATGTTGTCACTTATTTATCCATCCGTGAAAAGCACCAATGACTAATTGTAAAACCCGGCACACGGACTGTGCACTGATCCAAAACACTGGTGACAGCAGTAATATTTTTTCATGTAAGTGTTTAAACACGGACGTGTGAATAGACCTCTGGCTCACGCATAGAGGGACCTGGTTAGTTGTAGTTGCAGTGACGTCACTAAGAAGTGGAGCAGATTGGCGCCACACACCAGAGAGATCAGCCGTAGGTGACTATATTAATACACTCGCACTACATTATATACATGTATTACACATTTAATGAGTAAAAACTTTAATCAGTGTGTTTTTTTTATCAGAGTAAATGGTGTAGGTTGAAAATCTGCCAGTAACGCATGCTCACAGATTTATAACTAAATCCGCATTTGAAATCTTTCCACCGTGTGAATGTGACCTTATAATAAGCATTATTAATGATTTCTGCTTTATTTTTCTTTTGAATGAGAACCGTCCATCCCAGCCATAGAAAAATGCCATTAGTTTGAGTGTAAATAGAGGAGCGTGTGGCTTTTGAGCTGAACATGACGTGCCCTGAGGAACGTAGCATGTGAAGCTCAAGGGGACAAGGCCTAGTGAACTCCGACTAATCATCACTGTACTGCCTCTTGTTGCTGGGCACTTCCCATTCATGAGGCTGCGTGTGGAGCAGCAGCCATTGGTGGGGCTTCGCTGATTGACAGACCTGGCTGTGTAGCTGCTGATGGGAGTCAAGTTACAAGGAAGGCGGGTGAGCACAGCCTGACAGCTAGATTTCCTGAGTGACTGCAAGCTGTATGCAGAAGGAGGGACAGGGCCAGAAAGCCAGCAGATAAGAGCTGCAGAAGTTTGACTCCATGACAAAGCCTCCTCATCCCTCCTTTCTCCCATACACATATCCCTGTTCCGCCCTGTTCAGAGGAACAAGGAGAAGGCGGTGTCTGGGCTGGTGAGCAGGCAGTCACTGCAGGGCAGGCTGCTGGGCAGGCAGGATCCAGCACTGGCTTCTTCTCAGTGGGATGGCCTGTGAACTCATGTCTCTACAAAGGTACCTCGCCTCTAGCTTTACTTCTCCTCTCTTTTATATGACTGTATATATTGTCGTTTCATTATAATCTTGCTCGTTTACTGCATTGTCTTCATGTGCTATAGAATTCACTGGAGCCGAGAGGACAGGGCTCGTGTCTTGTATTGTTATTTATGGTAGTATTTTCTACATTTTGCTTTTATTGTACACGCATACCCTTTAGTGACGAGAATGAATTCTTGCGAGCAGATGGCGACTTTGATCTGTGTTGTTATGGAGTAGTGTATAGAACCGTATCACCTTCATAAAGTGCTATACATATTAACGGCTCTTTATCGTAGACGCCACACATCATCCAGAGATGCATATTCACCTAGGGATCATATCTGATGATGTCAAATCTATATGGCTGACGTGTACTTCTAATCGGAGATTTATATTTTAGATTTATAATTCTACAAACCTCGTTCTGATATTAATAGCGAGAGAGTTTGATGTTGGAATCCATCCATCTCCACCTCCATATTGCTGCAGCCTGATGCAGCGGGGAGCAGTGCTGCAGGCAGGTGCATGGGCTGCGCTGGAGACTGCAGTGCCGCTGCCTTACTGATGCTGCTTTGCTTTTCATCTTGTTTACTTCCTGTCATACAGCAAAAAAATGGCCAGGGATCTCATACAGTGCAGAGATCGGGGACTCGTAGAGTAAACCATTCCTTGTCCCAAGCTTTCCTGCTGTGATCCTTATACAGTGGAATAGTTGATGACTTTAGGAGGTATTTTTGTGCAAGGTAAAAAAAACCAATCTTGTAGCCTGACTGCACACGATCAGTATGTAAGCACACATTGTGTACACTGGTCAGAGAGTGGAAAAGCCGTATACCATAGGGCGGCTTCTGTGGAAACACACATAGGCTAGGGTCACATTAACCTTTAAAAAAATCAGTCCGTTTTTCATTCGGAAAAGTGGCACGATTTTTATCTCACTTATTATTTATATGCAATCCGTTTTTTGTTTTCTTTACTCCGCACTTAATCATTTACAGTTTCCTATGTTACAGCATGGTAATGTAAACACAAACATCGGATACCATACTATGGCTCCGTATGGCATCTAGTTTTATTCTCGCACCCATCCGAATTTGGAGTGAAATCGCATGGACCAATTCTGTCATTGAAATAAATCGATCATCAGTGCTGCCTCATTGAATAACATTGGTCTTTGTGCTATCCTATAAAAATCGGACAGCACTTATCTCATTTATACGGTGGTCTTAACGAGCCCTCATTAGACCCCCAGTATTTAATTATGAGGACGATTGTCATTGCTGACTATTTAAACACCTATATATTGAATGAAAACTGAAAAATGTTCCCCTCTGTAGCAAAATGCTATTCACCATAATGAGGTTTATGGAATGTTGGCTTTGTAGTTTTCATTATTTTACCAATTATACCATAGTGATGATCTTGGAAGTCACCCTGTGTATTGGGGCTCATTCAGACGTCAGTTTGTAAAAAAATATTTAGGACCCATACCCATTATAGTCTTTAGGGCTGTTCACATGTCCATGTATTTATGCGGACCAAGTGGTCCCAGCCAAAACGGAAACCGGTCTGATTTTGATCCAAATTTAAAAAATAGCTGTGCTCTGTAGAGATAAAGCATGCAAACATTAAATAAAGGAGTTACGGACCTGTATTACTGCTCTTGAACATAGAGAAATTGAGATACTTAGCACATAAAATAGCCAGTTTATGAGAGCCCAGCAGCCAACGACAAGGCGTATCTTTCTTTACTGGGTTCCTATCATGATATGCCGCTATCCACAATTTTATGGGCAGACAGGAACCTGCGACATTGAGAACCGTTTTTTATTTCACATTGATTTTGATACAAGTCATGGATTAAACGCGCCAATGCAAGTCTGTGGGTCAGACAGCATTCTCATGCCATCTGTGGGCTGTCCATTTTTCACTGACCGATAGAACCTCTAAAAACATTAGGTAAAAATTGAGACACGGACCAGACACTGATGAAAATCTGCTCCAAAACACTGAGGAAAACCTTCGTTTTCCTTATAGGGGAAAAATCACTGACATCTGAATGATCTATATCTTCCGTCATTGGCAATTTCATCTTAGTGATAATAGGTCAGAATTTGTTTTTTTGATTTATCCGCTTAAATTTGTCAACAAATCATTAATAAGAGAAGAGTGTTTGTGACAACTAGGTGACACTACATGCCAGGGCAGCAGTTGGCAGAACGCTGACACAGATTGTTGTCCACCTATATTAGCAACGTTGTCAGCTGGAGCGCTTACTATGGATATTTATATTAAATCTTGTGGTCTGATAAATCCTGACTACCAGAACATTACAAGCACTAACAAAGCGGTATTTTTTCACACTACATTTGATTTTGTTATTTGTACTATTAATAGAGTATAGCAAATCTGAAAGATATGTGTTGCTGATTGTGTCCACTTATCCAGAAAGCAGTCCTTGCTCCCAGAGCTCAGAATCTAGTTTCCCTAAAGCTGGTGTCACACACAGCGACGACGACAACGACGTCGCTGCTACGTCACCATTTTCTGTGACGTAGCAGCAACGTCGCTGTCGCTGTGTGTGACATCCAGCAACGAGCTGGCCCCTGCTGTGAGGTCGCCGGTCGTTGCTGAATGTCCTGCTTCATTTTTTGGTCGTCGCTCTCCCACTGTGACGCACACATCGCTGTGTGTGACAGTGAGAGGGCGACGAAATGAAGGGAGCAGGAGCCGGCATCTGGCAGCTGCGGTAAGCTGTAACCAGGGTAAACATCGGGTAACCAAGAAGCCCTTTCCCTGGTTACCCGATATTTACCTTCGTTACCAGCGTCCGCCGCTCTTGCTGCCAGTGCCGGCTCCCTGCTCTCTGCACATGTAGCTGCAGTACACATCGGGTAATTAACCCGATGTGTACGGTAGCTAGGAGTGCAGGGAGCCAGCGCTAAGCAGTGTGCGCGGCTCCCTGCTCTCTGCACATGTAGCACAGCGAAGCGTGTCGTTATGATCGCTGCTGCGTCTGCTGTGTTTGACAGCTAAGCAGCGATCATAACAGCGACTTACAAGGTCGCTGTTGCGTCACAGAAAATGGTGACGTAACAGCGATGTCGTTGTCGCTGTCGCTATGTGTGAACCCAGCTTAACACACTCATATCACACACATTAGGAGCAATTTTCATAGAAGTAAAGAAATCTAACGCTGTGTTTTTGGAAAGCCGGCGTAAGCGTCTGATAACAATGTAACAAAATACAAACTAGATGGACAATTATTTTGAATAATTCTATTCATTCATTCATTCATTCATTCAGTGATTTGCAACTATTGATTGTAAAGTTTCTTTTTTTTGGAGATGTATGGTACCTAATCGTGATCCTGTAGGATTGAATGTGTTCTTGAACTCCAGCTATTACAATGGGGAAACTCACAGGTCAACCTAAAGAAATACTAAATTAATAGCTTTGCTAATATCTTCTAGATATGTAATCAATTAAACATAAGTTTTACATAGGTTCGATTAAAGGTTCCCATACATATTAGTGGTCAGAACAGATGATTTCAGCTGATAGCTTAGGTGAATAGTTAAAAACTGACAATGACTGACCGTTTCATCTAAAAAATCATCATCTGCTGAAAAGAAGTCTGCAAAATTAATTTATATAATTTTTTATTAGAACTCAAATCATTTCTTTCAAGAAGGATTTACCACAATTACTTTAACAAAATGTTTTTATTACTTTAAAAAAAACAAAAAAAAACAAAATTCCTACACAACATGCAGCAAAGATCCCATGGTATGATAGATGGGTTGTCTTACGAACCTTACTGTAGACCTTATACAGGAGTTTTCCCCGTTAGAGGTCACACCCTATATTTTTTTTCCTCCTTTAATTCTAAACAAGGGTCTGGATTTTGCTACGATAGCTCCTAAATTGTGTCTGAAGCCAGGTCAGTATCAAAGAATTGGCCATGACAAGAGGGAATTCGGATTCCACTGCAAGGTCAGGGTCCTGGTGATCAATCAAAACCAAAAAGCTCACCAGTAAGTATCCAAAAATTACACAGGAGCTGGCACCACTCCAGCATTTTTTTTTTCACCATTGGGAGTGTTTTTTTTAATCTAAGTTCCCTGCCCACTGATCTTATACTCACCCTCTGGCGTCTTCACCTTTTATCGATGCCGATCTGTTCCGGCGGTGCCATCTTGTGACCGCAACTTCTGACTGTCAGAAGTCTGACTGAAAGTCAGAAGTAACGATCACCAGCTTTCAATGCAAATCTACGAAAGTTACAACAAGGCTTTCATAGACTGGCATTGAAGAGTGACTTCTAGATCACTTCTTGAAACACTTGAGTGAGCCAGCAGGTCAAAAGCGGCTGTAGACTGGAGCAAGGATAATAAAAGTTGAAGATGACAGAGAAGGTTAGTGTATGAGGAAGGTCAGGGAATTAGAAGCACCAATCCAGCGGTACGATAAAAAAAATGCTGGAGTTGTGCTTGAAATAAAGCACTGAGAGAAACACTTGGTTGCCAAACCAATCTCTTGCTTGGCTAGACAGCTAGACCACCTAATTGGCCCTGGGCACTGCCACTTGGAACATCCAGCATCTGTTAGTGCTACCACGGAGAATAAACAGTTGCCGTCTAATCAGTGTACATATGACATTAGCACTGCAGAAGCCTGGCTTAGTGGTCAGCTGTGGTCTGATGTTTCTTTCCTAGAAGGGCTTGACATGCTACATGGCCAGCTAATATTCATACTGTACCAAACGAAGGCCATGCTGCCTGCTTTAGCAAACCATTCTTTAGACCAGGGTTCCCGAACTCCAGTCCTCGAGGGCCGCCAACAGTGCATGTTTTCAGGATTTCCTTAGCATTGCATGGGTGTTGGAATCATCAACTGTGCAGGTGATTAAATTATCACCTGTGCAATACTAAGGAAATCCTGAAAACATGCACTGTTGGCGGCCCTCGAGGACTGGAATTGGGGACCCATGCTTTAGACAACTCACATTGTGCATCTTCTCAGAGCTTGTTCGACCGCAGACGTTGAGTAAAATCTGAGCCTCAGGTAACATGTCGTAAAGAAGGAGTTAGACCTCAAAAACAGAATTCAGTGTCCAAAATCTGTCACTTTTTACGTTGGAGGAAATCAGGTTTCTATTTTTTTTATGTGTGTGTGCTGTCCCCATCGATCATCTGTCTTTAATGGACTTTATACAGGTATAAACATGGTACGTGCAGCGTGTGCACTTGTGAACCGAGGCTGGAAATCCAACATTTGATGTTTGTGGACAGACTGAAGATGAATGCTTACATAACTAAATTATATAATTGTACCAAGGCTTCTCAGATGCTGTCATTAGTCATCTGCAGTGCCATATTTCATGCAGTAATAATGAAAGAGGACAACATACGGCTCATGTATTTGGTCTGCTGTAAGTTACCCAAGACTGGAGTATGATTTTAATATACAACTGGTCTGTCTGTATCCGGCATATTATGAGTCTATGCACGGAGCCATTTAGTGCCAAGTTTCCTTTGGGAGAGGCCTTCCTGACCTCACAGGACACAATCAGAACCTGTCTCTATATGCACAGCCTCGGGACCGAGCTGTATTACAACTGTAATGAGGACTAATATAAAAGTGTATATCAGTCAGTAGTAAATAGATTGATGCCTATCCAGATCATTGTGGGAGAAAGCAGGGCATATCCATTCTGTTTGGAAGCAATGCTTGCCTCAATTGCCCATCCGTGTTGATGACTGGTTTTTAAGGGTGGCATGAATATGAGCCCAAACGTTACACATTGTATCTCATTATTTTTGATGTAGTAGACCCCCGTCATTTGTGCGTCACGGGCAAATCGCTGCCCGTGGCGCACAATATCGTTAGGAGCCATCACACGGACTTACCTGCCTAGCGACATCGCTGTGGCCGGCGAACCACCTCCTTTCTAAGGGGGTGGTTCGTGCGGCGTCACAGCGGCGTCACTAACCGGCCACCCAATAGAAGCGGAGGGGCGGAAATGAGCGGGCCGAACATCCCGCCCACCTCCTTCCTTCCGCATTGCCGGCGGCCGCAGGTATCTGTAATTCGTCGTTCTCGAGGTGTCACACATAGCGATGTGTGCTGCCTCGGGAACGACGAACAACCTGTGTCCTCAACAATCAACGATTTTTTGAAAAGGAACAACGTGGCAACGATGGACGATTAGGTGAGTATTTTCCATCGTTAACAGTCGCTCGTTAGTGTCACACGCAATGACGTCGCTAGCGATGCCGGATGTGCGTCATGGAATCCGTGACCCCGGCGATATATCGTTAATACGTCGTTGCGTGTAACCGGGGCCTTAAGTCTTTGGCTCTTAGGTCCTCTTTGACTTTTAGCTCATCTGCCTTCAGTAATTATTGTCTAGTTTAAATTTGCCAATACTAATTTCAATTAATGAAACCACATAGAACATATAAAGGAGATGGTCATTTGTCAGCCCTGCAGACATCTTTTCTACAGTACATAGTCTCGTAAAATGGATAACTCAAGAAGGTAATCTTGCGTCATTGAGTTAAAGCAGCTCAGTCTAAATTACTCTCATCATACGCACTAAGCCTAGTATTAAGCATTATCTTCTGTGTAGTATTAAGTACTTATTTCTTTGTAAGGACAGCCCTGACACATTCCTCATGTTTCTTTATTATTATCATCACATAACATGGATAACCACTGTGGTTTAATCTCACAAACAACAAAAGCTTCTTCTTTAGTTTCTATCTCTAGGTGGACTGGATGATCTAGCATTTCTTACCTTACACAGATGACTGTGCTGTATATCAGTCTGAATAAATCATTGTCATTCTGTCATTATTAATATTCTCAGGAGTCTGAACCTGTCCAAAATCAATATATCTCCCAAAATAGCAATCTTTAGTCAAAGTCCATGCAAATAAAATGTATAAAGGGTTAATCTAAGATGGACATTAACAGCACGACCAGAGGACAGAGAACAAATCAATAACCTGCAAGAGTGTCTGGTAAATATATTTGCACTTCATACATTAGGGATTAGCTATCTTTGCTTGTATAACAGGTACTGCCTATGAGCACTAGTGAATAATAAGATATGTAGACGTAGTAATCAGATAACATAACAGGTAATATAGGTATAACAGTGGATAATGAATAGTATTTGCAAATAACCTCTTGTAGTAAATCGATATCCATTAGTAAACAGAGGTGACCAAAGTAGATTAGTCATTTTCTTACAACATGTAATGTCCTACTGGCATCTGACTCTGCATCCCAATGCGCATTTCGCTCTGCTTTGTCACATCTTTTTTTTTTATATTAGTTATTATTACATTTTGCCCACATACCTTATTTGTTTGGGGAACACAGCTATTATATTTGCACTTTGTGTCAAAGATTATCTATCTTTGCACATATATGTACTGGACATTCTTGCACTTTATTAGTTGTTTTATGCTCTATCCTCTGTTTGTGGTTTTCATGTCCTTCTTTGACTATCTCTGTTGTTTAATATATTTCTTATTGATTTTGAATAAAGATTGCTATTTTGGAGATATAAAGCACCCCTATTTTTTCTGTTGTTGGTTTTGGACATCTTTTCTAAGGTGTGTCTCTGGTATTAAGTGAACCTTTTGGATTCAATATAAACTTTGGAGTAGAGAAGTCTGAACCTGTCTGATGTTTTGTACATTTTACTTTATGAAGACTGTAACTAATGTTAAAGGGATATTCCGGTTTCAGAAAAAAGCTGCCAGACCTGAGGAAGGAGAGTAAAGCACAGAATCTCTGCCGCTGCACCGGGTGTTGACAGTGCTGCAGCTTATTTGTGAGCTCAGTGGCTTGTGCTTTCTACTCGGGCAGGGCCACTGAGCTTAGTGATTTGCCTGCAATGCTGTCGATGTGCTGTCATCACTGAAGACAACTGACATCGGAAGCAGCAGCGGAGATTCAGTGCTTTACATGGGGATTTGGGGATGAGAAGTGAAGCATTTTTTATTTTCACTTGGGGTAAGGGGTTTTCTGAAACTGGAAAAGAAAACCCTAAATAATAATGCAGATACCCTACATGCGCCATTTGTTGTCATCCAGAGGCTTTGTGGGATGTGTCAGTAGTTTGAGCTTCTGGCAGGCATTGTGCTGTATTGTGCTCTCCCCAAGAGATCATGTCTCCCCAAAAGTACAGGATCACAACACCTGCAAGTGTCTGGATAGAACATCTAGCTACATCGGCAAGATATAGGTGGTGACACATGCTGAGGTTCAGTATCTGAACGTTCACAGCAGGTTCTACAGTACATGAAGTGGTAAATGTCATTGTAGACTTTTTCGTGGTAATGATTATTGATGAGCGAACCCGAACTGTGACATTTGGGGGTCGTATTAGACACCTACGGTAGTGCCCGGTGGTCGAACACAGACTTTTCACAGAACTCCATGATCAAATTCAGATGTTGTTCGTATGCTAATAAAGTTTATTGAAAAGATGCAGCATCGGCAATCAACAAGCTTTTCGGCTGTGGGCACTTCTGCTGCCATGCAGAGTACTGGCATGGCTGTGATTGGCCGGCCACATTGTGTCATCGGGTTTATATAGGACCTTGTGGTGCGATGTTCTGCACACTGGCATCTGGAAGTTTACAAACGCATAGTGTCCCCCTGCTCTCTACATATTGTACACTTGCACTCTTTATTGCCTTTCATGGGTCAATAAAGGGTGTTTTTAGCCTTGTTAAATAAATAATTTAAAAACCTCGCATGAGGGTCCCCCAATTTTAGGTAACCAGCTAAGGTAAAGCTGACAGCTGTGGGCTGCAGCTCGCAGCTGTCTGCTTTACCTTGGCTTGTTATCAAAAATAGAGGGGACCCCACGTCATTTTTTTTTAAATTATTTACAGTATTTATTCCCTATCCACATTTGTTAGCAAACCTTAACATCCACGGGTCCACTCATCCCTTGTAATGATGCAATTAAACCCCACATTTCCATTTAAGATTTGCAGTAACCTTAATTTGTGTTTGAGATTTCAAATTTCCAGTACTCGTCAATTTACACTGCAGATATTGTCCTAAGGATGGTCATTTCTTAAAATCATATACATAGCGCCGCTACTGTAGCACACAGTGATTTTTTTTTTCTTATGAAAGATGTGCTGTTAGCTTCCTGTGGGAATGTGCCATAAAGGGTTTATTTATGCATGGCAGACTGGTTGCAGAAATTTTTATGACTGAAAAGCTGGTCAATTTTTATCTCAGTAGGGTTGGTTTGGGGGAGGCAACACTGATTTCTGCAAGCTCTCTCAAATTAATGGGAGATGCACAGAAATGTCTGCAACAAATCTTCCTGTAAATACTCTTTACAGTGTTTGTTATCTTAGAAAATCTTTAATGCCACAAAGTTTAGGAAAATATTCCAAAAAAAAGCCAAAATGTTTCACTGACCTAGTAACTAGTGTTTGCCTGGGAAAAAAAAAGAGGTTATAGATAAATGGCATGGGTGGAGGCTGTACATGCTGTTCAATGTGTTCCTTCCCTGCGGCAAAAAGCTAAAACAATGCCAAGTGCATTGACCCTATTCCAGCTTGTTGAAGGATGGGCATTTATTTTTATCTCCTGAAGTACTGATGAATCTGAGACCGGCTTCATTATTTCAGCTAAGTATAGTATGTTTCACTCTGAGGTATTGTAGAGGAAACCTCCACTGAAACCATGGCGGAGAACTATGCGAATAGGATGACTAGTCCAAGAGCCACGTGGCATCTCTGCCCAGCTCCCCTAGACTGACCAGTCTCTCCATATTTGTGAGACTAGTCACCCTATTCGCATGGTCTCCATCCACCATTTTGTGAAACCTTCATGGCTGAGAACTATGGGAATAAGATGACTTGTCCAAGAGGCATGTGGCATCTCTGCCCAGCTCCCCTAGACTGACCAGTCTCTCCATATTTGTGAGACTAGTCACCCTGTTCGCATGGTCTCCATCCACCATTTTGTGAAACCTTCATGGCTGAGAACTATGGGAATAAGATGACTAGTCCAAGAGGCATGTGGCATCTCTGCCCAGCTCCCCTAGACTGACCAGTCTCTCCATATGTGTGAGACTAGTCAACCTATTCGCATGGTCTCCATCCACCATTTTGTGAAACCTACATGGTTATAAGGCCACGTGCACACGTTGAGTGGTCAGTTTTTACCTCAGTATTTGTAAGTTGAAACCAGAAGTTGGTAAAAAATACTGAGGTAAAAAAAACTCACCAAATACTCAACGTGTGCACACAGCCTAACAAATTTGGTCTTGGATCACTGTGCTTGTGGCTCGGGCAGCATGAATCAGCTGATTGGTTCTCCTGTAGACAGAATACCATATTCAGAGCCACTTGAGTTCATTAATTGGCTGCGCTACCCACATGAGATCCATGCCGGAGATTGGGAGCACCAGCAAGACTTCATTGATAGCAAACACCCCCTTTTAATGATCGTGTTCCAATACAGTTTTGTATTGGCTTGTGTAAAAGGGATGTCAAATAAATAACTTGATATATCATCAATCAGTGCTTGTTTTTGGTAGAAACCTGACCTTTAGCTATCAACATGAGATCAATTGGTGTATGGCACCATAAGTTTATAGTGTATTTTTAGGGTGTTTCAGGTAGAATAAAGTCCTACTTGTATTGGCATGGCTGACCCAGTGAGTTGGGAGCAGCTTGCAGTGTGTATAGTAAACACTTGTATACGGTTACATTCCACGGCTCGGTGACCCTGGCAGATGCACGCTCTCATTTTAGACTCAAGGACTGTCAGCTAAAAAAAATATTCTGCTCAGCAACACAATGGGCAACTTCAACGACACTGAGCCTTAAAACGCTGGGTTACAAGAAGGAAGCCATATCTTATTGTTTGGCGCTTACTGCCATTCTCTCTGGGGGGGCACAAACATATAGCTGAGCAGTTGGGGGCTCTGACTTTCAGTCCAGTCCCCTATCCTGGGCTGTAAGAGTGACCTTGGATGTCTGGTGCCTGCTGTAAGGAACAGCTGCGGTGTTCTTAGACGACAGGAGACGCCCAACACTTGCTGCGTCCATCTAGTGCTAGCGTGGGAACGTCGCCACTCGTGGACTCATGCCCATGTGTATGTATACACTCACTTTATAGTGTTATGTAATGAGATTATATTAGAATTGCTCTGCTGTCATGTATTAACCTTTTGTATTACTACTACATCCCGTTATGCCTCTTGTGCGGCAGTGAATCATCGCCGAGATGTTACATGAGCTTGTCTCTTACATAAGCTGTCATGTCTGGACATGTGATGGAAATATTCTTTTGCGTATTGTGTCTCCTAGAAAGACTGCAGTGAAAAAAATGACTTGTTATGTGTCTGTGTATTTAGGGATATTAGATAAGAAGATATATTGGTGCAAGTTCTTATTTGCATTAAAAAATGTTGAAAAACTGCTGTGTGTGAAAATCGCATACGCTATGAGTGCGTTACCATGTGTATTTGGGATAGTGAGCCGTGTAGAATATTCCATTTTCTTTCAGTGTAAAGTAAATGTATAGTGACCTGATAACACATGTAATATAGGGCGGCTCAGTGGTTAGCACTGCAGTCTTGCAGCGCTGGGGTCCTGAGTAGTGTTGAGCGGACCCGAACAGTACAAGTCCGGATCCGCGCGGTTTCAGCGTCCGATCCGGATCCGACCTGGATCTGGAAATCCGGCTGCACGATCCGGGTTCGGGAATTTTTTTTCTCTCTCTCTCTTTTTCTCTCTCTCTCTTTCTCTCTCTCTTTCTCTCTCTTTCTCTCTCTTTCTCTCTCTTTCTCTCTCTTCTCCCTCTCTCTCTTTCTCTCTCTTTCTCTCTCTATTTCTCTCTTTCTCTCTCTTTCTCTCTCTATTTCTCTTTCTCTCTCTTTCTCTCTCTCTTCTCCCTCTCTCTCTTTCTCTCTCTATTTCTCTCTCTATTTCTCTCTCTATTTCTCTCTCTTTCTCTCTCTTTCTCTCTCTTTCTCTCTCTTTCTCTCTCTTTCTCTTTCTCTCTCTTCTGTCTCTCTCTCTCTTTCTCTCTCTTTCTCTCTCTTTCTCTCTTCTGTCTCTCTCTCTCTCTTTCTCTCTCTCTTTCTCTCTCTCTTCTCTCTCTCTTCTCTTTCTCTCTCTCTCTCTCTTTCTCTCTCTCTTCCCCGATCCGCTCCCCATTGACTTACATTGGGCCGACGGATCAACAATCCGCTCTCAAAGAATTTGGATGTTCTCCCCGTGTTTGCGTGGGTTTCCTTCCACACTACAAAGACATACTGATAGGGAATTTAGATTGTGAGCCCCAATGGGGACAGTGTTGCCAATGTATGTAAAGTGCTGTGGAATTAATAGCGCTATATAAATGATTAAATTATTATTAATATAAAATTTGCCCAGCCACATTGCAGACAAGCTCCTCACCAGCAGGTGGCATACTGAACTTGTGCAGAAACTCTTGTGGTACAAGATAATCTGATAAGTTTGCTAAATGAACAAACCTCCGTTTTTGTCTTGTATGGATGTATAAAACGCATGCTAACTTTTTTTTTTTTCTACAGCTCTCAAGAAGATGAACGGTCCATGTCTCCATTCTTTATGAGGTAGGATTGATGTATTTCCTATATTCACACTTTCATTGATTGCTGCATACCCTTTGACTCACAAAGATCATTTCCATTTCTCCTTGTTTAGGTAGTGCGTCAGTGAATTCCATCAGACAAATGGGTAGCAAAATGTCTACATATGCATCTGTGGGCATACAGATCTTTGAAATGCAAATCAATCAACACCTTTATATCTTCTATCTGTTACTGCATTTCTGTTAAATTAGCATTCCCATTCATATGCAAATGAGGTGTTAAGTGGTCTGGATGATATGTAGATGAGGTGTTAAAGGGAAGGTGCCATAAAAAAAAAAATGAAAAAAATATAAATTATTAATGTTTTAATGTATTATAATTTTTTACTGGAGCAAAATATGAAAAAATAATTTGTTCCATAATATACCATACCCCATAATATACAGTGCTCCACAATACTGTGCCCCGTAATATACAGTGCTCCACAATATACAGTGCTCCATAGTATACCGCGTGCCTTAATACTGTGCCCCATAATATACAGTGCTCCACAATACTATGCTCCATAGTGCTGCATACAGTACATAGCTCTGCTATAACAGTGTGCAGTGATATAGCATAGCTGTGTCAGTGTGTTCAGAGCACAGCAGCGTGATGATTTCTCTGCTTTGCTTTGAACACAGCGGTGAGCGGTGATCTGCAGCCTGTCATTGTACTATAGATGTTGGGCTGTGATCACTGCTCCCTGCCACCGGTATTCACCCTACCTCCGCTCCCAGCATCTCTTCTGGTGAGTCTGGTGTCTCAGAAGCTCCTCCTGTTACTGCTCTGAGTACAGTGACAGGAGGAGCTGGTGGTGATCGCAGCCAATGTCAGTTGTGATCACCGTCCTTTCCCGAACCTCCACTTCCGGCAGCTACTCCTGTCAACCTAGTGACTAGTCAACTTCTCCTGTCACTGCTTGACTCGTGCTGAGTACAGAGTGATGACAGGGGGAAAGGCAAGCACACAGCATATGCTGTGGGCTTCACAAAGGTGGCAACGGTCTCCTCCCAGAGCTGTGATCTGGACAGCCCAGGAGGAGTGTCCAGGTCAGAACAGGGAGCAGCCTCAATGCAGGAGATACAGTCGGAGGCCGACTATCCTCTCTTATGCACAGGGGCTGCCGTATTTGAGGTGTGTAACTGTTGTTACACACAGCAAATCCAGGATGGCGGCCCCCAGTGTTTGACTAAAAATATAATTAAATAAAAACTAAATAAAAAATTAATTTAATTTTGCCTTAAAATAATTGATTCCATAATAATTATTAATACAAAAACTACAATCGCGCCACCTTGCCTTCTCTGCCTCCTTAGTTGTTTCCCTGCCTCTTGAGCTTGAATGATAGCTCATTGTTTGATTTCCTATCCTGTTGCCTGACCTTACACAGACCGCTATCAATCAAGCTCAAGAGACTCATGATAGGCGGGGAAACAAGCTAATGAGGCAGAAGCTCCTTAAGTGCTCTGTCATGCCCAGAGCACTTTGACACTTCATTTTCATATGAATGAAAATGCAGCAACAGATACAAGATATGAAGGTGTTGATGGATGTACATTTCAAAGACCTGCATGCATATGCAGTTTGGGGGGAAGGGTAAGCAGTTGGTCTTAATAACAGATTCTTTTAAAACCCACACTAGGGTTGAATTTATTGGAAGCTTTGTTAGCGTGCATATATTTGGAGTGAAGGAGGAAATCGGAATTCTTGGAACGTTGCAAACATAATTCTATTTAGATATTTTATTTTTTTCTGCACCTCCAGATATCTATGTAGTCAACTGAGCCACCATGTTACCCCAGTCACTTTGAATACAGGGGATTGGCAGGAAGCTGCTGTCAAGATATTAATAAGATATTAGATGTCTGTTAGGCTGGGGCCACACGGGGATTACTGCGATCCCCTCGCATGACACTTGGCTCACGCTGGCAGTACAGCAAAGCAGAGTGTCATCCGAGTGTCTCTGCGACTGAGGTCTGATCGTGCAAGCGGACATCAGCTGCGGGGGGCGGGCCGGCTCTGAGGAGGGGAGGGCCGGCACGGAGGAGGGGAGGGAAGGATTTCCATTCTCGCACTGCACTCGTGGTACACCGGTGTACTGCGAGTGCAGTGCGATTTTTCTCTCGCCCCATTGACTTGAATGGGTGCGAGAAAAAGAGTTTCGCATTAGTCGCAGCATGCTGCAATTGTTTTCTCGGTCCGATTAGGGCTGAGAAAATAATCGCTCATGTGTGCTGACACACCGGCTAATATTGGTCCGAATGGAATGCGATGTTTTATCGCACTCCACTCGCACCATTTTTCTCGCCGTGTGTCTTAGGCCTTATTGAGAGATAATAATAATAAAAATAAATCTTTATTTATATAGCACCAACATATTCCGCAGTGCTTTACAATTCAGGGGTTCATATACAAACAAATAAGTTATAGAAAATACAATAATTGGAGTATGGAAAAAAGACAACCCTGCTCGTGAGAGCTTACAATCTACGGTGGGGGGGGGGGGGGTGATGACTAGTGCACCGCCAAATGAAGAATGTAAATACAAACATGAAACGTGTCTTCGAAATGTAGTGCCATACATATTCCTTTGTTCTCTAAGGTTATGTTCATGCTTCCATTTAGGCTATGTGCCCACTTTGCGGAAAATGCACGGAATTTGCCGCGTTTTTTTCTCGGAAATTCCGCGGATTTTTCAAAAATCTGCAGCACAGCTACTCCCCAGCCATTTCTATGGCATTTGGGAACTGCTGTGCCCACGCTGCGTTTTTTTCCGCAGCGGAATAAATGCGGCTTTCCCTGCGGAAAAATCAGCAGCATGGGAATCATTCCTGCGGACTTCTCCGCAGGGTCCCATATACTTACCTGCCTTGATAGAAGGCAAGGATGTCACTTTCTCCGTCCGGTGCACAGGAGCGTTGTCGATCCAGGTACAGGAGAGAAGAGGTGGGCGGGGACTGCACGAGCTCCAGTCATGTGACAGCCGGAGCTAGTGCAGGCCCGCCCACCTTCTCCAGCACAGTGCACCAGACGCTGACAGTGACCCGGCCGCTGGAAAGCGAGGTGCTGCATGATGGAGGTAAGTAATATGAACGCCCCGATCACTGCAGCCCTTGTTCTGCATTGAGGATGCAGTGCTGAAGCCATGGTACTGTATCCTCAATGCAGAATGCCCGCACCATATCCGCAGGACATTCTGAAATACATCTGCAGCATGGAAACAGACAGAAGTTTTGCTGCAGTTTTCTGGGAGCGCCTGTGGAATGTCCTGTGGATATAACCGCAGGACACTGTCCCCGTGGGCACATAGCCTTATAGTTTTTTTGTTCCGCATTTATTTACTAAGCTGAACCATTGCATTGATAATGTGAATGGAAGCAGATGGGCACCATTGATTATTACGGGGTCTGTCTGGTTTCCACTTTAAAAACTGACTCAATGAGGAACCCAGGCGGACCCCATATTAATCGATGAATACCCTCTGCCTCCTTGTGTGATGGAACTGTTTTTTTGTATTATTCTGTTTGTTTCTAAAATTGGCACAACCAATCAGAATATCAAAATGGAAGTGTGAACTTCGCCGTTTCCCTTGATCAGCAGAGCTGAGCGCTCGTATGACATATTTTTCCACCACCTAGACTTCTGAGCTATTCACGATTCATTCCTTAAGGGTCAGAGGTAAGGAACACCACTTTTGGCAACACAATCAACACTATGGATAATTTAATGCATTTGACAGGACATAACCTACATGCCCACATTTAAAAGGAACTTTCCTTAGTGATCTCCAAGTAATTTTGTAGTCCTTGTAATGGATAGTGACTGACCAGGCCAAGAGGAATTAGTGCCGCTATGCCCGTGGCTGATTACCCTTACGTGGGTGTGACCCCTCAGCGGTGCAGCTGCTCGAGCATGTGACATAAGATATGTGCGCAGAGAACGGTCTGATGTCACAAGATGCCGCCCTTTATAACTGCATATAAATGTTATCTCCACTCCTTTATGTAAGGACCTTCTCAGATGAGGTTGTCATAGGTACAAGAAACAAGATACACACATTTGCTGGCTGTATTCTCTTTAGTACATGACATTCCTAGAGGATGACAGATGATTACCCAACTCTGCTGAGCAGTGACAGGTGTGTCTGCCTGTCCTGAACATGTCATTGTCATGTGCCAGTCATTACAGTCATAAAATGATTAGCGTTCATGATACTTGGCCTATATAGACTAGAGTTACAGTGATTTGTAGCACGTAACTTGTGTTATTGCTACATATAAATGTCGATCCGGTGCACTTAAAATAAGAACCTGTGCCTTTCCTCATGTTTTTATAAAATAATCTTCTCAATCATGGGATGAGTTAATATTAGGTGCCTAACTGAACTAGTTGCTGCTAATATTGACTGAAATAGATGTTGATAAAATGATATGGACAGAGACAAATTATTTTCACATGTACAACCGAAGCTGATAATTGAAAAAGGCTTCTATATTCTGTGTGAGAAGCACTAAAATGCAGTGTTTGTATTTTATAAGTTTCTACTATCTAAAGGGGGCTTTACACGCTACGACATCGCTAATGCGAACTCGTTGGGGTCACGGGATTGGTGACGCACATCCGGCCGCATTAGCGATGCCGTTGCGTGTGACACCTATGAGCGATTTTGCATCGTTGCAAAAACGTGCAAAATCGCTCATCGGTGACATGGGGGTCCATTCTCAAATATCGTTACTGCAGCAGTAACTAAGTTGTTCCTGGTTCCTGTGGCAGCACACATCGCTCCGTGTGACACTGCAGGAACGAGGAACCTCTCCTTACCTGCCTCCCGGCCGCTATGCGGAAGGAAGGAGGTGGGCGGGATGTTACGTCCCGCTCATCTCCGCCCCTCCGCTTCTATTGGGCGGCGGTTCAGTGACGTAGCTGTGACGCTGAACGAACCGCCCCCTTAGAAAGGAGGCGGTTCGCCGGTCACAGCGACGTCGCCGGGCAGGTAAGTAGTGTGACGGGTCTGGGCGATTGTTGTGCGGCACGGGCAGCGATTTGCCCGTGTCGCACAACAGATGGGGGCGGGTACCCACGCTAGCGATATTGGTACTGATATCGCAGCGTGTAAAGCGGCCTTTACACTTACTACATGAATATGGTTTCAGATTCTGGTCAGATATCTATAGCTACAGGCTCTCTGAACCACTAGGTAGCTACAGTCATGGCCGAAAGGGTTGGCACCCTTGAAATTGTTCCGGAAAAGGAAGTATTTCTCCCACAAAATTATTGCAATTACACCTGTTTCGTTAGACACGTGTTTATTGTCTTTGTGTGTGTTGAAACAAGACAAAAAAAGTTAGGAAGAGGCAAATTAGACATATTTTCACACATCCCCAAAAATGGGCCAGACAAAATTGTTGACACGTTTCCAAAATTGTAAGTAAGCAACTTTGTTTCAATCATGTGATGCTCATTCAAACTCAAATGTGGTAAGGACAGGTGTGGGCAATATGAAAATAACATCTGAAACCAGATATAAAGGGGACACGTTGACTCAGTCTTTGCATTGTGTGTCTGTGTGCTATATTAAGCATGGAGAACAGAAAGAGGAGAAGAGAACTGTTTGAGGACTTGAGAATAAAAAGCGTTGAAAATATCAACAATCTCAAGGTTACAAGTCCATCTCAAGAGTTCTTGATGTTCCTTTGTTCATGGTGCACAACATAATCAAGAAGTTTACAACCCATTGCACTGTAGTTAATCTCCCTGGACGTGGATGGTAGAAAACATTTATGAAAGGTTGCAACGCAGGATAGTCCGGATGGTGGATAAGCAACCTCAATCAAGCTCCAAAAACATTCAAGCTGTCCTGCAGGCTCAGGGTGCATCAGTGTTATCACGAACTATGTTTGAATAACACATGACCTAAAACAGCTAGACTGCAGTTTGTCAAAATGCATGTGAGTAAGCAACAATCCTTCTGGGAAAGTGTCTTGTGGAGAGATGAGTCCAAGATAGAGATTTTTGGTAAAGCACATCATTCTATTTTTTACTGCAAACGGATTGAGGCCTACAAAAAAAGAAAAAGATACCTACAGTCAAATAGCATGGAGGTTCAAAGATGTTTTGGGGTTGATTTGTTGCCGCTGGCTATGTGAAAGGCATCATGAAATCTGAAGATTACCAAAAGATTTTGGGTTGCATTGCAGTGCAGTGTCAGAAAGCTGGGATTGTGTTTTAAGCCTGCTTTACACGTTGCAATTTCGCATACGATATCCTATGCGATTTTCGACGCCCCCATCGTATGTCAATTTGTTGAACGTGCCGCACAAACGATTAACCCCCGTCACACATACTTACCTTCCATACGACCTCGATGTGGGCGGCGAACATCCACTTCCTGGAGTGGGAGGGACGTTCGACGTCACACTGACATCACACGGAAGCCGGCAAATAGAAGCGGAGGGGCGGAGATGAGCGGGACGTAAATATGCCACCCACCCGCAGGACGTAGGTAAGATCTGTTCATCATTCCCGGGGTGTCACACACTGCGATGTGTGCTACCCCGGGTACGATGAACAATCTGACGTTTAATCCATGAGGAATGAACGACGTGCGTGCGATGAACATTTTACAGTTCAATCGCACGTACCTGTGACACACTGCAATATACCTTACGATGCCGGATGTGCGTCACTTACGACGTGACCCCGCCGACACATCGTAAAATACATTGCAGGGTGTAAAGCGGGCTTTAGATCATGGGTCTTGCAGAACAATAACCCCAAACATACATCAAGAAGCCCCCAGACATGGATGGCAACAAAGCTGGAGAGTTAAGTGGCCAGTAATGGGTCTGGATCTAAATCCCATTGAACACCTGTGGAGAGATCTTAAAATTGGTATTTGGAGAAGGCCTCCTTCATATATGAGACACCTGGAGCAGTTTGCAGAAGAAGAGTGGTCCAAAATTCCAGGTGAGAGGTGTAAGAAGCTTGTTGATGGCTATAGGAAGTGATTGTTGGCAGTTGTTTATTCCAAAGGATGTGCAACCAAATATTAAGTGGAGGATACGAACATACCGGTATTTGTCTGGCCCATTTTTGGAGTTTTGTGCGAAATGATGTCTAATTTAAATTTTTTTCCCTCAGTGTTTTGTGTGTGTTCCAGTATACACAAAGGAAATAAACGTGTCTAACAAAACGTGTAATTGCAATAATTTTCTGGGAGAAATACCGTATTTTTCGGACTATAAGACGCATCGGACTATAAGACGCACCCTGGTTTTAGAGGAGGAAAATAGGAAAATAAAACTTTAAGCAAAAAAATGTGGTCGTGACACACTGTTATGGGGCGAGGATCTGCTGCTGACACTGTTATGGGGGTAATGTCCCCAAATTCTCTACTAAGGCACCCCATCCTGGTAATGATCCTCCTGCCTTGTATATGATCCTGCTATAAACCCCCATCCTGCTCATATACCAGCATCCTGCTCATATTCCCTCATCCTGTTCATATACCCCCATCCTATTGATATACCCCCCATCCATCCTATTGATATTTCCCCCATCCATCCTGCTCATATACTCCCATCCTGCTCATATACTCCCATCCTGCTCATATACTCCCATCCTGCTCATATACTCCCATCCTGTTCATATACCCCCATTCTGTTCATATACCCCCATCCTGCTCATATACTCCCATCGTGTTCATATACCCCCATCCTGTTCATATACCCCCCATCCATCCTGCTCATATACTCCCATCCTGCTATATGCCACCATCGTGTTCATATACTCCCATCCTGTTCATATACCCCCATCCTGTTCATATACCCCCATCCTGTTCATATACCCCCATCCTGTTCATATACCCCCATCCTGTTCATATACCCCCCATCCATCCTGCTCATATACTCCCATCCTGCTATATGCCCCCATCGTGCTCATATACTCCCATCCTGTTCATATACCCCATCCTGTTCATATACCCCCATCCTGTTCATATACTCCCATCCTGCTATATGCCCCCATTGTGTTCATATACTCCCATCCTGTTCATATACTCCCATCCTGTTCATATACCCCCATCATGTTCATATACCCCCATCCTGTTCATATACCCCCCATCCATCCTGCTCATATACTCCCATCCTGCTATATGCCCCCATCGTGTTCATATACTCCCATCCTGTTCATATACCCCATCCTGTTCATATACCCCCATCCTGTTCATATACCCCCATCCTGTTCATATACCCCCCATCCATCCTGCTCATATACTCCCATCCTGCTATATGCCCCCATCGTGCTCATATACCATCCTGGTATATGGCCTGTATCCTATAGCACAGAGAAAAAAAAAAAACGTTTATACTCACCTTTTCCTCACTCCCTCCAGCACCGATCATCTTCCTCTCAGCGGCAATGACTTGTGTGTGTTGAGCCGTTCCCCTGCAGCACGCGATGTCTTCCTGTCTGTGCCAATCAGCTGATCAGCACAGATCAGCTGACCGTCACAGACAGGAAGACATCGCGTGCTGCAGGGGGACGGCTCCACACACGGGGACGGGTGAGTGTACTGATTCACTGCACCCCGCGCTGATTATGACGCGCGGGGGGCAGTGAATACAGCCGCACATGATCATTCCAGGCTGTAGTTGCCAGGGGTGATCATGCGGACCGGCTCTTTACTATGCGCGCGTCCCCGCTCGTCCTCCAGCCCACCTGTCAGTGCCGGCTTCAGTGCTGAGAGATGGACGGGAGGATGGGCGTGCATATGTAATGAGCGGGCCCACGTGGTCACGGCAGGCGCTGCTGCTGCCTGCTCGTGCCCCCGATGACCCGCTCCACCGCAGCACCCTCGTTCCCGGCCGCAGCCCTATAGTCAAGACCATAACACGCACCCCCAACTTTCCCCCAACATTTGGGGGAAAAAAAGTGCGTCTTATGGTCCGAAAAATACGGTACTTCATTTTTCTGGAACAATTTCAAGGGTGCCAACACTTTCAGGCATGAACTATCTCTAGCTTTAGTATCTAGCTTTGACCCATGCAGGCAGCATGGAGGTCTACCCAGATTTTCAGCTGCTGTCAGTAGAAGTAGAACTGGGCAAAATGGTCAGGATCCCCCACTTTCTTACTGAATTATTTTCTTTATATTCCCTCCTCAGTACTGGAGCTGATTACAGGTCACCTTCTGGTTATTATTGTATTAAAGCAAAGTTTCTATTTGCTTTTTGGTGTTCTGTAAGTTTTCTAAGTGAGTTTCCATTCTCTTATGTACAATGCTGCCAGTCAGGTTTTTAAAGCACGTTTTGTTCCCAGCCTTATCATGGTTAGCTACTTCACACTAGCTGCTGGTTAATGATTGTCTTTTTTTACCATGCCGCTTATTTTTTTTTTTTACTGTTCTTTTTTTTATGAAGCCTAGTATTATGGATCAATATTAATAATCTATTCTCCTCTCAGTCCTTCCTCTGCTTGACTGACAGCCCATGGCAAGCATTGGCTTGGGAAGTGCTTTGATACTCCCAGAGCACCTAAGCCTCCTTTCCATGTGCATTAAAACTGTCATTTTTCAGTTGGGGATAAACAAAATGCATAATTGAAGGTATGGCTGATCTTTAGAGAGCAATATGACTGTATAAACAGTTTGGAAGGGGTGGGTGGTTGGATCGTGCTGACAGTTGCCCTTTAATACTTATCCATGGGATAGGTGATAAATGTTTGATTGTTTAGTATCCTTACTTGAACCCTCGCCTCCCCCTGTTCCTCATCGCTGCATGACCCAATGGGGCTAATAAAGTGTTGCGCTATACTATTTCTATTAACTCCTAAGACACTGAATGAAGCGGCAGTGTTTGAGCATTATTCCATTAGAATTCTTTAATATTCCCTATCTTCCTTGATTAATCTTTCCTACCTCTCTTGCTTCATCTGGATGGGACACTATACTCTCCTACCACAAAGATATCAAATCCTCAAATATATCACGGAGGGTTGGGTCTATCTTACTTGCAGCCAGTCTTCCTTGTTTCTTGCTTAAGCTGCTTTCACACTACGTTTTTTTAACATGCGTCGTGAACGTTTTTTTAACGCAAAAACGGATCCAGTGCAAATGCGTTTTCATTTCAATGCATTTGCAATGGACTCACGTCTACATGCGTTCACATGCGTTTGCGTGCATTATAGTGAGGATCCAGTGACTTGCAGTTTTTTAACTTTTTTCAAAAACGCTAATTGTAGCGTTTTGGAGCTGCGTCCAAATACTGTTTTTCACTGGATCCTGACTATACTGCACGCAAACGCATGTGAATGCTGGCATGCTGATAGACAGGATCCTGCTTGCTCTACTGAGCATGCCCAGAAACCAGCCTGGCGTGATCAGTCTCTCTCTCCCCCTCCCGCTCTCCCCCTCCCTCTCTCCCCCTCACTCTCGCTCTCTCCCCCCTCTCTCTCCTCTCTCTCTCCCCCGCCTGAGAGCGTGTGCAGGGAGCAGGCAGCCAGGCTACTAGCAGCTGCAGACGCTCGTAACCAAGGTAAATATCGGGTAACCAAGCAAAGCGCTTCGCTTAGTTACCCGATGTTTACCTTAGTTTCCAGCGTCCGCAGCTGTCAGATGCCGGCTCCCAGTCTATCACGTTCAGTTCCCCTCACTCCCGATCACATGATTTCAATGCCCACCC
Organism: Anomaloglossus baeobatrachus; assembly: GCF_048569485.1. Lineage (NCBI taxonomy): Eukaryota > Metazoa > Chordata > Amphibia > Anura > Aromobatidae > Anomaloglossus > Anomaloglossus baeobatrachus. The sequence continues at coordinate 309,662,902 of NC_134353.1, forward strand.
ATAAACTTCAAGTGACAGGATCCTGCAAAATAACACATGCGTTTGAATGCGTTTTTCTTTGTAAAAACAGGATGCACTTTTACAGCAAAAAAACGTTCATGACACATGTTAAAAAAATGTAGTGTGAAAGCAGCCTTAGGCTATGTGCGCACTTACCGGATTTTGCCGCGGATTTTTTGCGGTTTTGCTGCATGTTTCGCTGCAGCAAATGTTCATAACATCTCTGCAGTGAATCACCAGCAAAACCTATGGGCAAAAAAAATCCTGTGCGCACTGGGCGGAATTTGACAGCTGCATGTTTTGCTGTGGGATTCCCGCAGCAAAAACAATTGCATGTCAATTCTTTTCCGCACATCACTGCGGGATTTCACTACATTGACTTTAATGTTAATCGTGAAATCCCGCAGGGAATAACGCAGGCAGCAAATTCTGTGCGGTTCACTGCGTTTTCCTGCGTTATTCCCTGCGGTATTTCGCGGTTTACCTCCGGTAATGTACATCGCTTGTCTGCGGTTTTGCAGGGAAGTGATGTCATTACAGGAAGAGGAAGCAGAGCAGAGAGTAAACACACACACACATCACAGACACAGACAGACATCACAGACACAGATACATAGAACACACATAGAAAGCAAACGGAAATATAGAAAAAAAAGAACGTGGGCTCCGCTGCATATTTACCGTCCAGCCGAGGTAAGCACACAGCGGCGGCCCGGTATTCTCAGGCTGGGGAGGGAGAGGGGCAGGGTTAATGTCCCCCGCCTCACTCCCACCTCCCACAACCGAGAATATCAGCCGCAGCTGCCCCGGGACTGTCGCATGCATTATGCGGCAGCACCGGCGTGTCCCCGGCTCTTCCTGCCGCCGTGTAGCAGTGGCAGTCAGGGTAATACAAGGGGTTAATGGTGGCGGATCACCGCCATTAACTACAGGCTTGATCATGGCAGCGTCTATGTGACAGCTGACATGATCAACCCGTAAGTAAAGTGAATAAAACACACAGAAAAATCCTTTATTTTAAATAAAACAAACAAGCCTCGTTAACCCTTTTATTAACCCCTCCCGAAACAAAGCTCCGACGTAATCCACAGCTCCGGCATAATCCACAGGTCCTGCGCTGCTTACATCCAGCCGCGACTGACACTGTCACAGCGCTGAATGAAAGTAGCAGACAGCAGAGGTAATTACCGGTCATTTCCCACGGCCGGTAATGTGAACTCACTGCCGACCGTGGGAAATGCATCTGTCCTCTATCTATCTGTCTATCTATCTATCTATCCCTCTATCTGTCTGTCTATCTATCTATCCCTCTATCTATCTATCTGTGTCTATCTATCTATCCCTCTATCTATTCTTCTGTCTCTTTATCTATCTATCTCAGAGTGAAATTACTTTTTTTTTTTTTTTTCAGTGTGCTTTATTGCATTGAATCCCAACCCGCACACGGCAAAACCGCGGCAATGCAGCAAACCGCATGCGGTTTTCGGGTGCGGTTTGCCGCGGTTTTTTACCGCGGGTGCGGTAATCTTTGAATACCTGCGGAATTTTCTTGAGAAAATTCCATTTTCCAGTGCGCACATAGCCTTATGCAGGTGGGGGGATCCTGAAAAGACAGGAAGCCCCCTCACCATCACATGTGGACATTGAGAGAAGAACCAAAGAGATGTCTCTTAAACAGTTCTTATGGGAAATAAACCCCATCTACCAAGGTATGATTCTTGCACATCATGTTTACCAAATTTCCCAAATTCCACCAAGACAATTCTTAACCATTACCCCAGTAACGTTTTATCAGCGATAGGTGCACCTTGTAGCCCAGAGGATTCTCTACTTCATTAAAACGAGAGCCCCATCAGAGAAGTCTTTGCCAACAAACAACACAGAACTTGCAACTCTGAGGGACTCTAGAGCTTCATAACCTCCTACAATATGCAAGACTTCAAGCCCACTGCGACCACTTTTCTGATATATTCCCATTAATAATAGACCCCATTTGGCTAGACACATTACTGCGGTTTCCATTAACCCTTATTAAACCAGTCTTTAGCATCTATTCTGGCCTCATCCTTAATAAATCACCAAATAAAGCTAGCTTCATAATTGCCTGGTAGAGAGAGCTGGGCACTGCCTTTACTGCAGATGAGCTGACAATCTATTCTAGAACAAATGGATAGTTTCAGAATATGTAACCGAGTTAAAAAGATTTTTGTACAAGATTCTTACCAGATGGTATGGGACCCCAGATCTCTCAAAAAAGACTGATACAAAAGAATTAATATTGGCAATGTGGGGACTTCACTAGTACCATATTCCACATCTGATGGAACTATGTCATCATCAAGCCATTCTGGGTCTCCGTTGCTTACTGTACCAAAGAAATCTTCAGGAAGCTCCCAACCTCTCTGCTCGCTTACTACTTTAGAAATCATATTTCTCCTTTACCCCAGGCAAAAACAAGTTACCAGCACATTTGATAACAGAAGCTAAATGCCTCATACCACTAAACTGGAGATCAAAAGAAGCCCCTCACACAGTGTGACAAAGCATGACTAGAAGAAATAGATCTGATTTGTAGAACTGTCCAGTGGGGAAGATAAAGCCACTCCATTTTTGAAAAATCTGTTTCTATCTAGTGCTCTAATAGAGGTCACTTGCTTGCTCGCCTACCTCCTACTTAATCATCTCCCAAAACTATTGTCACTTCAGACTTCATCTGTTGTCCTCAATCCTTTGTTTGGTGATCACTACTTTCCCTGGGTTTGAAATTATGAAATCACCATCCCGGTTCTCATACAATTTAGAGATTTTCTCACTAACAATGTACATTTTAATCAATACATTTTAGAATTATGCTAAGTTCCACAATTGGATATGTGTAATAGAAAATGTTCCTGTGTTGAGATAATCTTCTAAATGTGCTCCTGCTTTGTACCATGTAATGATCATGCAGGATCATCATTAGCACATACCACATCTCCTGGCCAGTGGAGGAAGTATAAGTGAATATAGTAACCACACAGCAGGGGCTCGCAGCTGTTTCTTTCTGTGAGATAACACATTTCCCTGACTGTTTTCTCACAGGAGCAATTGTTTCTGCTGGTCACCAGACTTGTGAGCTCATCATAAATGAAGCTAGTGTAACATTTGAGCTTAGCAGACGCCAGAGTTTGTATATCACCAACTTGATTTATAATGAGCCTACAGGGATGGTGATTGGCAGAAACACTTGCTGCTGTGATAAAACAAACAAGGAAATGTTACCTCACAGAAAGAAACGCTGTGAGCTCCTTCTTTATGATTAGTATATTCCCTTATGTATCTTCCCTGGCCAGAAGATGTGTGGTATGTAGTCATGAACTGGAACAATTCTGCATAAAAGCAAATACGATTGTACATAGCAGGGGAGATTTGTAAGATTTATTTCAGCACAGAAACATTTTTAAATATATCCAGCTGTATACAACCTGTATACCCATATTAAGAGCTCAAAAGGGTGAGGTATTCCCTTTTAAGAGTCTGCTGTGGGGGAGAAAGTGTGCCATACATACGCAGACGTTCAGCTAATAGCTATAGAATGTCACCTGACTTTACCATGTCATGTTTTTAATGGTTATTTCTATAGGGAGACAGAGAACAAATGACTGGACATGCTAAAATCCAATATATGACATCTGCTATTGTACAAACAAGGGACTCCCATACATATAAGATGCTTGGCATAGTAATGTGTATGACCAGCGCTAAGATCATATTTACCATTCAGGACCATTGTTTCTTTTGGAGATGTTTAGAAGCCATTATATAAATGCCGTGCCTATATTTTAGGGAGTTAGAAGTAATACTGGTTATGGCCATTAACATCTGATGTTAGTTCCTTAGAAGCTTTGTAACGGTATGCAAACAGCGTGAAAAGTATTATTCAGCTGACATACGCTGCTCAAGAAAAGCGATTGTTGGACTCAATTAGTGTTTTATGTGGCATCCGGTGGAAATGTAACAATACAATATGTCCTTTATGTCCCATGAATGTTGTCACTTATATGCCAACACTATAGCATTAACACACAAACTGTACAGAAAATCTCCTTATTTATTGTGTCAAAATTAAACCATTAATAAGATTAACAAAGTTACAGTCGCCCTTTGTTTGCGCTCTCTACATGCACAACACCGTCAACCAACTTGTACAAAAATAATGTGTAATGTTCAGATCTATGCTTGAAAAGCTTGGAAAAATAGTGCAGCATGAGCGCCGCTTTTTTCTGGTAAAATAATGGACACTGTGAAAGAAATCAGACAGACCCCACTACAGTCAACAGGGTCCATCAGGCCCACTCAAGGTCTTTCATGTGGCAGATTTGGTACTGCGGGTATCTCGTTAATCTGATGTCGGGATCTAGGGCACAAAAAGCGCAATAAGGTTTTTTTTTGATGGTGCAGAATAAAAAATGAAGGGTGAGAGTGTATAGCGGCTGCTGCAGTCCCACGAGTGATGCCACGGAGAAAGATTAACTGAAATGGAGTAGCATGTGGTTTCTAGCTCTGTCGTTCAAACCGGACAAGAAGAGTCTGAGATTCCGAATTATATTCTGTTCGGTTTATATATGTGTAGCTTATTCATCTGGTTGTATCCTGTTGAAGAGGCTGGATAGCCTTGAAACGCGTAGATAACCATACAAAATGTGTTTTGGAATCTGTCTCCTCTTATCTGGTTTCAACAGCAGAGCAGATAAACCACATGCTACTCTATTTCAATTGATTTTTCTGATGTAGTTTCCCAATTTCTGTTGCACTATTCTGACTTGATCCCAGCCAAAACTATTTATGCTACTACATTGACCTGATCAAAATAAATACTGTATACTGTAGAGTATGGAACATTTGTGTCTTGTGTTTATCTTATTATACTGGACCCAGCACCAAAAGTGTTCCACACTTGAGGATACAAATGTAACAAAGCCAGGAAATCCAAAGGGTAAAGTTTCTCCCTGTAGAGAGTGCCAAAGTGGTGTCAGGAGACTTATAAGCCATGCTATTCTCCTCTCCTCTGGGAATTTTAATATACAAATATCCTCTTAAAAAAAAAGGAGAACATAAACTTTATTCCCATCTATTAGAAGTCAGTATTAACCCTCTTAAAGTGCCTTGATTTAGGATACTATTCTCCTTAAGGAGACTTTGCAAGCCAGTCTGGCTGCCAGTAAAGTAAGAGGACTTATAGCTGCCACGCCCCTCTGGGGAATAGGTGGCGTGGCAGCTATAACAGGTGAACAGGTGGCGCTGCGCTAGAGTTTGTCTCCATTCCTTGAGAGATAATTTGATTTAGGATAAGAAGACAAACAAGATACTCCATTTGTAGACACTTGTTTTGGGCTGTCTGCCTCTCATCAGCGCAAAGCAGAAGAACTGGTGCTTAGCCTCTGACAGATGATCGAAGGGTAAAGCTTCTCCTTGTGTAGAGCTGCAAGCTGGTTTAGGGAGAGTTATTTTCTAGACATGAACAGTTTTATCACTGACTTCAGAGAAGGATTATGAAAATGTTGAGGAAGTGACTTCTACATTATATTAGAAAGTTGCATTAGATGTCCTTGCATAGCGATTTCTTGTAATTTACGGAAAAGTAGTAATCCTCTTTAGTGAAAGAAGCAATGGACTGTTTCCATCTAATGTGACCCAAAGTGCTACTATATTAATGATTCCAGATTTTACATGAGGATCCATCAACCCATACACATTATCTAGCTATAATACTTCAAGAATGTCATATTGTGTGTAGCAGCTTGTGTTTTTTAACCTCCTTATTGAAAGTATAGCTGGCTGTATTCCACTTATTTCCTTATTACATGTACAGTCATTTATTAACTTGCGACATTCCTAAAATAATGGCATTGCGCCATGTACTTTCCGCTTGCTTTATTTGGTGTATTATGTGGGAGATTGAGTTTGGTAAGTGTGACTTGTATTCTTCTTCAGTGCATATTTGTAAATGGAGAGAATGTCTGTTTATCACAAGGTCACGTAAGATCATCTTTAATAATAGTGTGGAAGGCACATAGGACTTGCTTGCGAGAACAGAACTCTTAGAACATCTCGAGAGATTGGCACAACGCTCCCTTGAGATGCGGCTTGTTTAGGAACGCAGCTAACCTTTCTGTGTTGTTGTCTTATTACATTAGCTAACAAGGTATTAATAGTTTTGCCTTTGCGATGATGTTTTGATAAATCAAAGAAATAAAATGCACATTGCAAAAAAAAGAGTAATATTCACTAGAAAATTGTAGCAAGCCTTTAAAAGGGAGGCATCATCAAATTTGTGTTTTTAAATGGGTTTTTTTTAGTATTATTTTTTACGTGTCATAAATCTGTAGTAAAAAATAGAAATCTTGCCATTTTAACACTGGCCATTGGTTATTTTTAGACTAACATGAGTCTAAAAATAAGACCAATTTGTGTACATAAGTATGTACATTAGCCACACCATATCTTTTTGTTTCGTAGCATCAGTGTTCATTATGAAGGGAGGGGGTGCACAATAAGCTATGGCACTGCCGATTGTCACTGGTGGGTCCTGTCTTTATAGCTGTGTATAGAGTTGGTACCTGTAAGGCTGGGGCCACACGGTGATTAGTGCGAGTGCTCGCATGACACTCTGCTCACACTCACAGCACAGCGGGAGCAAAGTGTTATGTGACTGTGGTCTGATCCTGCAATCAGACCACAGCTGAGCACGGGAGGGCCGGCGCTGAAGAGGGGAGGGCCAGCGCTGCAGAGGAGAGGGAGGGATTTATCTCCCTATCTCCTCCATTGCCGGCTGATGCAAGAATCACATTGTACTCTGCTGTAATGTGAGTGCAATGAGATGTTTCTCTCGCCCCCATAGACTTGAATGGGTGCTTGTGAAACAGGATCACCTTCCACCCGTATCATGCTGCAATTGTATTCTCGGTCCGATTAGGGCTGAGAAAAAAAATCACTCATGAAGTAATATAGGTCCGAGTGGAATGTGTTTTTTTTTATCGCATTGCACTCGCTCCGTATTACTCGCCATGTGGAGCTGACCCTTAGGCTATGTTCACACTAGAAAAATGATTTTTCTTAAGAAATTTCTTAAGAAATTTCTTAAGAGTGAAGGATTAGTGCACCTGCATTAAAAAACGCACCAAAAACGCACCTGCGTTTTTGCCGCGTTTTCGGTGCGTTTTTGGTGCGTTTTTACCGCTTGTTGCTCCCTGCGTTATTGTGCCAATTCTCTATGGCAAATAACACAGTTAGCTGCAGAAAAGAAGTGACATGCTCATTCTTTTTCTTAAGAAAATCTACTGAAAGAATTTTCTTAAGAAAAAAACGCAGTGTGCGCACAGCTAATTTTTTTTGCCATAGGTTTTGCTGGGGAATGTCTGCAGAAAGGTTACAAGAATTTCTCAAGAAATTTCTGCAGCAAAAACGGACCAAAAACGCGGGTAAAAAACGCAGTGTGTGAACATAGCCTTATAGTAATCCTGCCTCTGAGGAGAAGGAGGCCAGTGTGAAACTTGCAAGATTACTAGATTATATAAATAAAATAAATAGATAAATATTCTTGAATATCCATGACCAAAAATTAGAAAAAAAAAGTTGACTTTTTTATTTATTTTTTTTTTTTTAAATACATTAAAACAAAACCCTGATTTGAACAATAGTTTATTTTCTGATGAGTGTTTCCTTTTAAATATGTTTCACTGTGAATTCTTTTGAGGGGGGATCTATTCTTGAGACCAAAAAACCTGAATTGGATCAATATTTGATGCATTTAATATTAGTGAAGGTTCTTCTAATCGTATGTATGGTTTCTGTATGTAGAAGACATATTTATCCATACAAAGAGCCCTTAGTAGCCAGGTTGTAAGGTCCATTCTGTCATGCTTGATTCTACGACCTTCTTCTGAAGAAGCATTGATCTCCTCTTTTGAAATAACAAGCTCATTTACTGCCCTGGAGTCAATCCCATTATACTAACATGGGGATGACTTCAGTATAAAAGCAGCATGCATGGTGTGTGTGCGGATTAGACAGAGGATCTCATTCTAATCCACTTTTGGAGATGATGCAACTGTGGAATAAGGAAGCAAACAGGGCGACTTCCTCTTCGCCATCATCCTAAATGCTGAACTTGGCAGAACTATGTCACTTAATGCAACTGTTCTTTTTGTTTTCTCCTGTAGTGGTCACGTGGCCCAAGTCAGCACCGTCCCCGCCGGTCGAGAGTAAGTCACTAAGCTCTGTGGTTTTGTGAAGACAAACTGTGTATGATTACCTCTGTACCTGCGCTCTGTTACTTTATCCCAGAATAGATTTCTTTAAACAATGCCTCTTCAATACTTTAGGTTATATTTTTGCATATTTTATATTATTTTCCTACTCGTTTTTTATTTTGTTTGCTACTTTTTCTGTTGTGGTTTTAGCCTTATCCATCCACTTATCTCAGTTGTGTGCTTGTAATATTAATTAATATGTTAGCACAGTTTAAGCTTCTACTATCAAATTATTCAGCAAGACAATTTCTTTAAAATAGATTTACGATCATTTTACAGAATATCAACCCCTCTACATTAACATGCGCTCTTTGGGGTAGGATTCACTATTTTGGCAGCCCCACTAATCTGCATTTGGCAGACTCCCGACATCCACATAACTGGGATTTCTGCTGAGCACCTGAGATATTGTTCTGTTCTCTCCACTAAAGGATTTGGATACTACCATGGGGCAATATTTTTTTTTGCAACAGAAAGCTTCATCTCTAGGTTTCCTACTACCATGCTACAGCATCCTTTCTGCTCTTCACAGACTCTTGGAAAGAACAATCAGGACTGCCGTGGAGCAACATCTTTTTGACGTACTTGGCCCTGGAAGCCAAAGCTCAGAGGAATCTGAGTCCGGAACATCATCCCCTTCAACAAGCCTGTCTGCAAGACAGAGGAGGAGACATCTGAAAGAGCAGGATGAGAGCAGGAAAAAGCCCAGAGACATGTAAGAAACCACTGTATATCACACTGAGGATTTTATTTACAGCTGACCTTCTTTAGGAACATCCACTCCGGGACGTTTTTACATTTCTACCTATAAATTGTTATCAGTAAATGCCACATTTACACTGTGTATGCCAAATGTGCAACCTACAATGGTAGCTTAGGTGCCATGATTGTTTATACTCTGTGTCAGACTGGGGCAGCAGGAGCCCACCAGTAACATTGATTTTGGGGACCTACTGATCCACTAAATACAAATATTACATTCACAAATTTACCTGTGCTTCTATATCAGGGGTCGGGAACCTATGGCTCGCGAGCCAGATGTGGCTCTTTTAATAGCTGCATCTGGCTCGCAGACAAATCTTCCAGTTCATAAGACGCACTTTTTTTCCCCCAAAACAAGGGGGCGAAATGGGGGTGTATCTTACAAACCGCATATGGCTTACTGGGGCGGCAGTGGTGGCGCAGAGTCGGCAATACTGCGGCTTATGGGGTGTCGCGGTGGCGGGCGCCATTGATCTGTGGTATGCTTTGAATCTCCTGCAGTTTACTAGATCAACTTCAAGAAAATGGCCGTGGAGGCGGCACGTTCGCAGATAGGACTCAGTCGCCATTTTTTTTAAGTCCATCGTGTTGATCTGCGCACGCACCACAGCCATTTTCTGGAAGTCGATCTCGTACACTGCGAGAGATTCAAAGCAGCATGTCGGTAGATCAATGGTGCCCGCCGCCGTGACACCCCACGAGCCCACAGCAGTGTCGCCAACCATCCGCACACTGACCCAACTGAGTCGTGACACCCCCTCCTCCGTGCCCCCAGCATGACCTACCCTGCCTCCTGGGACCTTCCGAGCTGCCCACCACTGCCGCTCCCCCCTGGTAAGTATGGCTCTCACGGAATTATATTTTAAAATATGTGATGTTCATGGCTCTCTCAGCCAATAAGGTTCCCGACCCCTGTTCTATATAATAATATACTGGGTATTTTGTAAAATGAATGATGAGATGCTTCCTTTGTCTGTACATAGTGAAGCAAGTGTATTGTGCCAACTACTCCTCATGTTTGGGGGTAAGTGACATATTACTGCAAAGGGGCCCACCGGAGCATTCTCCTGCTCTCCTGTGGGCCAGTCCACGCCTATCTGTACTGATAGTGATATAATCAGATATTCCTTTAAACCCTCAATATTTAATTTATTTACTGCTTTTATTTGACCCTATATACCTTAAAAATATGCTCACTGGTCTTCAGCCTTTTCTTACGGCTTGTGCTTTGCATACTTGTATGTTATAAGTAAATAAGGTAAGTTTTGGGAAAAGATGCAGCATTGCATTGTATTGTTGAACTTGCTAGGGCTTGCTGTCTGCGCTGTCATGTATGAGGCCCCTGATTGAGTCACGGCAGTCTTTATCCCGCTTTTCTGTTCTTTCATAATCTTTCTAGCCAAATAATCACTATTTGTTCTTGTTTAAGCTCGGACTGAATTGGCGGTATTGTCTAGAATTATAATCTAAAAGGATTCCTTTCAGTGCCCTTGACTTGGGAATGTTGTGTTCCCTATAAATACAGCTACACTTGACCTTCATAGAAATCATTTACCAGCTACAATCGATGAGGCCCCTGGACTGTGCTCTCAGTACACACCGTAACTAGAGGTGTGTATGTGGTCTGTGGTTAGGATCTTTCATTGAGAAAATCTGGATAAACACCACATACATTCATCAAAAAGGAATAATACACAGACTTGGTAGACATATCACCCCCCCCCCTTCTGCTGAATGTACAAACCAATGATTTGTGTGGATGATTAGTGTACTATTCATGTCAGTAAAAGCATATTAAAGGGATATTCCCATCTTACTAAATTGATCTACAGATGTATCCCACTTTTTTTTCTCAAATTTCAATACAATATTACAACATACTAAAAAAACCATTGAAGGAATGCAGCTCGCATTAGATTCACTGGGTTGCCACACAGACAAGCATTACCATAGGCATCTTATGACAGAGTATCTCAAAAATCATGATTTTCTTTTTTTGCATAGTTGGTCTCCAGAATATGTTAAACCAAAACATCTTTAATTCAGGAGACATTTGCAAAATAAACATTTTACAAATACTTTGTATACCATTTTCTCAGATTGATGATGCTTAGAATTGTCCCCTTTGATACTGCCACCGCTGGTGCATTGTTATGGGGGTTGCACTTTTTGGCAGCCTCTCACAAAAACGCATTGGTGGTGCGGTAATCTAAGCTCCCAGTTTGGTCTGCCCAGATCAGTCTTATAGAGATGAATAGGATGACTTTCAAGCATGCACCGTTACAAAAGAGATGTCATTACATTCCAATTAGTACTGAATACTACATTTTTTTAATTTATTTTTTTTTTTTAATCTATGGTCATGTTTTACAATTTGGTGTCTTATAGGGAGATGATTAACAAAGAAAATATCCCATCTGGCTGTGGGAGCCTGGAAGATTGCGGATTGATGCAGGAAGGGGAGAAGCTTCAGGAGAACTGTTCTGGATACATAGATGAAAGAAGCAAACCAAAGAGACAGAAGTCCAGCAGCAAGCTGTCTGAGCTCAATGACAATCAGGACAGCACATTGGTAGGTGATACAAGGTCTTGTGGCCAGGATGAGCTTGAACTAGTACAGGTAGAAAAGCAGTGTCACACATCCAATATGGCCACATTACTGCTCCCGTAATAGGTCTACACATCCTGACCCAACTGTAGGCGTTATCTATGATGCAATTACCCATTAGGACTAGTCCAGAAGACTGCCAATCGGTCCAAGCTCTGCTGACCCGAGACATATATGAAGTCACCACGCTCAGGACATGACACTTGCAACCAGTCCATGAATTGTGGCCCAATTTGCACAGATGTGTGAACAAGCGCTTTGACCTGCACTTATTCCAGAGCCTGCAGAGTAATATGGGTGCGGAAATGTTGGCATAAACTTTGCTTGAATGTATTTCTTGTTTCTTACTTTAAAACATTTTACTAAAAAAGGTCCTTAGAAGTGTCGATTACTTTTTTACAGTACTTTTATTTTTCTCTTTATAATATAATATGTATTCACTTATATAGCGCCATTAATTTCACAGTGCTTTACATACATCAGAAACACTGCCCCATTGGGGCTCACAATCTAAATTCCCTATCAGTATGTCTTTGGAGTATGGGAGAAAATCCATGCAAACACGGGGAGAACATACAAACTCTTTGCAGATGTTGCCCTTGGTGAGATTTGAACCCAGGACCCCAGCGCTGCAAGGCTGCAGTGCTAACCACTGATAAAGCCTTGTTCTTCAAACTACCTTAGGGTATGTTCACATGTTGCGTTTCTGCTACATTTTTTCTGCAGCCGAATCCTACATTCTTGGCAGTAACAAATCTGTTTCCAAAAAAACAGGTCTTGCAGCTTTATTTTTGCGTTGTTTGGCTGCATTTTTGGTGTAATATTTGTCTAATATACACATTTAATTAAACTTAGTTTCATTCATCACAAAAGCAGCAAAAACACTGAAAGATTCGCCAGGCTGCTTCTTTCAAAAACGGAGCAGTTTGCCATTTCATTAAGGAAAAAAAAAAGCAATTCTGTGCATGAGATTTCTGGAATTTTGCTGGTACTGTAAAAAAACAGCTTTTAATTTGCATAAAACTCGTGAAAACCCGCAGCAAAAAGGTATAGTCTTTAAGTCTCAAGGCCCCGTCATACACAACGAGATCGCTAACGAGATCGTTGCTGAGTCACCGTTTCTGTAACGTAGCAACGATTTCGCCTGCGCTGTCATTATGTGTGACACCTACCAGCGATCAGGCCCCTGCTGTGAGGTCGCCGGTCGTTGCTGATTGGTCTGGACCATTTTCTTCAAAGGTGATGTCCTGCTGGGCAGGACGCATCGCTCTGTTTGACACCTACCAACGACCTCCTAACACAGTCCCAACGACCACCGAGATCGTTATTCAGGTCGCTGATCGTTACTGCGTCGTTGGTAAGATCTGACTGTGTGACATCTCACCAGAGACCTCCCAGCGACTTACCAGCGATCCTTATCATGTTGCATCGTTGTCGGGATCACTGGTAAGTCGTTGTGTGTGACTGGGCCTTTAGTTGTACTCACAACACAGTGTCCCTCCTAGCAATTTGAGACATGTCTCTGTCAGCCACTACACACAAGCAAAGGACAAACTGTTTAGATCCGTCAGAGGCGAATATTGACTGAGAACTCACAATGAGATATGATCATACATGATGTAATTAAATACTTGTGAGTCCGGCAGGGCTGCATGCATGGAACAATGTGCGGGACATGACTTCTTACCAAACAGAACTTACATGTCCATGATAACGTCTGGGTAAAACATTGTTGGCTTTCAGTTTAGAAACGCTCCCTGTCTCCATGTCCTCTTCCATCCTAGATCTAAAAGACACGGCAATGATTTTTCTACAGCCATGTTTGTGGTTATGACATCCCATTAATGTAGTTTATATATTAATAGAAAAAAAAAACACTTTAAAAGAAGATTGCAAACATAACCTAAAAGATACAGATGTTATAAATGCTAAGTGGAATTCTGTATTTCTTTTTCGCTCCTAATTGGGAGACCCAGACAGTGGGTGTATAGCTACTGCCTCTGGAGGCCGCACAAAGAACTACACTTAAAAGTGTAAGGCCCCTCCCCTTCTGGCTATACACCCTCCCGTAGGAGTACGGATTCCTCAGTTTTAGCTTTGTGCGCAGGAGGTCAGACACGCACGCATAGCTCCATTGTTTTTAGTCAGCAGCAGCTGCTGACTATGTCGGATGGAAGAAAAGAGGGCCCATATAGGGCTCCCAGCATGCTCCCTTCTCACCCCACTGTATGTCGGAGGTGTTTGTAAGGTTGAGGTACCCATTGCGGGTACGGCGGCAGGAGCCCACATGCTGATTCCTTCCCCATCCCTTTTTACAGGGCTCTGGGTGAAGTGGGATTTACTGGTCTCCAGGCACTGAGACCGTGCTCCATCTACAGCCCCTGGAGAAGATGCTGGATGGAGTGGAGTACATCAGGGACATGGCCCTGCTTCCTCAAGGTACTCTGTGTCCCCGTGCATTTGGCGCTCACACCGCAGCATGCTGGGTGTTGTAGTGCGCCGGGGGACATCAGCGCTACGGCGCTTGTGCCATGGCCTCATTCAGCTTCGCTGAAGCAGGCACACTTATGGGAATCGGTCGCGCCGGCCGCTGGGACTGCGGCGCGGCTGGCACTTGTGGTGCGCCGGGGACTTCAGCGCGGCCCGCGCTTTTACGGCGGCCGCGCTGATAACTCGAGTCCCCGGCTTTTGCGGCCTGCTTCCGTTCGTTCCCGCCCCCAGACCTGCCAGTCAGGAGAGGGGCGGGACGCTGGCCACTTCTGGGAACGGTCACGCCGGCCGCTGGGACTGCGGCGCGGCTGGCACTTGTGGTGCGCCGGGGACTTCAGCGCGGCCCGCGCTTTTACGGCGGCCGCGCTGATAACTCGAGTCCCCGGCTTTTGCGGCCTGCTTCCGTTCGTTCCCGCCCCCAGACCTGCCAGTCAGGAGAGGGGCGGGACGCTGGCCAGTGCATCAGCGCTGAGGGCTGGAGTCGTTTTTACATACTCCAGCCCTCACAATAGGCACAGAGGGGACAATGTTTCCCGCACTTTTGTTTGGGAACTCCCACGGACCGCCCCTCTCCACAGACGCCGGCAGCCATTCCTGCTGACACGCTGAGCTGCAGAGGGGAGCCGGGGAGACCCAGACAAGGAATTCTGCGCCTCTTACCCGCTATTCAGCGGGCGGTAAGCAGCCCTCAGGGCTCACCCCCTCTTGTGCCAGTAGTATTCTTAGTATTTGGTTTCTACAAATACTTGGTATTACATAGCGCTGGTCCCCCTTTGGCTATAGACTCTCTCACATTGCAGAGAGCCAGCAGCATGTCGTCCGTAAAACGCAAGGGTGCCAAGGCACAGACCGGCAGGCTCCACGGACCCCCATTGTGTGCAGTGCTCGGCCCCTGCGGCGCTTGCACAGTCGGGACCTCTGCTGGACGTGACCCAGGGTGTACCACCTGTGAATGCTGTCCAGGTGACAGGAACTGAGTTTGCAGCTTTTGCTGACAGAATGTCTCTCACTATGTCACAAATTCTTGACACATTGCGAGCTAGGCCTGTACTTCAGGCCACGGACACTGTGCAATCATTGCCCCCTGGTCCCCATCAGCTCCAAGCTCCGGGACGGGCATATACACCTCAGGGTGAAGACTCTGACTCGGACGATGGCCCCGGGCAGCCTAAGCGGGCTCGCTATGACGGGCCTTCACATTCATCTCAATGGTCAGGATCCCAGCGAGATGAATCTATGGGTGATGAGGCGGACGTAACTGATCAGGATTCTGATCCTGGGACCGCTCTCAATCTAGATACACCAGATGGTGACGCCATAGTTAATGATCTTATATTTAACATCAATAAGATGTTAAATATTTCCCCACCAGCTCCTCTTGCAGAGGAGTCAGCTTCGCAGCACGAGAGAATCCATTTCAGATACCCTAAGCGTACATTAAGCACTTTTCTGGACCACGCTGACTTTAGAGACGCAATCCAGAAACCCCACGCTTATCCTGAAAGGCGTTTTCCTAAACGGCTTAAAGATACACGCTACCCTTTTCCCCCTGAGGTGGTCAAGGGTTGGACCCAGTGTCCAAAAGTGGATCCTCCAATTTCCAGGCTTGCAGCTAGATCCTTGGTTGCAGTTGAAGATGGAGCGGCACTTAAAGATGCCACTGACAGGCAGATGGAGCTCTGGCTGAAATCCATCTATGAAGCGATTGGAGCGTCTTTAGCGCCTTCTTTTGCGGCCGTATGGGCACTCCAAGCTATCTCAGCCGGGCTTGCGCGAGTCGACTCAGTCACACGTGCATTTGCCCCGCAGGTAGCACCATTGACCTCGCAAATGGCGGCATTCGCGTCGTACGCGATTAATGCTGTTCTTGACGCTACAAGCCGCACGGCAGTGGCGTCAGCCAACTCCGTTGTTTTGCGTAGGGCCCTGTGGTTGAGACATTGGAAAGCAGATTCTCATTCCAAGAAGTGCTTAACCAATTTGCCTTTTTCTCGTGACCGATTGTTTGGAGAGCGTTTGGATGAAATCATCAAACACTCCAAGGGTAAGGACTCATCCTTACCGCAACACAGACAAAACAAACCCCAACAGAGGAAGGGTCAGTCTGGTTATCGGTCCTTTCGAGGACCGGGCAGGTCCCAATTCGCCTCGTCAAAAAAGACTCAAAAAGACCAGAGACGCTCAGATTCTTGGAGGTCTCAGTCACGCCCAAAAAGGACAGCCGGAGGAACCGTTGCCAAGACGGCGTCCTCCTGACTTGCGGTCTCCGATTCCCACACCCGCGGTCGGTGGGAGGCTTTCCCACTTTGGCGACATTTGGCTGTCACGCGTCAAAGACCGTTGGGTGAGGGATATTCTGTCTCACGGGTACAGGATAGAGTTCAGTTCTCGTCCGCCAACTCGTTTCTTCAGAACTTCTCCACCACCAGACCGAGCCGATGCTCTGTTGCAGGCGGTGGCCGCTCTAAAGGCGGAAGGAGTGGTGACCTCCGTCCCTCTTCAGGAACAAGGTCACGGTTTTTACTCCAATCTGTTTGTGGTCCCAAAAAAGGACGGATCGTATCGACCCGTCCTGGATCTAAAGTTGCTCAACAGACACGTAAAAGTCAGGAGGTTCCGGATGGAATCCCTACGCTCCGTCATAGCCTCAATGTCTCAAGGAGATTTTCTAGCATCAATAGATATCAAAGATGCGTATCTCCACGTGCCGATTGCACCAGAGCATCAGCGTTTCCTACGCTTCGTCATACACGACGAACACCTACAGTTCGTAGCGTTACCTTTCGGTCTGGCAACAGCCCCCCGGGTCTTCACCAAAGTCATGGCAGCAGTAGTAGCTGTTCTGCACTCGCAGGGTCACTCGGTCATCCCGTATCTAGACGACCTGCTTATAAAGGCACCCTCTCAAGAGGCATGCCAACACAGTCTGAAGGTGGCACTAGACACTCTCCAGAGTTTCGGGTGGATTATCAACTTTCCAAAGTCTCATCTAACCCCGACCCAATCTCTGACTTATCTTGGCATGGAGTTTCATACTCTCTCAGCGATAGTGAGGCTTCCACTGGACAAGCAGTGCTCGCTACGGACTGGAGTGCAATCTCTCCTTCAGAGCCAGTCGCACTCACTGAGGCGCCTCATGCATTTCCTAGGAAAGATGGTAGCAGCAATGGAGGCAGTCCCGTTCGCGCAGTTTCATCTGCGCCCTCTACAATGGGACATTCTACGCCAATGGGATGGGAAATCGACGTCCCTCGACAGGACTGTCTCCCTCTCTCAGACTGCCAAGGACTCTCTGCGTTGGTGGCTTCTCCCCACCTCATTGTCACAGGGAAAGTCGTTCCTTCCCCCGTCCTGGGCAGTGGTCACGACGGATGCGAGCCTATCAGGGTGGGGAGCGGTGTTTCTCCACCACAGGGCTCAGGGGACGTGGACTCAGGAAGAGTCCACCCTGCAGATCAATGTTCTGGAAATCAGAGCAATCTATCTTGCCCTGCGAGCCTTCCAACAATGGCTGGAAGGCAAGCAGATTCGGATTCAGTCGGACAATTCCACGGCGGTGGCGTACATCAACCACCAAGGGGGAACACGCAGTCGCCAAGCTTTTCAAGAAGTCCAGCGGATTTTGACGTGGGTGGAAAGCAGAGCGTCCACCATATCCGCAGTTCACATCCCAGGCGTGGAAAACTGGGAAGCAGACTTTCTCAGTCGCCAGGGCATGGACGCAGGAGAATGGTCCCTTCACCCGGACGTGTTTCAGCAGATCTGTTGCCGCTGGGGGACGCCGGACGTCGATCTGATGGCGTCACGGCACAACAACAAGGTCCCAGTTTTCATGGCACGGTCTCACGATCACCGAGCGCTGGCGGCAGACGCCTTGGTTCAGGATTGGTCGCAATTCCGACTCCCCTATGTGTTCCCACCTCTAGCATTGTTACCCAGAGTTCTCCGGAAAATCAAGTCCGACTGCCATCGAGCCATACTCGTCGCTCCAGATTGGCCAAGAAGGTCGTGGTACCCGGATCTGTGGCATCTCACGATAGGCCAACCGTGGACACTACCAAACCGTCCAGATTTGCTGTCTCAAGGGCCGTTTTTCCATCTGAATTCTGCGGCCCTGAACCTGACTGTGTGGCCATTGAGTCCTGGATCCTAGCGGCCTCAGGTTTATCTCATGAAGTTGTTGCCACAATGAGACAGGCTAGAAAACCATCCTCAGCTAAGATCTATCACAGGACGTGGAAGATATTCTTAGCGTGGTGCTTGGCTCAAGGGTTTTCTCCCTGGCCATTTGCATTGCCAATTTTTCTTTCCTTCCTGCAGTCTGGGTTGGAAAAAGGTTTGTCGCTTAGCTCGCTTAAGGGTCAAGTCTCCGCGCTATCCGTATTCTTTCAGAAGCGCTTGGCACGGCTTTCTAAAGTACGCACTTTTCTCCAAGGAGTTTGTCATATCGTTCCTCCTTACAGACGGCCATTGGAACCCTGGGATCTGAACAAGGTTCTCATTGCTCTCCAGAAGCCGCCTTTCGAGCCTTTGAAAGAGGTTCCCCTTTCTCGGCTTTCACAAAAGGTAGTTTTTCTTGTGGCGGTCACGTCTCTTCGAAGAGTGTCCGAGCTAGCGGCGTTATCTTGCAAATCTCCCTTCCTGGTGTTTCACCAAGACAAGGTAGTACTGCGTCCAATTCCAGAGTTTTCTCCCAAGGTGGTTTCTTCCTTTCATCTCAATCAGGATATCACTTTGCCATCTTTGTGTCCGCATCCAGTTCACCAATTTGAAAAGGGTTTACATCTGTTGGACCTGGTGAGAGCACTCAGGATTTACATTTCTCGCACGGCGTCTCTACGCCGTTCTGATGCGCTCTTTGTCCTAGTCGCTGGTCAGCATAAGGGATCGCAAGCTTCCAAATCCACCCTGGCGCGGTGGATCAAGGAACCAATTCTTCACACATACCGTTCTGCTGGGCTTCCGATTCCATCTGGACTGAAGGCCCATTCTACCAGAGCCGTGGGTGCGTCCTGGGCATTGCGGCATCAGGCTACGGCTCAGCAAGTGTGCCAGGCGGCTACCTGGTCGAGTCTGCACACGTTTACCAAACACTATCAAGTGCATACCTACGCTTCGGCAGATGCCAGCCTAGGTAGACAGGTCCTTCAGGCGGCGGTGGCCCACCTGTAGGAAGAGGCTGTCTGACAGCCCGTTCATGTGGTATCTTTTTACCCACCCAGGGACTGCTTTTGGACGTCCCACTGTCTGGGTCTCCCAATTAGGAGCGAAAAAGAAGAAGGGAATTTTGTTTACTTACCGTAAATTCCTTTTCTTCTAGCTCCAATTGGGAGACCCAGCACCCGCCCTATTTGTTCTTAGGGTTTCGTTTTTCGGGTGCACATGTTGTTCATGTTGTTTCTTAAGTTCTCCGATCTTGTTATCGGATTGAATTTGTTTTTGAAACTGTTATTGGCTTTCCTCCTTCTTGCTTTGGTACTAAAACTGAGGAATCCGTACTCCTACGGGAGGGTGTATAGCCAGAAGGGGAGGGGCCTTACACTTTTAAGTGTAGTTCTTTGTGCGGCCTCCAGAGGCAGTAGCTATACACCCACTGTCTGGGTCTCCCAATTGGAGCTAGAAGAAAAGGAATTTACGGTAAGTAAACAAAATTCCCTTCTTCCATTATAAGGAGCCATCCAGCACTATTTCCTATCATTGCACAACTGAACTTAACGGCAATCTGTTAACAGGTTTTTGCCGTCTAATATGAAGCAACACTATTCCAGTAATGTATCACTTAGCGAGCTGCTTGCCGTAGTTTTGATAAAAATCACTGTTTAATCAGCAGGAGATTATCACTAGAGAGACTAATAAATATGCTGCCATGTAGTTCACCATCTTCATGAGCTCTGTATAACCTCCATCCTGTCATTGATTGGCAGCTTTCTGGCTATGCACAGTGTACAAAGAAAGCTGCCAACAAGTGGTGTGTGTAGGGTTAACAGAGCTCTGCAATTAGAAAAGTGGTAGATCTGATGAAACAGTGATTTTATCAAAATGACAGGAAGCAGCTCAGTAAAGGTATACATTGCTGGAACCAAGGTTGCCTAAAACCAATGTAGGAAGGAACTGCCAATTTAAGACCTATATCAATGTTATATTTAATAGGGAAATCCAGGGGATTGAGCACAGGCTCAACTACAATTTGGTCTTGTGAAGTGAAGTAAAGATGCGAATAGTCTGAGGACTAGAACTTTAGTGCCACCTATTAGGGATAGCAATTAGGGATGTGCGAATAGTAACTATTGTGTTCGGACGATGCTTGCCGAATACTATTCCAGTATTCTTCACAACAAGAAAAATGCTCTATTTCCCCATTGATTTGCATTAGGTTCGCTATTTGTGACATTACCGTAATAGTAAATTCATTACTAATAATCCGAACACAAATAGATAAAATTCGCCCATCACTAGTAGCAATCCTACAAGTCTATATCGACCCTTTAACAAGCCTTGCCATATGACTTAGGATAAATAACGCCGTGAATGCAAAGTACTGTACTGACATTCCCACAATGTTTCGAGAACACTATGTAACAATCAGAAAATTCCTAAGGAGATGACAGAAAGATAAATCATCTGTAAAGACCAAGACTCCACTGGGGATCATTATCTTCTTGAAGAAAAATCTTTGTTATTTTAACACTAGTGACAGCTAGGGAGGGGTGCTGTGACCACCTAGCTCATCTCCTTTGCACCAGTTTTGCTAAATCTTCCCCATAGATTTGTTTCTCATACATTCCCTATTCCAGAATGAATAAAAACTTGTATTATTTGCACTTAGGAGTAATCTGTATTGATCATCTGGTGTAAATTTGCTTTCATGGTCCAGCATTTTTTTCAGCTACTGTTCGCCTGTTTATACCAAGATTGTTTCTAAGATATGATGGTTGGTGGCTTATTACTTTAGGTTTCCAGTGGGTAGTCCCTCTTGTGATTTTCTTATCTCCGTTCGGTTTATGGGCAAGATTTATATGGGATACAGAGTCTCATTTAGTTTGATCTTTATAATTCTGGTGTATTTTATTTTACTCTCTCTTCTTTTTTTTTTTTAATACTGAAATGTGAACATGACTTTCACATTATGATGATTAACCTAAGTTTGTAATCCTTTTATGTCACCATTTCTGTTTCAGAACACAGAAAACCTCGCCTCCAGGAGCGTGGATAGACAGGAGTTCAGCGGCATGGAGGTTTTGTCGGAGGGAAGGTATGAATACTGTTCCTCAAAGCTGCAGAGGAGGCAATAAATCCCCAAATGTACCCTTGACAATTACATTCTTAGAGATACATCTCTTGTGTCTGTAAAACTGGTCATAGACATGAGAGATGTATCTGCAGATCAATGGCAAATCTGGCTCAGGTTGTCCATTATGTCCAATTCGATCTGTATTCTTTTTAGTTAGGTTTTTTGGTTTTTTTTTTAAGGACCAGTATAGAACAGTCTGCTATATTGGAAATAACAACAGACTCTATATGTATACCTTAGTCCATAGATCCCCAAGCTTTCTGATCTCACAAGGCACATTCAATTCTGAGTGAGGGTCACAAGCCACATCCAGCTCCTGCCACCCTCACAGTAGTGACATCCAGAGCCTCATTATAGTATAATGACAGCCATAGATTTTCTACAGAAATCACAATGAGGAGGAATGCCAAGATCCAGGGGTTCCAACATTACACCCATTCAGACCTGCTTTTATGCAGGGCTAATCACAAAAGTCACCATCTGAAGACCTGCTGTTGATAGTTATATGCTAGACATTGTATTAAGGTACCAAGCAGGCAGACAGGTTGGGGACCCCTGCCTTAGCCTGGGGAAACATATTTCCTTACAAGAATTTTCCATTTTAGAAAAATGGTCCCCAAATGTTTGTTGGCATGTAAAATAACAAATACTGATGGTGCTCATCCCAACTCCCCACCCTCACCCATGTTCCAGTGCGGGCTTATGCCACTGCTCATCACATTGTGTGTTTTAGCTGCAGCGGTGACCTCACAATTACAGCACGTATCACTGCTGCAGCCAATCACTGACCTTGGCGGCTCGAGTCATGTACAGCTGTATTTGTTACTTTAGGTTTTAGCAAATTCTTGGGGACCACCAGGGCCGGCGTCAGCACCCGGCAAACCCGGGCAAATGCCGGGGCCCTGGAGAGCCGGGGGGGCCCACTCGGCCTCGTCAGTTCTCCTGTCCCTTGGCCGGGGCCCACTCGCCTTTACAGTTCTGCGGTCCCCGGCCGAGTTCCGGGGACCGCAGTCCTCGGCAGCAATCTGCGGCGCCGTCACTTTAAGGCGCGCAGACATCCTCGTTTGAATTTCATCTGTGGGCGGAGCTACCGCCTTCTCAGTCCCACAGATGAAGGAGGCGAGCTTCTGTCCGGCGCTGTGTGGGCCCCCTCTCCACCGTGACCTAATCGGGTAAGTGCCCTCCCCGCCTCCCCATTATAGGCCCCGGTGAGCTGCTTCTACCCCCTGGATGTATGCCCTGGCCCCTGCCAATGCCCCCACCCGCCGATTCCGCGGGTGTGGGCCCCGCCGAGCCGCGGGTGCTGGCCCCGCCGAGCCGCGGGTGCTGGCCCCGCCGAGCCGCGGGTGCTGGCCCCGCCGAGCCGCGGGTGCGGGCCCCGCCGAGCCGCGGGTGTGGGCCCTGCCGAGCTGCGGGTGCTGCCAGTGCCGCTGGTGCTGTCCCCGCCAAGCCGCGGGTGTGGGCCCCACAGAGCAGCAGAGTTGTGTGCATTTGTCTGAATGTAGCAGAGTTGTATGTGTTTGTCTGAATGTAGCAGAGTTGTGTGTGTTTGTCTGTATGTAGCAGAGTTGTATGTGTTTGTATGTAGCAGAGTTGTATGTGTTTGTATGTAGCAGAGTTGTATGTGTTTGTCTGTATGTAGCAGAGTTGTATGTGTTTGTCTGTATGTAGCAGAGTTGTATGTGTTTGTATGTAGCAGAGTTGTATGTGTTTGTCTGTATGTAGCAGAGTTGTATGTGTTTGTCTGTATGTAGCAGAGTTGTATGTGTTTGTCTGTATGTAGCAGAGTTGTATGTGTTTGTCTGTATGTAGCAGAGTTGTGTGTGTTTGTCTGTATGTAGCAGAGTTGTATGTGTTTGTATGTAGCAGAGTTGTATGTGTTTGTATGTAGCAGAGTTGTATGTGTTTGTCTGTATGTAGCAGAGTTGTATGTGTTTGTCTGTATGTAGCAGAGTTGTATGTGTTTGTCTGTATGTAGCAGAGTTGTATGTGTTTGTCTGTATGTAGCAGACTTGTATGTGTTTGTCTGTATGTAGCAGAGTTGTATGTGTTTGTCTGTATGTAGCAGAGTTGTATGTGTTTGTCTGTATGTAGCAGAGTTGTATGTGTTTGTCTGTATGTAGCAGAGTTGTGTGTGTTTGTCTGTATGTAGCAAAGTTGTATGTGTTTGTCTGTATGTAGCAGAGTTGTATGTGTTTCTATGTAGCAGAGTTGTATGTGTTTGTCTGTATGTAGCAGAGTTGTGTGTGTTTGTATGTAGCAGACTTGTATGTGTTTGTCTGTATGTAGCAGACTTGTATGTGTTTGTCTGTATGTAGCAGAGTTGTATGTGTTTGTCTGTATGTAGCAGAGTTGTATGTGTTTGTATGTAGCAGAGTTGTATGTGTTTGTCTGTATGTAGCAGAGTTGTATGTGTTTCTATGTAGCAGAGTTGTGTGTGTTTGTCTGTATGTAGCAGAGTTGTGTGCATTTGTCTGAATGTAGCAGAGTTGTATGTGTTTGTCTGTATGTAGCAGAGTTGTATGTGTTTGTCTGTATGTAGCAGAGTTGTGTGTGTTTGTCTGTATGTAGCAGAGTTGTGTGTGTTTATCTGTATGTAGTAGAGTTGTGTGTGTTTGTCTGTTTGTAGCAGAGTTGTGTGTGTTTGTCTGTATGTAGCAGAGTTGTATGTGTTTGTCTGTATGTAGCAGACTTGTATGTGTTTGTCTGTATGTAGCAGACTTGTATGTGTTTGTCTGTATGTAGCAGAGTTGTATGTGTTTGTCTGTATGTAGCAGAGTTTGTGTGTGTGTTTGTCTGTATGTAGCAGAGCTGTATGTGTTTGTATGCAGCAGACGTGTGTGTGTGTGTGTGTGTCTGTAAGTGTATATGACTGTATATATTTGTCTGTTTATATGTATTTTTGTGAGTTTGTCTTTAAATATGTATATGTTTGTATCGGTGTCTGTGTGTGGATGGGGCCCACTGGGACTCTTCCGCCCGGGGCCCACAAAAACCTGGAGCCGGCCCTGGGGACCACGTCTCTGAAAATGGAAAAAACCTTTTTCAAAAGGCAGTCAGGTGATCTGCTAATGCTCACATATGCCCCTTTTGTTAAAAAAAAAGCAATAAATGCATGCAACATATATGTAAAAAACAGACATGATTGCTTTAAAGTGCTTCTGTTTGCATCAGTTGATCCCTTTTTTGGGGGAAGGGAAGAGATACTAACAAAATAGCTGTAACAGATTGCAGAACTGTGGCGTGTCATTTTGGTCGAGCTGCTGTTAATTTTACATGTTTGACCACCAGAGCCATCAGATTGTCAGTAGATTTCAACATATTTAGCTGCAAATAATATCCCATGTCTTCTTGCCAATTGAAAGCTTGCCACTTCTCTGTCCTTTTTGTAGTAGTCGTATTCGACCATCACGCTAGGTGTTTGGCCCTCAGTAAAGACAGGTGCCAGTACCACGGCATATTCCAGAGAAGTATTCAGTTAGTTACCTACAGGACACATCGGCAACAATTTTCAGTGGCAACTGTTATATAACTCTTTATGTTGGGTATATCACATGATTTTTACCAAACTGAGTTCCTTGCAAATACTCATTAGCTCCAAGTCATGGTGTTTAATCCCATAGTGTTGATGAACAATGCACTGGAGAAAGGTGCAGCACGTTTACTAATAGGTGTCTGCCTCTGAATTTGGCGCATTTTTCAGAATTTATAATGAATTTGCTAACTGCGTTTTGCCACATCCCTCCCTGATCCATTCGCTTTTGAAACAATATGGCGCGGCTGGTTGGGACTGGGGCAGAAGCGCTAAAAATCGCAAGATTGTTGCACAGAAAAATTGTGAATTTTTAAACCCAGAATTCTGGCAAAAAAAAGTTTGTTAAATTGGGGCTATTGTTTGTAAATTCAGTTTTTTTCTTTCCGGTTATATAAATATATAGTCTTGATCTTATTTTCTTTCTTGCAGCAAAGAGAACGAACAGGACAAGGAAAGTCTGCGACTACCACCGGTAAGGTTTAGTATGATTAATCCACAGATGCTTTAGTACCAAGCCAGAAGCAATTACACCTTGCCTTTTGTACTTACCATATTTTTCGGACTATAAGACGCACCCTGGTTTTAGAGGAGGAAAATAGGAAAACAAAATTTTAAGCAAAAAATGTGGTCATGACACACTGATATGGGGCGAGGATCTGCTGCTGACACTGTTATGGGGGTAATGTCCCCAAATTCTCTACTAAGGTACCCCATCTTGGTAATAATCCTCCTGCCTTGTATATGATCCCCATCCTTGCATATATATGTCCCTCATCCTGGTATAGCCCCCATCCTGCTATATACCAGCATCATGGTATAGCCCCCATCCTGCTATATACCGCCATCATGGTATATACCCCCATTCTGATAAATACCCCCATCCTGCTACATACCGCCATCTGGGTATAGCCACCATCATGCTATATACCGCCATCCTGGTATAGCCGCCATCCTGCTATATACCGCCATCCTGGTATAGCCCCATCCTGCTATATACCCCCATCCTGGTATATGGCTTGCATCCTGTGGCACACAAAAAAATAAGCATTTATAGTCACCTTTCCTCACTTCAGCAGCATCACTCGTCCTCCTGTCTGTGCCGGCAGCAGCGCCTCTGACCTGTGTGTACCGGGTCACCGTTCCCTGCAGCATCGCGATCTCCTTCTGTCTGCCGGCTCACTGATCTGTGTAGAGAGCGGTGCGCACAGCGATGACGTCATTGCTGTGTGCACATGGCTCCACACAGATCAGCAGGCCATCAGAAAGGAGGATATCGCGATGCTGCAGGGTACCGTAACGGGTGAGTGTACTTACTATTCACTGCCCCCCGCGCTGATGATGATATGCGGGGGGCAGTGAATGCAGCCACACATGATCACTCCAGGCTGTAGTTGCCAGGGGTGATCACGCGGGCCGGCTGTTAATTATGCGCGCACCCCCCGCCCACCTGTCAGCGTCGGCTTCAGCGCTGAAAGATGGTCGGGATGATGGGCGTGCATATGAAATGAGCGGGCCCACGTGGTCACGGCAGGCTGCTGCAGCCTGCTCGTGCCCCCAATGACCCTCATTCCTCGCAGCCCTACATTCAGACTATAAGACGCATCCCCCACTTTCCCCCAACATTTGGGGGGAAAAAAAGGTGCATATTATAGTCCGAAAAATACGGTACTTGTGCTGTTTTTGTTGTGGTTTTTGGTTTAAGTTTTTTAGATCTTTGATCTTTGCTACAAGTCTGCAGCTTTATTCAAAGATCGTGGCAACAAAATTGTGATGTAATAATGTAACAGCACTAATATGGGAAATGGAATAAAATCATATGGCATCTATACACATCGAGTGACCTCTAGGTGGCCAATTATTGCGATTAGTTATTAAAAGCAAAAAAACTAAAGTGATTAGTTATTAGAAAAAAAAATTACGCGCTTCGACTCCACCAGGGGCTTGTTTGAAAAAGACTCTGGTGGATCAGAAACGAGCCATTTATGATATTTTAATGTTCTAATGGAATAAATCTTGGAAAACCTCTTCAATATGCTTGCCGATCTTTCTAGTACTTTATGTAAGTGGAACGCCATCCATTGACACAAGCACCGCTATATCAAGAGTGTCAACTGGAAGTATATGTGGACTTTAGCTGCTGTCGGAGATGTCTGACAGTGTTTTTTTCCAGCTTGCATGTACACGTATATGTGGGGGACGAATAGCGTTATATAGAGAATATGGGAAGTTTAGAAGGCATATCCATTCTAATAGAAACACAAAAAGAGACAAAATGTTAAATTAAAAGACTTCTCCAATAACTATCATAAATAAATCAGATGATTTCTCACAGTTTTACTTTAATTTTATTACAATAAGCTCAAAATCTGGTGAGATTCTCTTCTTTGGGAGATAAGAAATGCAAGGAAAGCTGGTTCTGTACATCATCTGAATGGTAAATGGCGTCTTGTGCTCAGAGATGGTCACGGTGAACAGGTTACATCTTCTGTTTAAATATAGTGTAAAACTGGGGAGACAAGGAGCACAATAGGGTCTTATCTGAGATATAAGCATAGAGCAGAGGCAAAAAAAAGTGCTCCCCTGACCTAGACTGAAAAGCTGAAAACGGCTGCTGCAGACCCCTACTGGGCAAAGCATCTGGGTTTGGAAAGGAGGTGGTTAATCCTGAGCTGGACAATGAAGACGAGAAGGATAATCCTGGAGTGTGATTTGTCTAAAGGTGGCTTTACACGCTACGATATCGATAATGTTTTATTGTCGGGGTCACGTTGTTAGTGACGCACATCCGGCGTCATTAACGATATCGCAGCGTGTGCCACTTACCAGCAACCTTAAGCGACCTCAAAAATGGTGAAAATCGTTCACCATGGAGAGGTCGTCCCAAACTCAAAAATCGGTAAGGGTTGTTTATCCATGTTGTTTATCGCTCATGCGGCAGCACACATCGCTGTGTGTGACACCACAGGAGCGAGGATTGTATCCTTACCTGCCGCCGGCCACAATGCGGAAGGAAGGAGGTGGGCGGGATGTTACGTCCCGCTCATCTCCGCCCCTCCGCTTTGATTGGCTGGCCGCTTAGTGACGTCGCGGTGACGCCGAACGTCCCTCCCCCTTGAGGGAGGGATTGTTCGGCAGTCACAGCGACGCCACCGACCAGGTAAGTGCGTGTGACGCTGCCGTAGCGATAATGTTCGCAGCGGCAGCGATGACGATATCACATGGGCGACGGGGGCGGGTACTTACACGCTCGATATCGCTAGAAATTGCTAGCAATATCGTAGCGTGTAAAGCCACCTTAAGTGTTTCAGAGTCACCAGACTCCTTCATCAGGACTATCACAGTGGTGATTGTCTTGATGAAGGAGTCTGAGGACTGTGAAACGCGTAGATAAATCACACTCCAGGATTATCCTTCTTGTCTTCATTGTCCACCAGCAGTGCAGGATTAACCCCCTCCTTTCCGAATCCAGTTACTTCATCTTTTTCACAGTTTTGGCAAGTCACTGATCAATAGAATGCAATGGGAGAATCCATTCATTATTTTTATCATAAATCCACAAACATTGAAATACTAACATAGGCTGTGATTAATCAACTCTTTCTCACCAGAATTCTGTTGTAAAAGCTTTGATAGCTCTCTTGGAGTTGCACCAAAATCGTATGATTTTTGGTGATCTCACACTAGTTTTTCCCAGCTACACCTAAATGGGCGGGGTGGGAGGCCTGACTCTAAAGCTCATCTAATTCAAGACGAGCTGTTCTATACTACAGAAATCTCGCTCCAGTACTTGACTGGAGTGAAATTTCTGGCATAGTGCACGGAAGTGCACCCCACTCGTCAGATGCTCTATCTTCATGAAGAGGTGTGCAACTCTTCATGAATCAGGAGCGCCCCTCCAGAGAAAATCTTTGGTCTTGATGAATCGCGGTGCCATAGTGATTTATTTCACCAGCACATCCCAATGGTCATCAAGTCAACAAAATGCATATCTGGCTAAAATATATCTTGCCTTTTGCAAGGACCCTGAACCTTACTAAATATAGAATATTGTTCTATACAAGTCCTCTACTAAAGGGAAACTGACAGGTCCCCCATGCCCCCAAATCACTATCAGTTGTGTCTACCTATCTAAATTCCCTGCCTAACAGTCCCTTTATTACATTAGACACATAAACAAAACTTTACAAAAAGTATTTTTAAAGGGTCTATCAGGCAGGGTTTAGATTAGTAGACACAACTGCTGGTGGTCCTTGGGCAGGGGGGACCTTTGAACTTCCTTTTAAGATGTTACTTTGTAATATGCAGCTTGGTTAAAGAAGATGGACCCAGCTGCATCTAAAGTGTTAATATGCAAGATGAGGACCTAGCTGCTTCTAAAAGAGTTAATTTGCAAGAGGAGGAAACAGTTGTTTGTAAAACAGAGATGGCTCCAGGTTTTATGTGTGCCCTTTTGGAAGACCGAGCATAAGTGGACTTCTTTTAGTGGTGTCACTTGTTTAATGCTGATATGAAGGTTCTCCTACCCATTGTAATGTAGCCCATGGATGGCACAAGGATTGTACATGGATGACATCAATTTGTTGGCGGGGAGAGAGAGTGGGTTAGCGATAGACGGTTACTGCGCCATAGACTGGTATGGGTGGATTTGATCTGTGTCTGCTCAAAAATGATCATGTCTCTAATTTATTTGTGGACAGACGGTCTCCAAAAAAAACATGGACCTATGAAGAGCACCATAGACTATAATGGATACGTGTTCTGCTTGTGAAAAGACTTATAGAACACGTGAATACAGCCCTCTGAAGGAGTCCTATATGTGGTTTCAGCACTTAATAAAGAATGCAGAGAACTCGTCTATAGTCACTAGGCCCTTCTTAACTATTTCAAGACCAGGCCACTTTCCCTTGATCATGACAGCATATTTTCTTTTCTTATGCTCCCCTTTACCAGCATATGGTTTAAGGCTATGTGCACACTAGAAATGTGAAGTTTCTCAAGAAAATTTCTTGAGAAACTTCTGGGAGTGAAAGATTTCCGGACCTCCGGAAAAAATCCGCACCAAATCCGCATGCGGATTTGCCACGGATTAGCCGCGGAATAGCCGCGAATTTGCCACGATTTTTCCGCGGGTGGTTCCCTGCGGATTTTGCAGGCTGTACTGCCGAAATCCGCAGGGTACCTGCGGAAAAGAATTGACATGCTCATTTTCTCAAGAAATTTTCTCGAGAAATTCTTCTCAAGGAAATTTCTTGAGAAAAATACGCACAGTGCGCACAGCTATTTTTTTTCTCATAGAATTTGCTGGGAAATGTCTGCACAAAGATTGCAGACATTTCTCAAGAAATTTCCACGGCAAATCCGCGGGTAAAACGCACTAGTGCGCACAGAGCCTTAAGCTTTTTTTTTTAAGTTTTGCCTGCTCAAATTACTTTTTACATGATAGATATGGCCTACTTTTTATGTAATTTTTATATTTCATATTCAGAACCTTTATTTTTTTTGCCTATATTGGCAGAAAATGTAAAGAAAATAGAACATTTTTACATTTTTATGAAAGTGCCATTAAAATAAATGTTAAATTGTGTTCTTCCTCTTCTGTTATATTTATTTTATGGATTTTTTTATATATTTATTTTTCCATCAGTGCTGGGCTACAAGCATCTACAGCTAGATGTTTTCTTTTCAACTTTTTTTTCTTGTTTTGTTTTTATTTGTGTTATAAATTAATTTATGCAAACACAATTTACCCAAAGAGCAACTAGAGGTACCCTAAACTAAAGATTAATAAAACCTAACTTTTAATTATAACAAATTAACACAGATCAATCGAAAATCAGTAGCAGGTAGAGCAATCAAACATATACTAAATCACGTATCCGGCCGCGGACCGGACACTATGAGTATGTGAACAACTGTCCTACAATAATTGTCAGAGGTCTAGCCCCCTGATGAAGCCAGACATGGTGAAACATTTTGGGGAGGCGATTAGTTAGCTTTTATTAGGCAGGGTAGGGCAATATCACTCTGACAATTATTGGGGCTAGCATATTAAAGGGAATTTTTCAGCAGATTTTTGGTATATAATCGGATAGCACCATAATGTAGGGCAAGAACGCTTGATGTTTTCTCTGATGGAGAGTTAAAAACCCCTGAGTGCAGCTTCAGGTGTACACTTTCCAATGTGAGTAAGCTAATGAGGGGTGGGGTTGGGTTACATAGAGTAGCTGAACTGGGCTGGAGCTGTAGTCAGATAGCTTTGGTCTTGATGATAACATTTTGATAGCAGTGAAACTACAACACATTGCCAGATAAGTTATACACTGTTGGATTCAGGATCTCGACCTATATTATGCTTCTCTCAGATTCAATGGTAAAAACATGCTGACAGATTCCCTTTAACCCCAGTTACAGGACAAGTTTAGCCTCTTAAGTGTTCTGTAGAGTTTATCTGGGTCTGCTAACGCCTGGCGAAGATGTGATCACAGGACTGTTAAAGCGCCACTACGGCTTCTTAAACCATTCATACAGTTCTGATTCATTTCTATGTAAAGAATGATTAGATAGGCAGAGATGGTAATGAACCATCTCTGTCATCTCTATTGGGAGCTCCATGCTTCACTATCTCAATAAGGGTGATGACTGTGGGTGGACATTCTAAAGTGCCTTTTTAGAGTCATAGGTGTTCCACCACATTTACATTTTTTGGTTGTCTGCAAGTTATTATAAACTAACATGGAAATCTGGGGCAAATGTGCCCAATCACTCACTTGGGTTTGCTGGATGATGCAGGTACTCCTTTAAAGCTTTAATCAGGGTCTCTCACTACAGACACATAGAGCTGGTAGCAGCCACAATGACGAGAAGACTGTAATAGGTTGTATCCTACCCCTCCCTTGCTGCTCTACAGTAGAATAGAAAATTCCCTTTTACCATATCTTCATCTATAATGAAGTGTAGATTTAAATTGGACAATACATTTTATTCTATATAGTTCCCCTGAAGTTTATTAATTCCTGCTATGTTGAGAGCCCCCCCCCCTTATTGAGAAGCAATGCAAAGTTCAGTGAATTTTGCTTTACTTGATCATGTCCCTTAAGTTTGAAAAGCCATGTGTGAATAGAGCTACAGTGTGCATGATCGACCACTTCAATATTCACACTGGCCTCTTCAAAGCTCTGGTTCTTAGGATTAGTGAAGGTCCCAGTTGTCAGACCCACAGCAATCGGAAAGTTATCCCCTATCCCAATGATAGGGGATCTCTTCCAAACTTGTGATAATCCCTGTAAACAGGTCATTCAGGATTAATTTATTTTTTGTTCATAGGATTTCTGACATAGAAAATAATAAGCTCACAAATCATTACAATTGGTACTGTGCAAATGTATATATACAAAAAATACAGATACTGAGAATTAAGCCTGCTTTACACGGTACGATCTATCGTGCAATTTCACGATCGACCGTACCCGCCCCCGTCGTTTGTGCGTCACGGGCAATTAGTTGCCCGTGGCGCACAAAGTCGTTAACTCCCGTCACACGTACTTACCTACTGTGCGACCTCGCTGTGGGCGGCGAACATCATCTTCCTGAAGTGGGAGGGATGTTCGGCGTCACAGCGACATCACACAGCCGCCGGCCAATAGAAGCGGAGGGGCGGAGATGAGCGGGACGTAAACATCCCACCCACGTTCTTCCTTCCGCATAGCCGGCGGGTGCCGCGGGATGGAGGTAAGCTGCTGTTCATCATTCCCGGGGTGTCACACGGAGCGGCGTGTGCTACCCCGGGAACGATGAGCAACCGGCGCCATTTTAATTAAACGAGAATATGAAACCGAGCGACGAGTACACAACTCACAATTTGTGAGCGATACTGCGTCGCTCTGAGGTGTCACACAGCCCGACGTCGCAAGCAATGCCGGATGTGCGTCACAAAAACCGTGACCCCGACGATCTATCGTACGATAGATCGTCTCGTGTAAAGCACCCTTTACACTCAGGATACAGGAGAAGTGGTACTATTCAGTCTATATACTGTATACAGAATAAAACAGATACTGATAATTGCACCCAGTATATGGGGCAGGAGAAGTGATACTGTGCAGAGTATATATACATAATTGTACAGATACTGAGCATTACATCCAGTATACAGGACAGGAGGATTGTACTCTGCAGTGTACATATACAAAATCAATTCAGATACTGAGAATTACACCCAGTATACAGGACAGAGGAAGTGATACTGTGCAGAGTATATATACATAATTGTACAGATACTGAGCATTACATCCAGTATACAGGACAGGAGGATTGTACTCTGCAGTGTACATATACAAAATCAATTCAGATACTGAGAATTACACCCAGTATACAGGACAGAGGAAGTGATACTGTGCAGAGTATATATACATAATTGTACAGATACTGAGAATTACATCCAGTATACAGGACAGGGGGATTGCACTCTGCAATGTATACATACAGAATAATACAGATACTGAGAATTACACCCAGTACACAGGACAGAGGAAGTGATACTGTGCAGTGCATATATACAGAATAATACAGATACTGAGGATTACATACAGGATGGGAGAAGTGGTACTGTGCAGTGTATATATGGAAAATTAATACAGATACTGAAAATTACACTTAATATGTGGACTATATTGTAGTATGTACTGTGCAGCTGTGTATATAGCATTTAGCATGGAGCTGTGCCTGTGTATATAATATGTACTGGGGAGTACACTTTGCATACTACTTACTATATATAAAGTTGTATAGTATATACTGTTATAAAATATAGTATGGAGCTGTATATGTACTATATAGTGAGATGATATGCCTGTGTAGAGTCCACACTATATACTCTACACATGGCTCCATATTATATACACAAATGTACACTATATATACCCATAGTAACTTTCCATACACTATATACACAGGTCCATTCTATATACTTAATAATGCTGTGTACATCACATGAGAGACGCTGGGGCTGGTGTGTATATAGATCATGTAGGAGACTCTGTGTCATGATGTATATACCTTACATAGAAAACACTGAGGTTGATTTATATACATCACATAGGATACAATGAGGCTGATGCCTGTACATCATATTTGCGCTGGTGTATACACATGACATAGGTGACGCAGGGGCTACTGTATATACATGATATAGAAGAGAATGGAGCTTGTCTATATATAGCACATGGCCCAATGCAACTCGCCTAGAAATGCTGCTCGCCCATCATTGTGTACGCCACTGCTGTGTACTCGGTGTCAGACTGGGGCGGCAGGGGCCAACCAGTAACATTTACTCTGTGGGCCCATTAATCAACAACATGCAAATATTACATTCACACATTTACCTATGCTTCTATATAGTATTTGTAAAATAAATGATGAGATGCTTCCTTTTTCTCCACTTGGTGAAACAAGTGGATTGTGCCAACTACAGATTATTTTGGGGGAGTAAATGACATACTACTGCAAAGGGGCCCGCCTGAGGATTCTCCGGTTGTCCTGTGGGCCAGTCCAAGCCTGTGTGCACTAAACAGTGCTTGCATATGCACACGCATGTACACTGATGCTATGAACTAAAATTAAGGGGCCAGCGGCCCAACATGCATCTAAGCCCTTCAGACCATCGTGAATCTGCTCAGTGGGGCAGATGGCCAATCTGTGCCTGTCGCCGGTGGTGCTGCGCGTAGGACCCTCACAAATTATGTAGTGATGAACAGAATAGAATCACTGATATCTGCACTAGGTTTCATTTAGGGGGCCTCATAAATGCAGGAGTCCCCTAATAAATCCCTTCCGTTGCTTGGGGTTGTTGAAATAGTCCATAGTGGTGGTGCCAATGTGTTTTTGTTACCTTGTTTTGAAAACACAAATAGAGATTATCTATTTTTTCCTTAATTACAATCTGCAAAGTAGATTGTACGTGCTCTCCCTTGAAAAGGTCTGAATCTGCCATGAATAGAGAGCATTGAGAGGAAAAGAAGATTTTACTGGAAATGCATACAAAAGACACCCACAACGGCACCAAAATCGCATTAGGTGGTTTTATGAGGTCAAAAGAATGTGAAATTCCTTTGCATTCCTATGTGCTGTATAATCTTGCTGCTGGGAGAGCTGGTAAACATCCCGCTAGCAACGAATATGTCACTTGGGTCACTGATGAGTGCACGGCGCTATCGCTAGTATTTGTGCCACTTACATTAGCTCTTGGCTAGGACTATGTTATTGGGATTTTGCTTCCTATGATCATCTCTATCTATTTATTTACCTGACAACTTGTATGATGATCCGATTATACTGTCATTTTTATTGATTACTGTTCTTAGGTTAATAAACTAAATAGACTGAAGCATGCCATAAACATAAAGGTCAAGGTGGGTCATAGTTTATGGTGTTTTTCAGCTGAAAAATAATTTTAAAAACCGCTTGGATTACTTTAAAATAACATTATTAATACGTACCTTACCACTGGCGGCTCTCATAATGACAATTCCCTGGTCAGTCATTGCTATCTGTACTGACTTGTTGACACAAATATGTGACCAGGAGCAGAGGGAATTGGTAAGGTGGGAATTACTACTTTTATTTTTCTGTTGCATTATTAGCATTTTCATTGGTTTCCTATCAGTAATCCTGTGCAGGTATTTTCTCTTTAAAGGGGTTTTCAGGAAGGTTGTGTTCCAAGTGCAGCTTGTAACATCAAATAAACAAACTGCGCTTTACTCGCCACCCTCACGTCAAGTCTTGAATTTCCACGTCTACTTCTGTGTTTGTTGTCGTCTTCAGCGATGATATTGTGTTGACAGCACTGTAGCCAATCACTGAGCTCTACGGCTTGTGCCTACTACTTGGACAGAGCCGCTAGGGTCAGTGATCAGCTGCAGCACTACAGACATCGGGACAGCAGTGGAAATCTAGGGTTGGACCTGGGGCGGGTGAGTAGAGCACAGTTTCTTTTAACAACAAACTGCAGCTGGAGAACAGAATTTTCCCTAAGGCTGGACTCACACGAGCGTATGGCATCCGATGCGAGAGCATCGGATGCGATATGCTAATGTCCCCCGGCTCAGGCTCTGCTGCGAGCGTGAGCCGGGTGTCATGCGACTGTAACCCGATCTTGCGATCGGGTCACAGCTGTGAAGCTGTGTGCGGGCACTGCGGAGGAGAGGGAGGGGTTAATCCCCCCATCTCCTCCACTGTCAGCCTGTGCGTATATCGCACTGCACTGGGATAACATCCGAGTGCAGTCCGATGTATCTCTCGCATCCATTCACTTGAATGGGTGCGAGAGATACGGCGGTAGCAACAAAACACATCATGCTGCCGCTTTTCTCGCATCCAGAATCTGGATGCGAGAAAAGCTGACCAACAGCTCAACCTCATTGCCTAACATTGGTCAGAGTGCAATGCGAGAATTTCTCGGATTGCACTCGTCCGATTTTCACGCTCGTGTGAGCGTACCCTAATAGTAGAAAACCAGTTTAATGGCAATTCTGTGTTGACATAAATTCTGCAATTTACAAAATTATCTGCTTCTGACTTTTTATGTTATGAGTCCACAGTAGATGGTATAGTAATATAGTATACAATGAATATATAATAATATAGTATACAATATGCAATAGATATATTATACAGAAATGAGAATAGATCTATAGTAATATAGTATACAATAGATATACAAATAATAGAATAGATTAATAATATAGTATACAATAGATATACAATAATATAGTATACACTATACAATGGATATATAATATAGTATACAATATACAATAGATATATTATACAAATTATAGAAGATATATAATATATTATACAAAATATAGAATATAATATATAGAATATATTATACAATGTAGAATAGATGTATATGTATAATATACAATGTAGAATAGATATATAGTATACCGTGTATACTGTGTGGAATAGATATTTAATAATATATTATACAATGTAGAATAGTTGTTGGCACCCTTGAAATTGTTCCAGAAAATAAAGTATTTCTCCCAGAAAATTATTTCAATTACATGTTTGTTTCCTTTGTCTATATTGGAACAACGCAAAAAAACTGAGGAAAAAAAAAAGCAAATTGGTCATAATTTCACACGCCAAAACTGGGCCAGACAAAATTGTTGTCACCTTTCCAAAACTGCGTGTTTAAAGCATGTGATGCTCGTTCAAACTCACCTGTTGCAAGTAAAGCTGGGTTTACACACTGCAACATCGCAAAGGACATCGCTGTAACGTCACCGGTTTTGTGACGTAACAGCGACCTCCCTAAGTCTCTGCTAAGTCGCTGGTGAGCTGTCAAACAGGCAAACCTGGCCAACAACTCAACAGCGATCCGGACCTGCAGAGCGACCTAGCTGGTTGTTGGGGACGTTGATAAGCAGCCTTTTGAAAGGGAAGTTGCTAACAAAGTCGCTGCAAAGTCTTCACACACTGAAACTTCATGCTGCACAGCGGGAAACAAAGGACCTAGGAATGGTCCTGAACGATTTGTAACGATTACAACTTCACAGCAGGGGCCGGGTCGCTGATAAGTTTCACACACTGCAACATCGCAAACAACATCGCTATTGCGTCACAAAACCGGTGACGTTACAGCGATGTCGTTTGAGATGTTGCAGTGTGTAAACCCAGCTTAACAGATGCGGGCAATACAAAATTACACCTGAAACTAGATAAAAAGGGAGACGTTGACTCAGTCTTTGCATTGTGTGTCTGTGTGGTCCAGACTAAGCATGGAGAACAGAAGGAGGAGGATAGAATTGTCTTGAGGACTTGAGAACCAAAATTGTTGAAAAATGTCGACAATCTGAAGGTTACAAGTCCTTCTCCAGAGATCTTGATATTTTTTTGTCCACGGTGTGCAACATAATCAACAAGTTTACAACCCATTGCACTATAGCTAATCTCCCTGGATGTGGACAACAGAGAAAAGTTGATGAAAGGTTGCAATGCAGGATAGCACGGATGTTGGATAAGCAGCCCCAATCGAGTTCCAAAGAAATTCAACCTGTCCTGCAGGCTCAAGGTGCATTAGGGCTGGTTCACACTAAGCGACAGCGACAACAAGGTCGCTGTTACGTCACCATTTTCTGTGACGTAACAGCGACCTTGTAAGTCTCTGTTATGATCGCTGCTTAGCTGTCAAACACAGCAGCCGAAGCAGCGATCATAACCGCGAGAGCAGGGAGCCGCGCACACTGCTTAGCGCTGGCTCCTTGCTCTCCTAGCTACAGTACACATCGGGTTAATTAACCCGATGTGTACTGCAGCTACATGTGCAGAGAGCAGGGAGCCGCGCACACTGCTTAACGCTGGCTCCCTGCTCTCCTAGCTACAGTACACATCGGGTTAATTAACCCGATGTGTACTGCAGCTACATGTGCAGAGAGCCGGAGCCGGCAGCACAGGCAGCGTGAGAGCTGCGGAGGCTGGTAACTAAGGTAAATATCGGGTAACCACCTTGGTTACCCGATGTTTACCCTGGTTACAGCTTACCGCAGCTGCCAGACGCCGGCTCCTGCTCCCTGCTCGCTTCATTTCGTCGCTCTCTCGCTGTCACACACAGCAATCTGTGTGTCACAGCGGGAGAGCGCCTTTGAAGAAAACGAACCAGGGCTGTGTGTAACGAGTAGCGATCTCGCAGCAGAGGCCAGATCGCTGCTCAGTGTCACACACAGCGAGATCGCTAATGAGGTCACTGTTGCGTCACCAAAACCGTGCCGTAGCAGCGATTTCGGTAGCGATCTCGCTATGTGTGAAGCACCCCTTAGTGTCAGCACAAATTATCTGCCTAAGAAGAAAAGCACACAGTACCTACAGTCAAATATGGTGGAGTTTCAAAGATGTTTTAGTTTTGTTTTGCTGGCACTGGATGACTTGACTGTGTACAAAACACCATGAAATCTGAAATTTACCAAAGGATTTGGGTCACAATATAGTTCCCAGTGTCAGAAAGCTGAATTTATGTCTTAGGTCATGGATCTTCCAGCAGGTCAATGACCCCAAACATATTTCAATAAACAACCAGAAATGGATGGAGATAAAGTGCTGGAGAGTTTTGAAGTGGTCAGCAATGAGTCCAGATATAAATCTTATTACACATGTGTGGAGAGATCTTAAGATTGCTGTTGGGAGAAAGCATCCTTCAAATATGAGAGACAGTTTGGAGAAGAAGAGTGGTCCAAAATTCCAGTTAAGAGGTGTAAAAATCTTGTTGATGGCTATAGGAAGTCATTGATTGCGGTTATTTATTCCAAAGGGTGTGCACCCAAATATTAGGTTGAGGGTGCCAACAATTTTGTCCAGCTCATTTTTTGGGTTTTGTGTGAAATTATGTCCAATTTGTGTTTTGTTTTACATATTTATTTTTTTTTGTGTGTATTGGGACAACACAAAAAAAAGTGTAATTTTCTGGGAGAAAATCTTCAGTCTCTAGAACAATTTAAAGGGTGCCCACATTTTCGTCCATGACCGTATATAATGATATATTATACAATGTAGAACAGATAGATAATAACATAGTATACGATATAGTGTGTGCATGTGTATATGTGTGTGTGCATATATATATATAGATAGATAGATAGATAGATAGATAGATAGATAGATATATATATATATCTATAGATATTGTGTAGAATAGATATATAATATAGTATGCAATATAGAATATATATATAGATATACGGTATATCTAATATAGCATACACTGCAGAATGGATGTATAATAATATAGTATATAATGTAGAATAAATATTGAATTGTGTCATTTGCACCTATTTTAGTTTTTATTGTAATTGCCTCACATATGATAAATTGTGCCTCTTCCGATGTTTACCATTGATTTCTGCATGTATGTCGGAGCAGAAGGTGGTAAGCACATGCTGGCACAATTGCTGGCTTTTAGGGGTTAAAGCTGAATCCTTGAGAGGCGGTGGTGAGGTTCTCCAAGTGATCTGACACTCCTCTCTCTCATGCTATCCAGTATACAATCACTGTGTGATTTTGGCTCCAGCCCAGCACTTGTATTGTTTCCAGCTGAGTTGCCAAACTCCACTGCCGGCTGTATAAGCTCAGCGCTGCCTCAATACCCGAAGCTCCCCTATAAATAGACCGAGTGTGCCCTCCTCCTCATACAACCCACAGGACAGGAGAAGTCCTTGCATCCAGAACATGGTTAGGTTGGCAGAGACTGCTTAGCAGCGCCTACGAGAGGGGGGATCTCATGCTTGTTTTTCCTTGCTCCGTCTTCTGCTCGGTCTTCTTGCCTGAGGGAGTCCAGCAATGCGTTCGTTGCTGCATCAGCCCTAGCAACAGCAAGAACATTACTGTACGTGTGGATTTTTTTTTGTCTTGTCATTGCTGCTGTCAACAAAAGGGAGTGGTAATTCCTCAAAGACCAATCTGAGAATTTGTGCAAATAACAGTGATGCGGCGGAATAGGCGAATGGTTTGAGAAAAGAGTCGTCTGTGAGGGAAAGTTCAGGGCACACAGAGGGGCGTTGTATTCTTCAGACAGATCATTTCACCAATTGGCATGCGAGGGTCACAGAGCATGGATTCACTGTGGTGCAGGCAACAAGATTGAGCCGCGGATGTTGTGCTCCCCTCCTGTGCATTGTGAGGAATTTCTATCTGCACGTAATGTGCTGCTCATTTTTATTTCTGAAGGCTGTTTTCTGAGCGGATTTCATTTCTTTCTGTATGTAGACGGTGAAGATGAAGATTCAAGAGCAGCAGAACAACTCTGAGATCCGGCCACAAAGGAGCCTCGAGGTTGATGTTGGTCAGGAGGGCTTTGTCCCAGAGGTTCCTCGCCTGGACCTCACTTCTCTTTGTGATGACAACAACTGGGAAGGTAAGATAGTCATGTCTGAAAGACGAGGGTATGCCGAGGTTTGTGGACCATACCCCAACAGATGCCATGCAGTACCTGCAAGGCAGGGGGTATAGGAATAAGGGATCAGTTACTACATTCAATAAGGGATATAGCGCCTTATTCAGTCTGTTTCCAAGTAGTGTTAATACTATGGCATTTTTTTTGTGTAGAAAACTTCCTGAAGACTCCTGCCCACTGTCCTTCTTAAGACACTGTCCAATGAAGCATTTATTTTTTCCGTTTGCATTTTTTTTTATCTAAAGAATAATGTGGAGAACATGGGGAAAAAATGTATTTGAGAAAAAAAAATTGATTTTACTAAGTGCTGAATCAGATTTTCGGTGCTAATGAAAAGCCACATTAGATAATGCAGCTTCAAATCTGCATAACAACGCATTAAACCAGAAAACGTATAAAAGTATAAAATAAAACCCGCCATGTTCAGAGAAGATGCATATTATGGTGTGGAAACCTGCAGAAAAAAGGCAGGATTTATGCTACATGTGAACATGACCTTCCAGTTCTCTGTATAGACATAGCAGTAAATGACAGCAGTAGGGTGTACAGCTTAATATTTACACTACATATGATGTACCCCAGACCAGCAGCGACGTTATATAGTTCTTATATTAAATGCAGCGGTAAGTCAGGAATCTGCAGAGGTGGACACAGCAGGCACCTAGCTTTAGAAAGATGTCCCCGCACCTGCTCCTCAGGAGGATGACAGTTGTCTCCAGGCTTCACCCACACACATTATGGCGCTGCTTCACTATTATTCGAGGTATCACTTGGATAGCACAGGTCTGTTATATGGAGCTGAGAATACTATGGTGTGTCTTCATATACGCTAACAACGTAATGTAACAAATGTATAGACCAGCATTCAGAACAGCGTCAGAAAGAACACATTTGATGAGGTATCTGGAGGTTACATAGTAGATGGTGGCGTGAAGCTTGCAAAACACATGAAAAAGAAACAAGAAAAGTAATAAATATGATGTACTTGTATAACTTTGTGTATGACTTATATATCTACTCTGGTTTGATCCGTTTTTTGGTTGTGGTCACTTTCTGCTGTTCGACCATCACTTTAGTTCTGATTTTGTGCTGAATATTTTTCAGAAAATGACATATTCATCGGAAAATATAATAACTTGTAAATGTAATAGTAGTTGGGAACAGATGGCATCCTGCTTTTACTGTTTTTCTTCATAAAAAGGCCGTCTGATGCCCTATTAATTTGTGTGCTGTCGGTTACTGTACTCTGGCGGACGCTGCACATCATTTGTGTGCTGTCGGTTACTGTACTCGGCGGACGCTGTAAATCATTTGTGTACTCGGCAGACGCTGCCCATCATTTGTGTGCCATCGGTTACTGTACTCGGGCGGACGCTGCCCATCATTTGTGTGCCGTCGGTTACTGTACTCGGGTGGACGCTGCCCATCATTTGTGTGCCGTCGGTTACTGTACTCGGGTGGACGCTGCCCATCATTTGTGTGCTGTCGGTTACTGTACTCGGGTGGACGCTGCACATCATTTTTGTGCTGTCGGTTACTGTACTCGGGTGGACGCTGCACATCATTTGTGTGCCGTCGGTTACTGTACTCGGGTGGACACTGCCCATCATTTGTGTGCCGTCGGTTACTATACTCGGGTGGACGCTGCCCATCATTTGTGTGCCGTCGGTTACTATACTCGGGTGGACGCTGCCCATCATTTGTGTGCCGTCGGTTACTATACTCGGGTGGACGCTGCCCATCATTTGTGTGCCGTCGGTTACTGTACTCGGGTGGACGCTGCCCATCATTTGTGTGCCGTCGGTTACTGTACTCGGGTGGATGCTGCCCATCATTTGTGTGCTGTCGGTTACTGTACTCGGGTGGACGCTGTCCATCATTTGTGTGCCGTCGGTTACTGTACTCGGGTGGACGCTGCCCATCATTTGTGTGCTGTCAGTTACTGTACTCGGGTGGACGCTGCCCATCATTTGTGTGCCGTCGGTTACTGTACTCGGGTGGACGCTGCCCATCATTTGTGTGCGGTCGGTTACTGTACTCGGGTGGACACTGCCCATCATTTGTGTGCCGTCGGTTACTGTACTCGGGTGGACGCTGCCCATCATTTGTGTGCCGTCGGTTACTGTACTCGGGTGGACGCTGCCCATCATTTGTGTGCCGTCGGTTACTGTACTCGGTTGGACGCTGCCCATCATTTGTGTGCGGTCGGTTACTGTACTCGGGTAGACACTGCCCATCATTTGTGTGCTGTCGGTTACTGTACTCGGGTGGACACTGCACATTATTTGTGCTATCCATCAGGAAACAATACCACACATTCAGTAGAAGTTTTGCTCCAGTCATGCTAATCTCTTTAGGCTTGGAAGAAAAAGTTATTTCCATTTGTTTTCAAAGCCACCAATGTACAAGGTTACCATGGCAAATAAATACTCTGGGACGACACATTTTCACATTGCAACGACGCCTTCGCTTTTTTTGTGTGTGCCTACCCTCAGTGAAT
Organism: Anomaloglossus baeobatrachus; assembly: GCF_048569485.1. Taxonomy (NCBI): domain Eukaryota; kingdom Metazoa; phylum Chordata; class Amphibia; order Anura; family Aromobatidae; genus Anomaloglossus; species Anomaloglossus baeobatrachus. The sequence continues at coordinate 309,706,325 of NC_134353.1, forward strand.
TGGTAAATATTTCCTGAGCCATAGGACACTGACCAGTCTAGGGTATTTCTAGCCGGAAAATGATCCACTATATACTATATTCACCAGGATGAAGTCTCCATATATGAAATAATCCATTCTAACAGAGGAGGTTACCAATCCTTTCTTTTGATGCATGTGACTGTTTTTCCCATGTCGTCCACAGGCCTGTGACTGCATTCTTGTCGGCCTACTTAGCATATTTGTGCAGATGGCACAACAGTCGCACGGTCTTCTTTTTCTCGTTAAGTGGCTGAGGCTGACAGAATGTAATTGAACTTATGTGGGTGTACATCAGCACTCCCTCCTATTTCCAGAAAGGCTGGAACACCATTTAAAGTTTTCTTCTTCTCTACTGCAAAATAGTAGCGCGCATACAATCCTTTTCCATCGAATTATCCTCTGCTGCAGCAGTATAGTGACAATGCATGGAGATTATCTGTGTGACTTCGCTTGCTTTACCTGCCGCTAACTAATTTTGATAGATGCAAATTATTTTTGTAAGTAATTACGTTTTGCGCCTCAGTGAGATTCTCTCCTGCCAAACTGATATGTTGGAGTACTTTTTGGACTGACAGTCATCTTGGTATGCAACGTACATTATTCCTCCTGTAATATTATCTAGTGCCTGTCAATTTACATTGATGATTATGCTGCCTCACTAACAGGACCTTAAGCCCCCGTCACATTTAACGACTTACTAGCGATCCCGAAAACGATGCGACCTGATAAGGATCGCTGGTAAGTCGCTGGGAGGTCGCTGGTGAGATGTCACACAAGCAGATCTTACCAACGACGCAGTAATGATGAGCGACCTGTATAGGTCATTGTTAGGTGTCAAACACAGCGATATGTCCTGCCCAGCAGGACATCACGTTTGAAGAAAATGGTCCGGACCCTTCAGGAACGACTAGAGATCTTACAGCAGGGGCCTGATCGCTGGTATCACTTAACAAGATCGCTGCTGCATCACAGAAACAGTGATGCAACAACGATCTCGTTAGCGATCTCGTTGTGTGTGACGGGACCTTTAGGCTTGGGCAGCCCTTTTTGCTTCTGTAAACTTTCCTCCAAGTCTTTACGTCGATATTTGTCTTATGTCCTATCCTTGTTTGTACTGACTCACTAGAGAGGATGCCGGGGAGGACAAGGGTTGTATTCCTGACCTGTGTTTATTTATTCACAGTGGTCTCCTGCATTACTTATTTACAATACAGGTGTACAGTGTAAACAGTAATACAATATTAGCTGCTGTGCGCAATTCTAAAAATGGAAAATCGGGTGAGAAGCTTGCTGTGTCATCACTTTGTACGTTTGTAAATTATTAAGCTCTGTATTCCCATCAGAGACACTGCAGGCATCTATCTCCGGAACGGGACTTTCCTGACCCTTATTCCACATGTCAAGGCTTTCAGACAATGACTAATTGTAAAGGCTAGCTGTTTCTCTAACTCCTATAAAAATGCATAGAGAATGCCTAGTAAGATGTTCAGAGTAAACTTTTAAATTGACTTTTTATTAGCAAATTGTATTCTGTTGATCTACCGTTCAGGCCCAGACTGGCCCACCGGAAATTTCCTGGTGGGCCACTGTGCAGAAGTGAGCTCTATACAGTGTGTCCACCCATATCCTGTCCACCGCCATTAACTTGAGAACGGCGGCAGCTATAGGCATAGAAGTGGTGTCTAGGTATAGTAAAATAGCCATGCGCTATGCAATGAAACCACCTATAGCACCGCCTGGTGGAAAACAACGGAGTTAGCATTTTTATCTCAAAAACAGAACGAGATAGAGAAAAAATGAATTACAAAGTTGCAGGGCATCATCAATTCAATACGAATCGACACCTTGCATACAGAAATGCTATGATATGAAACCATGACCCCCCCAAAATATTGAATGATGGTCACGCATGTAGCGCTCATTTAACTTTGATGCTCAAAGTGGCCACCGTCAGCTGCAATGCACATCTGGACTCTGGACAGCATACTGTATATTGCTGCACGTTGTGCAATATGGTAGGGAACAAGTTTGCACAAGCATCTGTGATACATCGTCGTAGGTCCTGTAATGTTGGTGGAGGGGTCGCATACACCTGCTGTTTGATGTGACCTCACAGAAAGAAGTCCAATGGGGTCAGGTCAGGTGAGCATGGAGGCCACTCCACGCAGCCACCATACCCAATGACTTGTAGGAAGGTCTCCATGAGGTATCGCTTCATGTCCGCAGCCTTGTGAGTTTTACACATTCTAATCATAGCATTTCTGTATGCAAAGTGTCGATTCGTATTGAATTGATGATGCCCTACAACTTTGTAATTCACTTTTTTCCTCTATCTCGTTCCGTTTTCTAAATAAAAATGCTAACTCCGTTGTTTTCCACCAGGTGGTGCTATAGGTGGATTCAGTGCGTAGCGCATGGCTACTTTACTATACCTAGACACAACATCTATGCCTATAGCTGCCGCCGTTCTCAAGTTAATGGAGGTGGACAGGATATGGGTGGACACACTGTATAAGAGCATTAGTTGGCTGAATAGATTTGGTTCACTATATACAGTCAATGGTAAATGAACATCTATTCGTTCATTTAAAGGTAATCTGTCACCAGGTTTTTGCTACTTCATCTGAGAGCAGCATAGTATAGGAAAGAGACCCCGATTCCAATTAGTTTACTGGGTGCAGCAGTTGTGATAGAATCCTTAAATGCAGCAAGTATTAACGCTCAGTAGACTGACCCTGCCCACATTGAAGCTCTCTGTGTACATTGTGTATTGAGGGTCAGCTGCTTATCAGAATAGGTCAGATAATTGCTCACCAGCCTTGCAGTCTGAATAGTGATTATCTCCTGGTGATGAAACCTTCATTGTGTGGAAACAACACCACACAGCAAAATAAGTGACACATCACTGAATTTGGTGATTTAACCCTTGCATCATGCTGTCCTCAGATTACATAGCAAAAACCTACAAACAGATTCCCTTTAGCAAACCACCCAATGTATTAATATATAGAAGCACAGGTACACTTGTGAATGAGGGTAACATAATATTTACGTATAGCTGAACAGTTGGCCCCTAGAATAATTGTTACTGGTGGGCCCTTGGCACTCCATTCTGACTCTGACACCGTTCATATATAATAAAATATGGGGTTCTGTTTCCGCATCATGTTCATGGAAATTAGATTTTAGACATTCAAATTTCAAGATTTATTATTAATGCATTAAAAAGATGAATTTTCTATATTTTCTTAAAATGTAATTTGCACAGGCTGGTGCGGAGGTACATGATGCCTAACAAATACATCTCATGTTATGAAACGCTTTGTTCACTAATTATATGTATTGGCTTTAACCCTAAGAACAAGCAGTACTTTTGTCAGAATGACTATATACAGGAGATCTGTGTTACTGAATAAGCAGCTGATACAGTAAAGTCATATTCCCCACATCCCTTTCTTTTTCTATTGAGATGCCATTTTGCTTACATACATCTGATTTTACAAAAATGAAAGGAAGATGGGCTTAGATTTTATGCATACTGTATATCATCCATTTTAATAACACATATCTCAGGCATGAATTCAGAGGAGATTAACAGCATATGAAATGCTCCGTACATTGAGTCCTTAACCCCTTCCCTCCGCTGCCAGTATTCATTTTAACGATTAATATTATTTTTTAATTTGTTTTTATTTATTTTTAATATAGCCATAACTTTTTTTTTTCACTGACATAAACACACAAAGACTTCTTTTTTGAGGGACAAGATGTAGTTTTGAATGACACCATTTATTTTCCCATTTTTGGGGCTTGGTTTTTGCATGAAAAACTGGTATGTATGTATGTGTGTATGTGTGTGTATATGTATATATATATATATATATATATATCTATATATATAATTGCCTTATTCTGTCTGTCTGTCTGTCTGTCTGTCTGTCATGCTCCGAAATTGTGTCCTTACGGTGACACAAAGCTGATTGGCCGCTGGGCTCGCCATGGCCCCGCCCCCCCCCACGGATTGGCCTCTCTCCCCGGCTCTCTGCAGGCCCCGCCCCCCTCACGCAATGCACGCTCGCTCTGGCCCAACTGACACGGAGCCGCGACTCCCAGGTGAGTACACACACACGCATCAGATCACACTCACTCTCACACTCACTCTCACACACACCTCCCACATCACAACATGCTGGGATATCACTTGCTTCTACACCGGCTCCGTCAGGATCCCGGCAGCGCCACACATAACCTTGCGATGCTGGGATCTTGACGGAGGCCGTGAAAGCTGGTAACCATTATACACATCGGGTAACTAAGGTCCCTTAGTTACCCGATGTGTATCATAGTTACCAGTGTACACCGGCTCACACTCACACACACATCACACACACATCACATCGCATCCACACATCAAGGTCCTGCAGCGGCGGAAAATACAGACACATAACAGCACACACATAACAGCACACACACATAACAGCACACACATACACACAAATCAGATCACACTCACGCACACCTCACACATCACATCGCATCCACATACTCACAACATCCTGGGATATCGCTTGCTTCTCGGCGGCGGTACTGTGCTGTTAGCTTCCAGGACCTGCGGGAGGATCACATGGCCAGAAGCATGTGATACCTCCGGATGTTGTGAGTATAAGCGCGTATGTGCGATATCGTCAGTGTCTGTGTGTGTGAGTGGATGCGATCGGGTGTGTGTGAGTGGATGCGATCGGGTGTGTGTGAGTGGATGCGATCGGGTGTGTGTGAGTCGGCAGAGGAGCACGGCGTGCTGGAGGAGGCTGGGAGCAGAGAGGCTGATCATGGGGAAGGCTGGGAGGAGAGAGGCTGATGCTGGGGGAGGCTGGGAGTGGGAGGCTGGGACGAGGGAGGCTGATGCTGGTGGAGGCTGATGCTTGGGGAGGCTGATGCTGGGGGAGGCTGGAAGGAGAGAGGCTAATGCTGGTGGAGGCTAATGCTGGTGGAGGCTGATGCTTGGGGAGGCTGATGCTGGGGGAGACTGGGAGGGGAAGGCTGATGCTGAGGGAGGCTGGGAGGAAGGAGGCTGGGAGGAGAGAGGATGATCCTGGGGAAGGCTGGGAACGGGAGGCTGATGCTGAGGGAGGCTGGAAGGAGAGAGGCTGATGCTGGGGGAGGCTGGAAGGAGAGAGGCTGATGCTGGTGGAGGCTGATGCTGGGGGAGACTGGGAGCGGAAGGCTGATGCTGAGGGAGGCTGGGAGGGGGAGGCTGGGAGGAAGGAGGCTGGGAGGAGAGAGGCTGATCCTGGGGAAGGCTGGGAAGGGGAGGCTGATGCTGGGGGAGGCTGGAAGGAGAGAGGCTGATGCTGGTGGAGGCTGATGCTTGGGGAGGCTGGGAGAGGGAGGCTGATGCTGAGGGAGGCTGGGAGGAGGGAGGCTGGGAGAGGTAGGCTGAGAGAAGAGAGGCTGATGCGCACACACACACACACACACACACGCGCGCACTGCACAACACACCACACACACACACACTGCCCTACACAGACACCCACACATACAGACAACGCTGCACACACACAACACCCAACACACAAACACCGCGGCACACACAAATATACGCACATACCGCACAACACACACATTGCACAAAACATACCTCCCCCAAAACACACCACACACACACAAACCGCGCAACACACACACACAACGCTACAGACACACAGCGCTCCACAAACAACGCAACACACGCAACACACATACAACACCGCTCTCACCCCCCGCCACACCCAGACAACACCCAGAACATGTACAGCGCCTACACAAACACTTGGTAACTACACACAACAACATCTCTATATATATATATATATATATATATATAACAAAAATCATACATGAACTACACAATACGTAAATTCTAGAATACCCGATGCGTAGAATCGGGCCACCTTCTAGTATATATATATATATATATATATATATATATATATTTTGGGGTCGCATACTATGGTTTGATCGCCTCTTACTGAATTATTTAGCGTTATTATTGTAACTGAAAATCTGCAGTTTTGGTGTTTTCATTCTTTTTCTTGTTGCGGCATTTACCAATCAGCTTATTTAATTGTATTTTTTGATATGTTGGACTTTTGTAGACACAGCAGTACCAAATATATTTTTTTTTATTTCCTACATTTCTTAAAGATTAACTAGAGAAAAAGGGGTAATGCAAATTGTTAGTTTTTTTTTTTTTTTTATATATATTTTTTAAAATCGTTTGATCGCTTGTACTGTATACTGCAATACTACAATATTGCGTTAAATAGCGAAAATGACAATCTTCTGTAATGCCCAGCCACAGGCTGGCTATCACAGAAGAAAATACATGATAAACAAGGTGGCATTCAGCTGGCCCTATCTGTCCTAGCAACCCATCGGCTCCCTGCATTCACATTGCGGGGGCAGATGGGCGCTTGACTGAACCTACGTCTGGGCCGGATCTCTGTGCTTAAATGCTGCTGTCAGTGATTGACAGTGGCATTTAAAGGGAACCTGTCACCAGATGTTTATAATACTCAACAACAGTCGGTGCAGAGCAGACTGGTCGGATGGGTGTCTCTGTTCTCCGGGTCCGCGCCTCCACTTTCGGCCATCTTTGTCCTCCTTCTGAAGCTAGTGTGGATGACACGTTCTATGTCATAAAGACAAGCCAACATTGAGGTCCTGCGCAGCCGCACTTTGATCTACCCTGAGTAGGACAGATCAAAGTATTGTAGTGCGCCTGCGCGGGACCTCAGTGTCGGCTAGCGTAGAGGACGTAGAACGTGTCATGCACACTAGCTTCAGAAGAAGGGGGACAAAGATGGCCAAAAGAGGAGGCGCGGACCCGGAGAACAGAGACACACATCCGACCAATCTGCTCCGCACCGACCGTTAGGTGAGTATTATAAACACCCGGTGACATGTTCCCTCTAAGAGGTTAGTAGCAGCAATCGGTGGGTATGCCAATAACTGTTATTAGAGCTAGATGTCTGCTAAATTTATTTAAATGGCATCAGCCTAGTGGTCCGGGGGATTTGCTTCTGAGCCCTCTCCAAATCCCTGACAACACTCCATGACCTACTGATAAATCATGGTGTGTTAAATGGCTATTCTTGTCTTTATAAATGTGAGACAGTGCTTGTAAATACAAGAGCTTTTGCAATTTACTGTGTGTTTAAAAATGTCAGCTGTTCTTGAGATAATAACCCCTTTTGTTTACCGTTTGTCTCCTTGAAGACTGACCACTGCTGCCAAACAGCAAAACAAGCTAAGTGCTTACAAGTTCTTTTCCTTTGCGCTTGTAAACGCTATTTGAAGATAACCTGAATTGCTTGAGCCAGTGCTACTGCCTAATCCCAGCCAGCTACAGCACTGTGTTTACATGGTAGGCAGCCGTTATGGTCAATCTCCTGGGCAACGAGATGTAAACAAAAAAGGTCTTTGTATCTCATCTGGAAAATGTACTTGGCATTATTTTACAAGCACTATCTGACAATATCAATCTATGAAGATGGGAATAACCCTCTAAGGAGCCTTCATCACGCTGCAGCAATGTAAATGGATGCGTATTATGGAAACTTATTAACCACTTTACAGCAAACTTTTCCTGTCACTTGGACAGAGCAGTGTCCCTTCTCCATGAGCGAAAGCAGACCGGGAACATAATGCACAGATTGAGATCTCATAAATGATTCATTTCCCTCTTGCCATGTGGTTCAGCTTGACAAGGCATTGATTATTATGTGCCTATGTCTATTGTGAAAGTAACGTACACATTTCCTTCGTTTCCTGTTTATATTCTTCATTATGTTACTTAATAGGAAGGGCTAGCGGTCTGTTTTCACAATCTCATTCCCGATGAGTAGTGATGGAAAGACCTTAACCAGTTCAGAAGATATTGTAAAGGGCCTCGAGCACCTACAGAGTTTGGTTAACGTTTCATTGTAGCAATTCTCTAAGTTTAAATGCAAAAAACAATTAGATCTAAATGTTAGTGATTTCTGAGTAGGTTGTTAGTGTATTATGGGTAGGGAAATATTGTTTTCTAACTTGTTCATCCGACCTGTATAGCAGATTCTGCAGTTGTCAGTTAGTGGTGATTATGAGCTTCCATTATGTTATTAGAAAGAAAAATATAATATATTGGTTGATTTGTGCTTCTTTCTTCAATCCTAATAATAAAAGGAACCATTAGGAAATAGTAATATAATAAATGTTTTATGTAAAAGTAATAAAAATAAGTTTCCTTTAGGCTAGGTTCACACTTCCGTTAAATTGTATCAGTCACAATCCGCTGCTCTGGTAAACAACGGAATCCGTTCAGCGGATTCCGTTGTTCCCATAGACTTGTATGAGCGGCGGATTGTGACTGGTGATGCTGCGTTGCACCCTCCGCCCGACTGATCAGTCGTGGAACGACTGACCGCGGGGCGGAAGGAACGCAGCCTGTAACGTTTTTTGAGCAGCGCAATCCGTAGGATTTCGCTGCGCATGCTCTCTCTGGCTCCCTGCACCCGTAACCAGGATACACATCGGGTTACCAAGCAATGCGCTTTGGTTAGTTACCCGATATTTACACTGGTTACGTGTGCAGGGAGCCAGCGCTAAGCGGTGTACGCTGGTAACCAGTGTAAATATCGGGTAACCAAGCAAAAAGTGCTTTGCGTTTAGTTACCCGATATTTACCCTGGATACGTGTGCAGGGAGGCCGACACTTCCCCGCTCGGCTCCGCCCCCTCCCGCACTCGGCATGTACACACACACACACACGCACTCACTCACCTGTCCCCAGCCCTGCAGTCCCCGCGGCACTGACGTCCTCAGCGCCACGGCCCCGCTCGGCTCCACCCATCTCGAACTCCGCCCCCCGCACACAACGGAGTCCGACAATGAATTCTGTTCTGTTAAGCAACGCATGTGACTGATGCAAAACAACGGAAATGTGAACCTAGCCTTATTTAGCATGAGCAAAGCTCCAGTCTAATCCTACAATACTAAGCAGTAACACGCAAATCAGATTAGCGGAGGTGTAAACTTCACAATTCATCTGGGTCAAGTCATTCTGAAGACAAAAAGTTTCTTCTCCTTTATCAGCTGATATGTTGCCATTTTAAAGAGCCATCCAGAGACTGCAAGCGGCTCGTACTTGGCCGAGCTCCGAGCGTACCCGTGCACACCGATACTCGATTGAGTGGTTAGCATACACACAGCACCCCAATTCCCAACTTGGATATTGAGTTTTTTGTAAAGTCCTTGTTCAGTACGAACCCTGAACTTCACAGTTCAGGTTTGTTTAACTCTACCGTTCAATGTAAATTTGCAATTTTCATGAAATCAATTTGTTAATACAGTTTTTTTCTATATTATAGCCCGTCGTAGAGGTCGTTTTTTTTAATGAATTCCTCTTTTTCTAAAGAAGAGTAACCATAATTTTTCTAGAACAAGAATTCTGCATTCATCTTTTTCGGTATATTTAATTTGTTTTTTTTTGTGTTGTATGGTATTTACAGAACCAGTTCCTGTCTTGGCCTCTTGGGATCGCGATGGCGCAGACTCAGATGAAGCCCGTCTGTCCCCTCAGGCAGGCCGTCTTATCCGACACCTTCTTGAAGCAGACAGTGATCCTATGTTGTCTCCTCGTTTTTATGCATATGGACATAGTCAACAATACCTGGATGACACAGAAGTGCCCCCATCTCCTCCCAATTCTCATTCATTTATGAGGTATCTCTCTTTTTTTCTTTATTCTTTCTGAAAAGTGTTTTCATGGGACGAGGGTAGGTGTTAGGGGAGATGGGAGGGCACACACACTTGGCACTTGCCCAAGGTCCCCATTTACAAAAAAGGATGATTGCTTCTGCTGTCACACCCGTCTATGAAACAAGCAGGTGGACAACTGCCTGTCAAACTTTGTCTTCAGTCTGAAGAGTCAGTGGTCCTCTGGTGTAGCCGGGGCTGGTGTTTCCGTAGGGCACCTAGGCAAAAGAAGGAGAGGTGTGCTTCTGACCTCTGCCACACTAGAATTGCAAATAACAATGTTAGTGCAGAGTAAGAGAAGAGCCAGAGGTGTTCTCCTGCCCCCTGCAGTGCCAGAGCTGAAATGGTCAGAAGCACACCTCTTCTGCTGCTTTTCCCTGGGTGCTGCACTGCTTTTGTTAGGCTACATTCATACACTGAGCATGTTGCACTTTTTGCTGCCATTTTCAAAAATCTCACTAGAACTGCACAGTGGCCGCAATGTGTGAATGCAGCCCTACAGGGGTTCTTTTGTGAAGATAAGCTGTCACCTATTTCAAGGATAGATGAGAACTTCTACACCGGTGGAGGTCAAAATGCTTAGCACCACACTGATTGGCAGAATGGGGCACTTTTGTCCCCTTTGGCTGATGCTGCTACTTTTGTCACCGTTAGAATGATACAGCTGTAAGCATGTCCGACCACTGCTCCATTCATTTTCTATTAGGCTGCTGAGTGCCGATCTTGGCTTTTTCCAGCAACCCCATAAAGAATGAATAGAGCAGCTATTGGAATGTGCACTCCCACTCAAGGATTAAAATGCGCCATTCTGCAAGACTGGGGTGGAGTAGTAAAAAATATAGTACTGGCAGCAACCCAAAATCCTTAAGTAATCATTAAAGTGAATGCGTGGACTAAATGCTTAGATTGTCCAGTGGCCTGAATTCATTAAAAATAACGAAAAAAATTATATTCACTTGCTGTCACTCGACTAGATCCCCAGCACTAGCCGCTCATTGAGTAAGTGATGACGTCAGCATTTAGTAGCTATAGGACTGCTGTGGTGTTGCGTAGACGTCCATAGTCAGGTGATTTGATCAGAAAACAATAGTATGTGTTTTCTGGTGACCCGCTGATCAAGTCACCATACCACTGCAGCTTATCACAGACCACAGCAATCCTGTGGCTGGTGAATGCTGACATCATCACTACTGGTGGCAATACAGAACACAAAGTGGCCTCAACTGCATTAATCTAAGTGACAGAAGGTGAGTAACATTGATTTTGTTCTTTTTAGCAAAAATATAGGATTGTATTGTTTGTGCACAATGCTAAAATATGGGGCCCTGCATCCACTGACTGGATCGAACATATCCATGGGTGGATCCATAGACTCTGAGTGCTGTTCAAACCAAGTACAGGTGCACTGTGCACCCTTGGCATGGCTACACATTTAAGTTAAGTTCCCCTTCCTACTTACTTGTTTTTCCTTTATCTCCACCCAGTCCCCTTTGAATAACAGGTCTTATAGAGCCAGAAAGGGTGGAAAAAGATGGAAAACAAGTAGGTGGGGAGGTGCATTTAAATGTTTGGACACATCAAGGCTGCACCGAGCGTCTTTATTGTGATGTCAGATTCCCTTTAATGGTTAAACAAGAGGAGGAAGACTTGAGAAGGCACAGACATCAAGGAATGACTTTAGCGGAGCAAACCTCAAGAGCCTAAACGAGCGGTTGGTAGTATTCCATGGCACATCTTAAGTACAAAACTGCACATTAAGGATGGGAAATATTCCGTGAGGAAATCCTTAATGCACAAGAGCTAACAATTCTTAAAAGAAAGAAAAATAGGAAAGACCTAAGGCAACAAAGATGGATGACCAAAAAATTACACCAGCTGCTCTTCAATAAGTCATAGGAAACAGGAGTGATCCCTCTAGATTGGAAAGAAGAAAATGTAGTTCCTATCTACAAAAAATGGAAAAAGGAGGATCCAGGAAATTACAGGCCAGTAAGCCTGACCTCCATAGCAGCAAAAATATTCCAACAAATTGTCAAGGAACATTTACTTAGGTATATGAAGGCATTAATTAACCAGAACAAGCACAGCTTTATGACCAATACATTCTACAAAAAAGTCACTGAGTGGTTGGACCAGGGGAATGCCGTGGATATAGTATATCTTGACTTCAGTAAGGCATTCAATAAAGTATCAAGTAACATCCTCATTGAAAACATGATCAAGTACGGAATAAACAAAAAAATCAGATGGATTAAAAACTACAAAAATACACATCGAACAGAGGAAAGTAAAAAGCAGGGCTCTGTCCTGGGCTAGAGAGGAGAAAGAGCACATTCCAAAGGATCTAGACACACTTGAAAAATGGGCCAAGGTGAACAGAATGGTATTGTAAGGCCGGTTTCACACATCCGGCTTTTCGCTGGTTTGCCGGATTTGGCGCACGCCAGTACAGTGTATACAGTACAATGGTAGCGCCACAACTTCCGGGTCACATGCTCCGGTCACATGACAGCATATGACCGGCGCTTGTCGCGCTGCCATTATACTGTATACACTGTACTGGCGTGCGCCGAATCCGATAATCTGGGGAAAAGCCGGATGTGTGAAACTAACCTCACAGGGACAAATACAAAGTCCTACATCTGGGTAAAAAAAAATATGTAAAAAGCATATATAGTATGGGAGGAAAACAACTAGGTGATAGCACAGGGGCAAAGGACTTTGGTATAGAAGTAGATCCCAGATTCAACATGAGCAAACAGTGTGGTGCCACAGCTAAAAAGGCCAACAAAATGCTAGGATGTATCAAGGCAAGCATTGAATCTAGATCAAGAGAGGTAATTCCCTTATACTTTGCCCTGGTCATACCCCACTTGGAATATTGTGTACAGTTCTGGGCGCCCCAATTCAAGAAAGATATTAATATATTGGAGCAAGTCCAGAGAAGAGCAGTCAAGATGGTAAAAGGTCTGCAAACCATGCCATGTGAAGACCAGCTAAAAGAACTAGGAATGTTTTAGTTTGCAAAAGAGAATGCTGAGAGGAGACTTAATAGCGGTCTACAAATATCTGAAAGGTAGTCATAGCGCAGACTCTATTCTTATTAGCACAAGAAGCAATGGGAGGAAACTAAAAGGAAGGAGATTCAGATTAAGAGCAAGAAGGCCTGCGGAGACACCATCACATGTTTCTCAACGCTGGCAGGAAACTAGCCAGGTCTTTCACCGGGAAGGAACAAACACGGGAAGGGCAGTCTCCAGTCAAGGAGACCACCTATGCCAAACATGGTATCCATCCACAGACAGCCGTTTCGGGGTATTTGCCCCTCATCAGTGTGGAGTAGGAATCTGGCTAGTGGGACATTGCCTAGTAAAAGACTATGTGAGCAAGGATGGTTGACCTTAGGGAGATCAACATCCACCACTGCGGAGACACCATCACGTGTTTCTCAACGCAGTGATTCTAGAGCAATGCCCCCTGGGAAATATTCAAAGCAAGAAGGCCTGCGGAGACACCATCACATGTTTCTCAACGCTGGCAGGAAACTAGCCAGGTCTTTCACCGGGAAGGAACAAACACGGGAAGGGCAGTCTCCAGTCAAGGAGACCACCTATGCCAAACATGGTATCCATCCACAGACAGCCGTTTCGGGGTATTTGCCCCTCATCAGTGTGGAGTAGGAATCTGGCTAGTGGGACATTGCCTAGTAAAAGACTATGTGAGCAAGGATGGTTGACCTTAGGGAGATGTTGATCTCCCTAAGGTCAACCATCCTTGCTCACGGAGATTCAGATTAGACGTTAGGAAAAACTTTCTGACAGTGAGAGCAGTTAGAGAGTTTAACAGGCCACCACGGGAGGTGGTGATCTCTCCATCAATGAAAATCTTCAAGCGGAAACTGGATAAACATATACCTGGGATGGTTTAGGAAAACCTACACTCACAGGGGGTTGGACCCGATGGCTCTTGAGATCCTTTTCAACTCTACCATTCTATAATTTAATTATTCTTATGTTGGATCACCTTTACCCTAGGAATACGTTTTTCAGAAGTCTAGAAATACAAAACATATTTCAGCAGCAATTTCCGCCAATTTCTTGTGTAAATTAACAGGATATTAAATCCATGAAAGCGTTTGATAAATTCCTTCCAAGGTGTTGAGATATTTTTATTACCATTAGACTTGGGCTAATTCTTCGGAGCCCATTTTTATTGTCTCACTTGTTTGTTACTGGACTGACCTGATTTTTACTAGGTTAAATCTGGCTGTGTTGCTCTTTTAGCAGGAGACGGAGCTCTTCATTGGGATCACATGAGGAGGATAGAGATGACGACCTAACACCAGCTCAGATTACACGGAAAATTCAGAGTCTCAAGAAGAAAATTCGCAAGTTTGAGGAGAAGTTTGAGGAAGACCGGAAATACAGAGTAAGGGCTATTTTCTTAAATTGATTTGCTCTCATTTAGGCCTCATTCAGACATTAGTGATTTTTCTTTTATGCATAAGTGATCCAAATGTAATCGTTGTTTTTTATCAGTCATCACAGTTTACTCACTGTCCGTTTTTACCATCTGGGTTTCATCAGCTTCTCTCAACCTTGTCATATCAGTCTCTAAAATACAGACATCACACGGATGACATCCGAGTGCTGTCCGATGTCTTTCACTGACCCACAGACTTATTTTGGCGATATTGATCTGTGATGAGAATCAAAGTTGGACAAGTCTACGTGATTTTGTAGACCACTTAGTCTGAGGAAAAAAATCGGACATGTGAACAGCCCATAGGTTATAATAGGTACAAGTTCTACCTGTGAAAAATACAGATAGAACTTGAATGAGAAAAAATGAGGTGTGAATGAGCTCATACAAACATCACATACTACATGTCATTTTTGCTTTTTTTTCCCCCACAGCCGTCCCATCGAGACAAGGCTACAAATCCTGAGGTTCTGAAATGGATGAATGAGCTGACCAAGTTCCGGAAGCAGCTTAAAGGTAATTACAAAATGCCTGAAGATAATACATAGCATTCAACATCTTACCAATAGATTGGCATTTAGAAGCCTTCTAAAAATAATGCGACATTTGTTTCTAAGTTGGAAACTTAATTTAAGCCTATCATCTTACATGTCCTCCATTGTGTTTTTTCCTACTACAATCCAGTAGATTGGTTTCTGTTTTAATTTGCAGTAACTTGTCTGTGTTTGCTCTACACAAAAGTATATTCTGATAAAATGTCAATGGTCTTATATTATCTATAGAGTCAAAAATCAAGATTTCCGAAGAAGATCTCGTGCCTCAAATGCGACAGAGGAGTAACACACTGCCCAAAAGTTTTGGGTCACAGCTTGAGAGGGAGGATGACAGAAAGGAACCAGACAAAGCAGCTAAACCCTCTATAGAATCCACAATGGAAACCATCCAAAAGAAGTTACAGGAGAAAAGATCAGAGGTCAACCGGCCGGAAGATATTAAGGTAAAATGAAAAAAATTATACATATGTGCACCCATTTAGAGAATATATATCCGCACACAATACATTTAGTATGATAGCACCCTAATGTATATTATGGATTCTAAGCAAGCATTCTATAATATTCAGTCATTCAATAATAATGTATAAACTGCTAAAGAAATAGATAGAAGGATTAATCAGCTCACCTCTTTATGGGCAGCTCAGAAATCCACCTAGGGGGGGTGCATGGGTATACTCCAGGCTGGCTCCTGGGTGAGCACATAATCAAAGTAAGGAGAAGAGACCTGTCTGGGGATAATAGTACTAAAATGTCACGCTTATTACAATAGAATGGTGGCTGAAGAATAATATCCTAACCCTATGTGCCTGATTGTAGGATATGACCAGAGATCAGCTTGCAGCGGAGAAAGTGTCGCTTCAGAAAGCTTTGCTTTACTATGAAAGTATTCACGGCAGACCGGTATGTATTTATATGTTTTCTGTGGGTTATAATTTTTCTACAGATCATTTCGTTTGTCTGTATTTTACTGGGGGAAAAAAAGTTGGTACTATTGCTGTTGTACTATAGAGCTCTAAAATCCTCATACAATCAGTGTGGCGGTTCTATTTGTAGAACTTATTTATAGTGTGATTTCATTGCCACATTTACCACTTTATACTGGATTGTTTTTTTTTTCACGAGATGTAATTTTTAATTTTGGACTTGTTTGTATTATAATGGCTTTCTTTAATTTTCATTCAGTTAAAATAGAGATGAAGAATAGTTTGCATAGTTGGCATGAACGCCTACTTGAATGCCACTCTCTTCCCCTCCCCCTTGTGACTTAGTTGTTTTCTCCATAAAGGCATGAAAGTCTGTCATAATACATTGATTCTGTGTGATGGTCATGTGCAATTGTCTGAAAAGCGGAGGTTTAACCCCTTGCACACCAGACATCATGTGGCCTAAAGGCCCCGTCACACTAAGCAACATCGCTAGCAACATCGCTGCTAACGAACAACTTTTGTGACGTTGCTAGCGATGTTGCTGTGTGTGACATCCAGCAACAACCTGGCCCCTGCTGTGAGGTCGTTGGTTGTTGCTGAATGTCCTGGGCCATTTTTTAGTTGTTGCTGTCCTGCTGTGAAGCACAGATCGCTGTGTGTGACAGCGAGACAGCAACAACTAAATGTGCAGGCAGCAGGAGCCGGCTTCTGCGGAGGCTGGTAACCACAGTAAACATCGGGTAACCAAGAAGCCCTGTCCTTGGTTACCCGATATTTACCTTTGTTACCAGCCTCCGCCGCTCTCCCTGTCAGTGCCGGCTCCTGCTCTGTGCACATGTAGCTGCAGGACACATCGGGTTAATTAACCCGATGTGTGCTGTAGCTATGAGAGCAAGGAGCCAGCGCTAAGCATTGTGCGCTGCTCCCTGCTCTGTGCACATGTAGCTGCAGCACACATCGGGTAATTAACCCGATGTGTGCTGTAACTAGGAGAGCAGGGAGCCAGCGCTCAGTGTGCGCTGCTCCCTGCTCTCTGCACGTGTAGCTCCGTGCGCTGGTAACCAAGGTAAATATCGGGTTGGTTACCCGATATTTACCTTAGTTACCAAGCGCAGCATCTTCCACGCGGCGCTGGGGGCTGGTTGCTGGTGAGCTCACCAGCAACTCGTGTAGCGACGCTCCAGCGATCCCTGCCAGGTCAGGTTGCTGGTGGGATCGCTGGAGCGTCGCAGTGTGACATCTCACCAGCAACCTCCTAGCAACTTACCAGCGATCCCTATCGTTGTTGGGATCGCTGGTAAGTTGCTTAGTGTGACTGGACCTTTACAGAGTATCTATCATCAACTACGACCCTTCAGGTTCATTATTTTAATACATTACACATACAAATGTAAAACCTCTTTTAAATAGAACAAAACAATTTGCTTGGTAAAGATCATTTGCATGCGAAGGGCACATGCATGATATGGAAATCTGACTATCTGCTAAAAGTTGCCACCAGCTTCAAGCATTCCTAGCGGCACTACGTCCTCCACAGCACATAGCTGATCCATCTGCTTTGTGCAGTGAGATCATGGTCGGGGCTGTGTCTTGACCGATCATATACCTGATGCCAGGAACAAAGTTTCCCTTCATGAGAAGAGTTTTCTGCTGCCTCTGCAGCACTTCAGTGTCCATCATTATCACACTGCTCTGATTGGACTGCACTCGGGGTGATCAGTGTGATAGAGAGGGAAGTGCTGATAAATTACTTCCGGTGATGGACAGTCGAGCAGTGGTGAAAACTCTTCTCAAGAAGTGACATCCTCGCCAGTAACATATATAGAATCGATTCCTCTACAGCAGGGGTCTCAAACTCAGCTGGGTGTATGGGCCGCATATAGAAAAAAAAAAATGAGGGGGGCCGCATTATTTGCAGGACAAAGTGAACATTTTTAATGAATCCATGTTTTTTTTTCTATACATCTTGGATCACTTTTGTAAACATTTTTCGCTTGTTTATAACAACAAACGTGTACTTTTTTGTTAAGTTTATATACAGAAAAGCATTTTTAATGTAAATAAAAAAAGTCATGCTTTAGGATTTTTTTTTTTTTTACATTTTATCACCTTCTTGTAATTGTTTTACAATTAGCAGCGTCATATAGAAATCTTAGCCAAAATCTTGTAGTAATGTGCCCATCCATGTGCCCTGTAGTAAGGTGCTCATCCTTGTGGTATTGTGCCCAGTAGTATAGTGCCCATCCTTGTGCCCTGTAGTATTGTGCCCAGTAATATTGTTCCAATCCTTGTAGTATTGTGCTCATCCTTGTAGTATTGTGCTCTGTAGTATTCTGCCAATTCCCGTAGTATTGTGGCCATCCCTGTAGTATTCAGCCCATCCCTGTAGTATTCTGCCCATCCCTGTAGTATTCTGCCCATCCCTGTAGTATTCTGCCCATCCCTGTAGTATTCTGCCCATCCCTGTAGTATTCAGCCCATCCCTGTTGTATTCAGCCCATCCCTGTTGTATTCAGCCCATCCCTGTAGTATTCAGCCCATCCCTGTAGTATTCAGCCCATCCCTGTAGTATTCAGCCCATCCCTGTAGTATTCAGCCCATCCCTGTAGTATTGTGGCCATCCCTGTAGTATTGTGGCCATCCCTGTAGTATTGTGGCCATCCCTGTAGTATTGTGGCCATCCCTGTAGTATTCTGCCCATCCCTGTAGTATTCAGCCCATCCCTGTAGTATTCAGCCCATCCCTGTAGTATTCAGCCCATCCCTGTAGTATTCAGCCCATCCCTGTAGTATTGTGGCCATCCCTGTAGTATTGTAGCCATCCCTGTAGTATTCTGCCCATCCCTGTAGTATTCTGCCCATCCCTGTAGTATTCTGCCCATCCCTGTAGTATTCTGCCCATCCCTGTAGTATTCTGCCCATCCCTGTAGTATTGTCGTCATCCCTGTAGTATTGTGGCCATCCCTGTAGTATTGTGGCCATCCCTGTAGTATTTTGCCCATCCCTGTAGTATTCAGCCCATCCCTGTAGTATTCTGCCCATCCCTGTAGTATTCAGCCCATCCCTGTAGTATTCAGCCCATCCCTGTAGTATTCAGCCCATCCCTGTAGTATTCAGCCCATCCCTGTAGTATTGTGGCCATCCCTGTAGTATTCAGCCCATCCCTGTAGTATTGTGGCCATCCCTGTAGTATTCTGCCCATCCCTGTAGTATTCTGCCCATCCCTGTAGTATTCTGCCCATCCCTGTAGTATTCTGCACATCCCTGTAGTATTGTGGCCATCCCTGTAGTATTCTGCCCATCCCTGTAGTATTCTGCCCATCCCTGTAGTATTCTGCCCATCCCTGTAGTATTCAGCCCATCCCTGTAGTATTGTGGCCATCCCTGTAGTATTCTGCCTATCCCTGTAGTATTCTGCCCATCCCTGTAGTATTCTGCCCATCCCTGTAGTATTGTGGCCATCCCTGTAGTATTGTGGCCATCCCTGTAGTATTGTGGCCATCCCTGTAGTATTGTGGCCATCCCTGTAGTATTGTGGCCATCCCTGTAGTATTGTGGCCATCCCTGTAGTATTCAGCCCATCCCTGTAGTATTCAGCCCATCCCTGAAGTATTGTGGCCATCCCTGTAGTATTGTGGCCATCCCTGTAGTATTGTGGCCATCCCTGTAGTATTGTGGCCATCCCTGTAGTATTGTGGCCATCCCTGTAGTATTGTGGCCATCCCTGTAATATTCTGCCCATCCCTGTAGTATTCTGCCCATCCCTGTAGTATTCTGCCCATCCCTGTAGTATTCTGCCCATCCCTGTAGTATTCTGCCCATCCCTGTAGTATTCTGCCCATCCCTGTAGTATTGTGGCCATCCCTGTAGTATTGTGGCCATCCCTGTAGTATTGTGGCCATCCCTGTAGTATTTTGCCCATCCCTGTAGTATTTTGCCCATCCCTGTAGTATTCAGCCCATCCCTGTAGTATTGTGGCCATCCCTGTAGTATTCAGCCCATCCCTGTAGTATTCAGCCCATCCCTGTAGTATTCAGCCCATCCCTGTAGTATTGTGGCCATCCCTGTAGTATTCTGCCCATCCTTTAGTAATACGCAAACAAAAAAAAAAAATCTCCTCACCTTTCCTCCGTTCCCTGTGTGCCCACGATCAGTACTTGCAGAGTTTTGGATGCAGCATGCTTCAGCTGCGTCCAAAACCCTGCTATGTATGGTAAAAGCACAGTGGGCATGGGATTTCTAAAAATCCCATGCCCACTGTGCGTGTACGGCCCGCAGTGAAAACGGAACTGCGGTGTGGCTTCCAGAGGCCGCAGCATGTGAATTTATGCTGCGGCGTCTGAAGCGTCCTCCCTAGGCAGAGCACAGCGAGGAGACCGCAGCGGCCCGAACCCCTGATCGCAGGCACGGGCAGCTGCGGTCTCCTAAGGAGCAGACTTGCGGCCCCGCCGATCAGGACGCGCTGAGTCCAGCACGCAGCGGGTCCTGATCTTCAGCACGTACCTTACCTGCTTATCGCGGCTCTGTGCTGAGGGTCGGCGCCGGCAGAAACTTCACTGCATTTGAATCCATTTGCGGTGCAGCGCAGAGGAGCTGTGTCTGGACCAATGGCTGCTGCCTGCCAATCAGATGCAAGGAAGTGACGTCGCTGTATGACGTCACCTCCTTGCATCTGATTGGCAGACAGCAGCAGCAACTGGGATAGAACTGACAGCTCCTTGCGCGGCACCGCAGATGGATTCAAATGCAAGTTCCTGCCAGCGCCGACCCTCAGCATAGAGCCGCGATTGTCACGGGGTCTGCGGGCCGCAACAAACAGCCTCAGGGGCCGCATGCGGCCCGCGGGCCGCGTGTTTGAGACCCCTGCTCTACAGCCTCTCTGCATTAGGCCTCTTTCACACGTACGTGCCTCCGGTACATGTTTGGCAGTTTTCTCACGTACCGGAAACACGTACACACATAGACCTATGTATTCCTATGGTTTTGTACACTTGTAAGTATTTTCGCACGGAACGTGTGTCCGTTCCGTACTTACGTATGTCCGCGTGTTTCTCACGGCAACATGTCCATTTTCTCTCCGACATCACGGGTGTCACACGTAATGCAAACTGACAACACGGATGTGTTCCGTGTGACACGCACCGGAGAAAAGACATGTGTCTGTGACAAAAAAAACAAAACTTTACTCACCTTCTCCAGCCCTGCAGGCTCTGCCGCTGCTGTCACTTGCTGCCGACCGCCGCTCATTATGCTTATTGAATATTCACTTCCCTGTGGCCGGAAGCAGCAGCAGCGGGGAGTCGGCAGGACCGGAGACCGAAGATCAGCACCACGGACAGCGAAGCCAGAGACAGGTGAGTAGAAAGTTTCTGTTCTCCGTGTGTTATCACGGATAACACACGGAGAACACACGTAGCCAATAAACAAGGCTCACGGAGGGCAAAACGCACCTCTGACACGTCGGTGAAAAACGTGCGTGGTTTTTCACAAATGTGTGAAAGAGGCCTTAAGCAGTGAAATCTTGCAAATTATCCCAAGATCTCACTGCTTGGTGCAGAGATGCTGCTGCCAAGGACATCACTTGAGAGAAGAGTTTTCACCGCTGTTCCACCTCCCATCACCAGAGGTAATTTAAAATCGCTCTGCAATGCTTGAGTGTCTTATCCCTATCCCACTTTTCTGTGCTCTGATTGGAATGAGAACAACGAATCTACAATATCTTATTGTTATGGTACATGCTCACGATCAGTGTTTGCAGCATTTTGGATGTAGTGTGTTTTTGCTGCGTCCAAAACGCTGCGTTGTACAGTACAAGCATAGTGGACGGGATTTCTAGAAATCCTGTGCCCACTGTGCTTGTTTTTTCCACAGCAAACCCTGAACTGCGGTGTGGCATTCCAGACCACAGCATCTCAATTGTCTTCTCCCATAGGGAGAACACAAACGAGAGACAGCAGCACGCTGAACCCTGATCGTGGATATGAGCAGCTGCAGTCTCCTGCATTCTCCTGCAGAGGAGAGTCGCGGCCCGCAGCACAGGACCCGCTGCGTCCAGGACGCAGTGAGTCCTGATCGTGGGCACATACCCTTAGACTTGTCAAAAGGAACTTTACCAGCTAATACAAATTGTACATGGGCAAAATGATTGTTGCTACACTCGTTCTACCCCCGTTCAGCATGCACAATGTCTGCAGCGCATGTTTATACGAGGAGACAACAACTTCCAATAACGATAACTTATAGAGCCACATAAACGAGCGTTCTTTGGATAATCAGCTCAATCATCCGGTACTGACACCCTTCTAAAGGCGAGACACGTTCCTTAAGTCATTGAAGTCGCAGCACTTTTCAGTGTGATTTCAAGCTTTTTTCCCCCAATGTCTCCTTAGTGCTGCAGGAACACGACAAACCAGACTGTACTGCATTTATTCCTTATCGTACACTCCTGACTAACCCATGCTACAGGGTGATGTCTGCTTTGACCACTATGGTCTCAGTAGTGTTTTTTTTTTATTTTTCTAAAACCCCCAAATAATTTTTTCAATCTGCATTATCATGTTACAGATGACCTTGGTTAAAGCATGACTGTCTAATGACAATGACTTTGTAAGAAAGCAAGTAAAAGGAATTCAGTGAACTAACGCGAAAACTTTAATTAAAATAGCTTTGTTCTTTCTTCTATCCTGGCACTGGTTGTATGTGGAAAAGTACTGAGTACTGTTTTATTAAATCCAGTTGAGTCAAAAGAGGCCAAAGAGTACAAAGTTTTCTAAGCCTATTAATTTAGAAGCCATCATGTATCAAAGCCCGTACTAATTCTGGAGAATTAATAGACGCTGCAGGAGACCGAAAACCATTTATTAATTTATAGACTACGTGTTACTCACCATGTATCCTGTGAACATTTAGAGAGGTCTGGTGTAACGTAGAGTTTAGGACCTCACATGATATCACTGCTTACATCAGCGGTAATGGTCATGAACATCATGCTAGAAACTTTAGATTCCTTTTCAAGAAGGTGATCTTTCCCCCACCTCAGCTGGCAGCTAAAAATTGTATGAAGATGCAGAGCTGATGTACATAAATTGGACCTTAGCGTTCTTGTATGTTGGTGGAGATCAGAAAGGCCATACCTTAGAACGAACATCACTTGCTGATTTAATAACTGGACCTCTTATAAAAGTTAGTACCTGAATTTGCAGTGGTATATGCAAGCCGATCGGTGGTCATTTAGTACCATTTTTACACAGGCCAATCAGCGGTCGATAAACATCTTTTTTGTTTTGTCATAGGCCGACCACTCTTCCGTGTTTTTAAGAACAATACGATTAATATGATCATTAACAGGATTGCTCTCTGTACATGAAATGACATTGCTTTCAGCTGCACATGTCTTGATCACATAGGGTAATGTTCTGGCCCAAGCAATGATTCTAAGCACACTTAAAGGGACCCTGTCAGGTGCAATATGCACCCAGAGCCACGAGCAGTTCTGTGTGCATATTGCTAATCTCTGCCTAATCATCCCTGTATCTAGTAGCATAGATAAAGAGATCTCTAGAAAAAGTATTTCTAAAGATCCTTTATGATATGCTAATGAGCGCAGGGACTAGTCGCAAGGGTGTTAGTTCCTGTGCTCATTCCACCCTCTTAGCACGTTAACACGTCCACAGAGGCGTGCTAACATGCTATCCAATGTTCATTGTCCTGCATCATCAGCGGTGATGCATGTACATGTGTCCTTTGTCACTGCCTCAGAATGCCGGTTTTAGGGTCAGTGTGCATAATCAGAAGTCACAGGTCATGCGCACTATGAGTTTGGTGTATTCTTCCTGGCTTCAGAGAGGTCTATTGCGAATGACCGGAAGTGCTGGGACTTCTGATCATGCGCACTAACTCTCAACTTGGCGTTCTGAGGCGGTGACAACGGACACAGGTACGTGCGCCTCCGCTGATGATGCTGGGCAATGGGCACTGAATGTTAGCACACCTCTGTGGGCGTGTTAACATGCTAAGAGGGCGGAATGAGCGCAGGAACTAACGCCCTTGCGACTAGTCCCTGCGCTCATTAGCATATCTCAAAGGATCTTTAGAAATTATTTTTCTAAAGATCTCTTTATGTAGTTTACTAGATACAGGGACAGATAGGCAGGGATTAGAAGTATACACCCAGAATTGCTTCTGGGTGCATATTGGACCTGTCAGGTTCCCTGTAAAATCATTTCTTCATCTGGTGATTGCCAGCCTGGGATTGCCGATTACTGGGAAACAAGTTTTCGTAGGAAAGCTCATTCCCAAAATTCGTCCAGTGTAAATGCAGCCTAGCAGATTTGATAACTTCAGTCCTTATGGGCACAGTGATGGAAGTGTTGTCTAAGGGAGGACACAATAGAGCAGCTTCTCTCATTGGTCCTGTAATGTCAGACAACGATGATGAAGCTAAGGTGTAAAGAGCAAAGCACTAGGCAGTTATCTAGTGTAAATGTTTATTACCATCAATTACAGGCAATCGAATTGTAAAGATAAATGACTACAGTAAATGCGCCTTAGAGGGGTTTTCCCATCTCATGTAGTGATGGCATAGCGCTCATATTAACCAAACTCTTTTTTCTGTGTATGGTTATGGAAAAAAGATCTAAAAAGTGAAGGACTCAATGTCATATTAACATAGAAACTTGTGTTTCCATTTTACAGATAACGAAGAGTGAGAGACAAGTGATGAAGCCACTTTATGATCGATACAGACTGTTCAAGCAGATCCTCTATCGAGCGAACACCATACCCGTCATTGTAAGTTGAGCTTCCTCCTTGCATGTCTTATTTATGGCGTTACTGACATTAGTCCTTTTATTTCCTCGTTCCAAGCTTTCATTTTACTTGTTCCTCCCATGGGAAAGTGGACTTCACTGGCATTTAATCTTAGCAGAGGACGAAGTCCTGCAGTCACAAACTATTTATTAGCTGAAATCCTGCCAAATTACTGGGTAATGTAAATGCCAGCACAATATAGAAATAGTCTCAGGATTATCGCTTGTGTAAGACATTGTTCAGTATTTCATTGTGTATGCCTTAAAGGAGAACTACCAGAAGTAACGTATACCAAGCCCTTAACATTGCGAATGTGAAAAATGGGTGCAGCATTCTCAAGACTGTCCATAGAATTAAATCAGTATCTACATCCCATCTTGAAGTAATGGTGGCAAATGCTTGTCTATGTAGGATCATAAGGGTGCCCATGATTATGCTCTACTTGACAGAAATTGAAATTTGGTATTTCATCAGTACAGTGAAAAAACAGAATTATTGAGAAATCCGTAATGTTATCAAAAATAGTCCATATAAATAGACTTCCCTGTAATTGTGGGTGCCTATTCCATTGCAGACCAGCAACATTAAAGAGAATTTGTCATCAGGTTTTTGGTATGTAATCTGAAGGCAGCAAGCTGGAAGAGTTAAAACAACAAATTCAACCTTGCATCCCGTATCACAAAGTGTGTTTTTTGTTTACTTGCCATGTTAGTTTAAGCTTCCTAGCTTTATCATTAGTGGGAGCCAGCAAGTGTGAGCTCAGTTCTCACTCCACCCCCTCTTCTGTGATTCTGCGACTCATACCCCACCCCGCAGCTTCCGTCTATAGAAATGTGCCTGGTGTGCACTGAAGCCTGGGGGCAGCTGTATGGGCTCTGCTAAAATTTGCTGAAATCTTTGATTGTGTCACAACAGCTGCATCCAGTAATCTAACTGATACATCCTTGGATTCAAGATCTCTGCATACATCATGCTACTCTAGGGTGAGGTAGCAAAAACCTGCTGACAGATTCCCTTTAAACAATTGGAGAAAAAAGAATTGATGGCACAACCATTGAAAATACAAAAGCTTTCCTTATTTATTAGAAATCTATTAAAAGGGTATAAAAAAATGCAATCACCATTGGTTACAGACTTGCACGTTTCTGGCGTTCATAGCGTCCTTAGTCGTATTTCATAGAAGAAAAGGCCCTGTACGCAGGCTGATGAATGGTCAGATTGTCAATGCGGGCAGCAGCTTATCCCTTATCGGCATGTGTAGGTGACAATGCTGTGTGCCCTATAGAGGGGATCATCCATGATGAATACTGCACGTACAGAACAATCTCCTTACCAGCGGACGCTAAACGCTCATTTGGCCAGTGTATGAGCCTTCATAAGGGACCATTAGATGTTAAAATGTTTTAACACTGAAGAGAGTTTAATACGTTGTTCTGATAGTTCTCCTTGAGACCCATTAACTTTGCATACACATGAAATAACAGATTTGGCCACCAGAGAATGAGGTGTATAGGAGCTTTAGATTCTGCGGCCATTGACCAGCCTATTGGCTATAGCACAGCTGTTCTACTAGAGAGCGCCACATATAATATTGTAGGCAGTAGAAGCATGGCGAGTCTTCAATATGCCATTTAAGTGGCAAGTAGCCTTATCCCATTACTGCTAGCTTTCTCAGAGCAAGGTTTTCGTATTTATAATAAAGCTCATCCTCTTTTCTTGCTCATTATTTTTATTTGCATAAGGACAGCAGCAGAATTTTTTCTTAGTGTCTTGTCACTCCGTAATGTTCATTCCCATGCTATAGGGGAGATTTATCAATCACATTTATTCGTAGAAGATGCATGATTTTATGAGCTGGTTAATCAAAATTAAGTAAATGGTATAAAATGCCTATTTGCTCCTCATAAGGCTGGGGCCACACGAGGATTACTGCGATCCCCTCGCATGACACTCGGCTCACGCTGGCAGTACAGCAGACCCGAGTGTCATGCGAGTGTCCCTGCAACTGAAGTCCGAGCGTGTGAGCGGACCTCAGCTGCGGGGGGAGGGCCGGCGCTGTGGAGGGGAGGGAGGGATTTCTCTCCCTTTCTCCTCCGTAGCCGTCTATTGCCATTCTCGCACTGCAC
The DNA here is from genome assembly GCF_048569485.1 of Anomaloglossus baeobatrachus. Classification (NCBI taxonomy): domain Eukaryota; kingdom Metazoa; phylum Chordata; class Amphibia; order Anura; family Aromobatidae; genus Anomaloglossus; species Anomaloglossus baeobatrachus. The sequence goes on from NC_134353.1 coordinate 309,733,024, forward strand.
TCGCGGTACACCGGTATACCCTGCGAGTGCAGTGCTATTTTTCTCTCGCCCCATACACTTGAATGGGCGTGAGAGAAACAATGATCGCGTTACAATTGCACCATGCTGCGATTGTTTTCTTGGTCCGAGTGGAATGCGATTTTTATTTTTTTTTTAATCGCACTCCACTCGCACCGATTTTCATGCCGTGTGGCTTAGGCCTAATAGTCAATCTGTTCAAGAAGAATAATATATTAATTTTTCACACCTCGGTCCTCCTACACTTAAAGGAGTATTCCCATCTCAATCATTCATGGAAATATCTGTGTGTTTGTGGCCACCACAGATGGTAAGTAGTACAGAAACAGCAGGGCATGTCTGAGCTACGCTGGTTCCTTTACTTCTGAATTATAAAGTTACAAGAGAGTTACAAAGACCGTGTAGCTCAGCCTTGATTGGCAGTTTCTATAGTCTCGACTGTCCGAGACAGATATTCACATCTCAGCCATGAATGACTTAGATGAGAACACCTCTTTGAAGAGAACTTTTCACCAAATGTTTGATGATGAATTATACACCTGATATAATAGTTGCTGAAGACCAGAATAAAACAAGCTCACTGCAGGCAGAGTGAGTACAAGTTGCTGTGAGGACAGCAAACATAAATGTGACTACTGACAACTTTGAGCTCTCCACTCCATATGGGTAGTGTGAGGTAAGGGGCAGTAGAACAGAGCTGGCTGTGTTATGAAAGGAGAGCCGATGGAAGGGTTTGCATTGTGACACAGATAAACTCAGCTGTGCTGCCCCTCTGCCCACTCTGACTGCAGGGACCTTATCTGAAAGCTGGGAGTCATTTGTCCTCTATCATCAGCACTTTCTAATTCTGCACAAGAAACTTGCTTCAAAGTATATTTGTGGTGTGTTCTTTTTCTCCTGTGTGTTGCTGGCTGATTATAATTGGACAACATCACACACTGCGAAGAAATACATATCTCCAGCTATGTTATGCCAACTTAGACTTTTCTAAAACTAATTTATTAGGTGCCAAATACTTTGCAATCATCTTCAGAACAGAGAGGGGAAATTAAATTAAAAGAAAAATAAGAACTGAAAAAAACCTGAAACATTTTATTCCTCTCTTAAGACACTATGCCATTGTGTTTCCAGTTTAATGTGGAACAATTGGTGAAAGGTCCTCTTTAAGTGTTAAATGTATCACACACAACTTATTATGGATATGTCCAGTACTCTGTTTTTCAGGAGGGCTTTATTAGTAAATCTCCCCCACTTTAATTTCTGTTCACTATTACTTTTTACCCTTGCCTAATTGTATTGGTGCACATTTTGCCATGAAAATGTTGTGGCATATTTTCCTGTTGTAAGAATATGTGATGCTGAAGAGACTATACTTTTCTGCTAGGGGTCATTTTGTAAAAGCGAATACTGTATTGGGTAAATCTAGAATTTTTACAGGATTTTGTTGGTCGTGACTATAATACAGTCTGCATTACCTAGCATGGGCACTGCTGCACTGTTTAGTGGGACCACGTTTAACCAGATTGCTACGTCCGTTGTATGTTATATGGCCATATTGGTCTTTATTGAAGAGCGGTAGGCATCTTTCCACTATACTTTTCCAACTAATTACACTCCTTTGGTTGTAAACAGTTTAATACTGTGCTATTTGAATCTGGCTCTATGATACAAAGTCTATCCGAGTGCATTTGAAGTCATCAGTATTATTATTGCATAGGATGGACCTCAGTACACATACAAATGCAATGCCATCATTAGACATGGTGGTGTATGAATACATCACTGCTTAGTTAGGATGCCCAGGTATAGCTATAACTCCTGGTCCCACAACATTCAAGGTGTGCCTCTAATTTCTATATTCATTTTAGCATTCCCATTCAACACTGGTCCTTAGAGTATATTACATTTTTATTTTAAGTGATATTTTATTTTTCTCAAGTGTGTATTTACTTCTCTGTTGTATGCCTCTATGCTCTTTATAGGCCTTAAAATAGTTTCTTTGCATGTAGGCTTGTTAAGATATGGAGCCAACTTTTGGTCCACAAATTGAAACTGACCTTAAAGAGGCGGTTCCCTACTCTGCAGCAGTGACCACATCTCTGTAAAACTGATAGGGAAGTATTTTTGTAAATACCTTGTGTTGCCAATTCAGCCCCTGAGTGGCGCTATAGCGGTCCGCTTGTCCCCATGAAATGACTCCCGCGGCTCCGTGACCACTAGGATCCAGTGATGTCACTTCAACTTCCAGTTGACCTGACATCACCCGGCCTGCCCCAGCCTTCCTGAGTGACTGGGCTATGTGCAGAGTAGTGAACCACCTCTTTAAATAGTTATCCCCTTTCAGAAAACCTTGTCTACCAGGTGTAGTTTGTTATAAAAAAAAACATTGCGCTTTATTCACTGTGTAGCAACCAATTATTGAGCTCAGCAGTTTCAAGACGGGCATTGTGTCTACATGCGTAGAGCTGCCAAGCTCACTGATTGGCTATCAACATGTTGTCAGTGCCGTTGCCAAGAGCAGCAACAGACACTCAGCGGTGGACCTGGGGACAGTGAGTAAAGGACAGTTTGTTTCTTATTACATACTGCGACCAAGATTTCCTGCAAGGGGACAATGCTTTTAAGTTATAAGATATATAAGAAATTAGTAAATGTTGAATAGTCTCATAAATCTAAAGGAAAGAGGGAAAACAACATATTGTTTAATGTTACCCCAGTTTTGGGTAAATTTGGCTTATTATCTAATGTAAATTAGTCCTGGTTAGAAGTTTTAGTGCACTTGGGTACTTAACACTAGAAGTCCCAGAGAGGGGTTATTTAACATTTCTACCTTTTGGAACCCAGAGACGGGTCGAATGACCTGAAGGATTTTAGCTAACATCCTATAATCACCGTCTTTTGTTCTGTAATTAAGGCCATTACTCTTGCACCACAGGAGGTTGTTGTTTTCCATTGAGTTTAGCCATTTAGTTTCTAGTTAGTTCTATTCAGTTTGGACTAAGGGTCTTTTGACCCTCTTTCGGGACTTCAGGGGGGAGCTCGAAATTTCTGGGACTTCTAGTGTTAAAGGATTGTTCCTATTATACAGTGTCGGCGGAGAGGTGGTCACATACACATGGCTCTCTCCATTGATTTCCATGGGAGCTGTGAAGATTACACTTGCTTGCTAATTTACTGAGCTACCATAGAAATGAACGGAGAGAGACGCACACATTTCACCCCCACGTTCCTGAGGTTCTATTAGGGGACCCCCATGTCTATTGGATGTTTATGGCATATCCTATAGATTTGTCATAAATGTCCCAGGTAACACAATCCTTTTCTAATCATAGGATTGAAGAGTTAGGTTATTTTTTTATTTCATAAAATGAATATTGGCACTTTTTAGTTATGTTTTTTATGGCACAAATGTGACCGCCTTTCACATGATGCCATTCTGCAGGTCGTGCTTTCTAATGTCTAAAAGATGCCTAATAGCAATGGAGAACACAGTAAGCACAATAGCTATTGAGCAAGGCTTGTGTTCAGAGGAAGGGCGTTACAGTATAACTTACTTGTTAACACTCATCACAGGGATCCCCCTCGAGCAAGAGGAGAAGCCCTTTGCTGCAGCCAATAATCGAGGGTGAAACCGCATCCTTCTTCAAGGAGGTAAAGATAAGACTTCAGCTGCTATTGATAATGACTGCTAAATTTGCATCCGAATCCCACAAGGCAATCAACCACCTTATACCGATTGTGTTTCTGTAACTAGTGCTTTGATTCCTTGCAGTGCTTCTCAAAATCAATAGCTGCTTTAGCCAAGCCAAATGTGTCCAAGCTTCCATACATTGCCCATGGCTCTGACTGCGTCGGCTTTTGTGTTGAAAGTTTTCGATGATTTTGGCAGCTTGTTCCTTTATTTTCCTGTGACTTTTGCTTTTTTTTACTTTCCTTGTTAGTCTTGCATTGTTGTTTGCGAAAAATTTTGATTTACTCTCTGCATTCAATATAATCATTTGGCAGTATATGTGTGAGTGAAGAAGACATGACCAGCTTAAAAATATCTGCCTTATGAAAGGGAAGCCTTCCTTCAATAAACCAAAGAGGAGAGAAAACAAGAGCATCAATGGAGGACCCACCGCGTCCATGCAATAGTCTGACTATTATATCAATCATTTGCTCAGATGTTTTTAGAATTTTATTTATTAAACCGTTTAACAAAATTACGGCAAACATAAAAACTGAAACAGAAAAGTAATCCTGTAGGGCATCTAAAATCAAGAGAGCACATTTTTTCCTGGAGTAGTTTCAGTGTAAATCCATATTAAAACACAAAAGTTGAGTTACTTGTGCAAGTTCAAGCAAGTCATGGTCATTGGTAGAGTAGGGAAGACCAGGATTTCAAAAACTGCCAACCTTGTGGGGGGTCTCTTAGGCAGCGATGGTAAGAATGTATAGCGCGACTCTCCAAAGGCCAGATAAGGATGTCAAAAGTCATCCTGGAGAATAGGCACAGTACAGTCAAGCAATTGCAGCTAAATACGATGCTGCCGCTCAAACACAAAACCATAGCCAATCCATGCTAAGGAACAGACAAATTGAGTGCCAAGTGAAGCAGAAAAGCAGTAGGCCAAAGAATGGAAAAATACTGCCTGCTCAGATGAGACCAGATTATCTTAGTACCATGCTGATGGGAGGGTCAGGATTAGGGAAAGCAGCATGAATTTACAAACCGATTCTGTCATGTGTCAACAGTCCATGCTGGCAAGGCTGAAGTTGGAATGTTTTCTTGGCACGTCCTCTTTTCTCTGATACTTGTGGATGGATGTTCGGACAGTAAAGAATACCTAATCATTGTGGGCAACCAAGTTCATCCCTTTTTGGCATCTGTTTACCATATGGCAGAAGGACACATTCAGTCATGCTGTGCACCATGCCACAAAGGTCAATATAGTCATGGATTAGTTTGAGGATCATGACGGCTCCAATTACTTGCCTCCCTGGATTTCAAAGCCCTCTGATTTTAGTCTTCTAGAGCCTCGGTGGTAGAGCAGGCTATCCTTGTCAGTGCCTCCATCTAAGACTTCATTAAATGTCCATTTTTCACGTACGCGTTCTAGCCATGTTGTTCACCTTTAAAACACACCCAATCCGTGCCCTGTCCATTTTTAAACACTGCAAAAAAAAACTAAATAGCAAAGCTTTCTCTATGCGTTGCGTATGAGAATGAGATAATTACTAATAGTGTCATACTGATCAAACACAACAGAAAATCTGATCCAAGTCCTGATGAAAATCAGTCAATTTTTTTTCCACCTAATTTTCAGAAACTGCAAAAAACTATCCTGTCCACGTGGGCCAATATTCTGCATCACGATTTCAACACCTAGTGGAATGTATGCCATAACGATCTGCTGAAGACCATATCAGGTCCAATGCACTGCACTTCTGAATGGGACCCAATAAATTCCCTCAGATTATATCAATAGATATATACTCTGAATGGCCAAAATAATAAGGAGATCCAATGTAATAATGCATTCTAGTCCATAAAAAGTATATGCCATGGTGTAGAATATCTAGTGGCAATACTTTCATACACATACAAGATTGGCCTACATACTGAGGTCATCCAACATTTTAAAAGTTCCCTGGCTCAAACGACCCATCTATGCACAAGGTCTGCCTTTTCCAACCTTGCTTAGTATGCCACTTTTTTAATGAATACTATTTGCTCTTGTGGCATTTAATGCTATTCTGTTATTTTCAGTGGAAAAAAAAGGAAAACAAGAAGACCCTCTCTAAATCAATAGGCTTTGGTAGAATACATTGTAGAATGGATCCATTAGATTAGATAAAAAAGGAAGCTATGACACTTGTGTGAACAGGGCTATAATGGTGCAGACAGAGTCTCCATGTGCTCTGTCTTGCACCATTTTCGGGCGTATATTCTTTCTGCAGGCGGACACCCAGACATAGTAAGCTGCATCTGGGTGTCTGCCTGCAGAATTCATAAACGCCCGAAAATGGTGCACACGATGACTCTGTCTGCACCATTATAGTCAATGGCCCCGCCGGCGCATGCGTCCAAAACTCGTTTTGCGCGGGGGTTCGGACAGAAGCTCCAACGGGACCAGTAAACATAGGTTATAACGCAGTGTGAAAGCGGCCTTACACTAGTATTGTAATATTCCTTTATGTTATTTCTACTGTAAGTCTTAGGCTATGTGTCCACGGTAGAATGTACCTGCGGATTTTTCTGCCTGAAAATCCGCAACTTTCGCGGCAAATCCGTGCGGATTTTGATGAGGATTTTTTTTTTCCCCATTCAAAACCAAAAATCCGCACCAAATTTGCACCAAACAATTGACATGCTGCAGATTTTTCCGGATCAAAATCCGCGGCAAATCCGCAGCGGAAAAATCCGCAGCATGGGCACAGCATTTCCAAAATGCCATTGAAATGGCTTGGAAGTGCTGCTGCTGCAGATTTTCGGCAAATCCGCGGCAAAATCCGCGGTAAATCTGCAGCGTGGGCACATAGCCTTAATATTCCAAAATGTCTTCATGGATCCATTCCAAGCTGTTACTACATACCATTGTAACACACCAAACCGCACACATTTCACAGATCCATGTACAGTATGTCATATACAGTTCAGTCACATCTATACAGAATTGTATTCTGGCCTCCCACTTCTTGATGAATGTTCATCCAGAAAATAAAATCTATAGTTCGTCAACATTTTGACCCACCAAATCAAAGAATTGCATATCTTTAACAGTTTTTAGGTTAGAAGTATTTTGTCTAAAATAATATGATCATGAGAAAGCTTTCAAAACAGATTCTAAGAAACAACTATGGCGGCTCTATTTTCCATTGTCATAATCACCAACATACTAAGAAGCTTTCTAAACAGATGATCATCCCTCACATAAGTCCTTGTCTCCAGGCTTTCTATCCGCATGCTAGAAGCAACTTCATAGAAAACAATCTGGGTCATCATCATTAGTGCCTCCAGAAACCCTTCGCAAACCAGAGGAGTATGATTCCATGCAGAAGTTTGTCGTAATCGTATGGAGGAGCCAAGGATTGCAAGGCCTCTACCATGCTAGAAACTAGATGGGCTTCCATAGGTCTGTCTGACAGTGCATTTACTCCATGTAAAAGGAAGATCTCTTCTACCTGTGCTATTCAGCTATTTGCAAATCTGTTCTCATTTTGGCTGACAATGGTGAAATCTGTAGGTTTTTTGGGATGAAGAAGAAAAAGCTGGTGAAATCCGCATGTAAGGAATCATTATTTTGTGTGTGTTACTAACTCAGTGCTGGTGTTTTATTGACCTGTACTAATCTGATTCACCTTTTGTATCCTGCTGCACGCCCTCAAGAGCTCGCTCTGCTACCACGAGATCTCTGTGTGAACTGTATTAATGTGACCTGCGGACTGTTGTATGTGCAGGAGGAAGAGGAAGGATCAGAAGATGATGGCACTGTAAACACCGACTTTGCCGTAACCATGAAGCCAGGCTTTACTGTACGAAGCTTCTTGGACCAACTTGAGGATGAAGCTGATGGCTTTGTTTCCCCAGTGGATGACAAGACTCCATCAAAGAGTACTCAAGACCTTGGACTTGGGAACCTGCATTCTGCATCCGTGTATGTTGCATTTTAAGAATATTACGTTGAACGTGAAGGTAGACCCATATGTATGTGTCACCATTGTAAGTCTTAGATGACACAATAGTCTTAACGTTTCATATTAGGCTGTGTTACCACTGTCCTCTACTTTTATGGTTATAGGTTAGACTACCTATACACATGAAAAACTCAATATTTCTGTTTTCCGTCTAGGCCAGAGCTTTTAGAACAGCTTCAGGAAGCAAGGGAAGAAAAAAAGCGAATCAGAAAGAAACTCCGAGATTTTGAAGACAATTTTTTTAGACAGAATGGAAGGTGAGTGACTCTGGCAGGAGCAGGATGTTTTACTGACGTTTTTTGTGCCAAGGCTAACTTGTTAAATTATGATTTAAGGGGGTGCGCTTTATTGTATAACTTCTTAAGACCCAATATATGTACTCACACTTCTTGAATAGACATTAAGGACATATTTTGAATGCACGGAAGAGAGGGCGCTGTCAATGCAATTACATCAGTTTCCAGGCTTTATCAGACTATGCAATATTCCTAGGTCTACCTGGAAGAAAAAGTTGTTGTCATATTGTGCATGCATTGATGGTCCAAGCGAGCCTTTCAGCTTGGTAGCTTTGCGCTAATTAAATGGTGGCATTTGTAAGAATAGTATGCAGTCTGCTTCCCTTACATAGTAGCTAAAACATCTGTGCTCCAGTATAGAGATTTTAAAGGGAATCCGTTACCAACTTTTTGCTGCCTCATCAGAGACCCTGATTTCAGCAATGCAGCACTGACTTGGATGCTTGCTGCCGTTTTGATGATACATTTATCTACTGCAGATCTACCAAATCCCTGAATGCTGAGCTCTGTATAACCCCACCCACAACACTGATTGTCAGCTTTTTGCCTTTGCACAGTGTACACATACATTGCTGGCCAAAAGTATTGGCACCTCTGCAATTCTGTCAGATAATACTCAGTTTCTTCTTGAAAATGATTACAATCACAAATTCTTTGGTATTATCTTCATTTAATTTGTCTTCAATGAAAGAAAAAAAAAAGTCATAAAGCCAAATTGGATATAATTCCACACCAAACATAAAAAGGGGGGTGGACAAAAGTATTGGCACTGTTTGAAACATCATGTGATGCTTCTCTAATTTGTGTAATTATCAGCACCTGTAACTTACCTGTGGCACCTAACAGGTGTTGGCAATAACCAAATCACACTTGCAGCCAGTTGACATGGATTAAAGTTGACTCAACCTCTGTCCTGTGTCCTTGTGTGTACCACATTGAGCATGGAGAAAAGAAAGAAGACCAAAGAACTGTCTGAGGACTTGAGAATCTAAATTGTGAGGAAGCATGAGCAATCTCAAGGCTACAAGTCCATCTCCAAAGACATGAAAGTTCCTGTGTCTATGGTGCGCAGTGTCATCAAGAAGTTTAAAGCCCATGGCATTGTGGCTAACCTCCCTAGATGTGGAAGGAAAAGAAAAATTGATGAGAGATTTCAACACAAGATTGTGCGGATGGTGGATAAAGAACCTCGACTAACATCCAAACAAGTTCAAACTGCCCTGCAGTCCGAGGGTACAACAGTGTCAACCCGTACTATCTGTCAGCGTCTGAATGAAAAGAGACTGTATGGTAGGATACCCATTAAGACCCCACTTCTTACCCCGAGACATAAAAATGCCAGGCTGGAGTTTGCCAAAACTTACCTGAGAAAGCCTAAATCGTTTTGGAAGAATGTTTTCTGGTCAGATGAGACAAAAGTAGAGCTTTTTGGGAAAAGCCATCAACAAAGAGTTTACAGGGAAAAAAAAAAGAGAACACGGTCCCTACAGTCAAACATGGCGGAGGTTCCCTGATGTTTTGGGGTTGCTTTGCTGCCTCTGCAACTGGACTGCTTGACCGTGTGCATGGCATTATGAAGTCTAAAGACTACCAACAAATTTTGCAGCATAATGTAGGGCCCAGTGTGAGAAAGCTGGGTCTTCCTCAGGGGTCATGGGTCTTCCAGCGGGACAATAACCCAAAACACACTTCAAAAAGCACTAGAAAATGGTTTGTGGCCAGCAATGAGTCTAGACCTGAATCCTATAGAACACCTGTGGAGAGATCTCAAAATGGCAGTTTGGAGAAGGCAGCCTTCAAATCTCAGGGACTTGGAGCAGTTTGTCAAAGAAGAATGGTCTAAAATTCCAGCAGAGCATTGTAAGAAACTCATTGAGGGTTACTGGAAGCGGTTGTTCGCAGTTATTTTGGCTGAAGGTTGTGCAACCAAGTATTAGGCTAAAGATACTTTTGTCTGGCCCATTTTTGGAGTTTTGTGTGAAATGATCATTGATTTGATTTTTGTTTCATTCTCGTTTGTGTTTTTTCATTGCAAGCAAAATAATTGAAGATAATAATACCAAAGAATTTGTGATTGCAATCATTTTCAAGAAGAAACGGAGTATTATCTGACAGAATTGCAGGGGTGCCAATCAGTGGTGGGGTTATACAGAGCTCATGAATAGGAAAAACTATATGGCAGCAAGTTTATTAGTCCTTTAGATAAAATCAGCAGGAGAGTATCCCTAAAGTACTGGTAGCAGCATAGTAAGTGACACATCACTGGAATCAGAATAGGTGACAGTAACCTGGTGACAGATTCCCTTTAGGACTTTGATGCACATTTTAAGTAGAATATTAGCTTTTAGGCCAACATGACATACATACAGGTTATAAAAGTGAGGGTGTTGTATGCTATTGTATATTTCGGATGTTTCCACAGTAGGTCTGTTTTACTCCAGTAGTATATATTCTAGTAATAATCCTGGATCAATATCATTCATTGCTACTCTTTTTGCAACCATAGAAATGTTCAAAAAGAAGACCGCAGTCCTATGGCAGAAGAATACAGCGAATATAAGCACATGAAGGCTAAACTTCGGCTGCTGGAGGTCCTTATTAGCAAGCGAGGCACGTCACAGACCGTGTGACGTTTAAACTGGTCTTTATCCTGAAAAACCTCACTGAGAAGGGGCTGATCGCCAGGAGGAACCCACCATCTCAATGTGTGTAACAATCAAAGGCAGTGGGCAATTTCTGATTGCACAAGGTGGTTTTAGAAACCAATTTTTATTTTGCTTGGTTGGATCTAAAAGAACGTTTCTTCCTCTAGTTTTGGTACGCTCCCAAATTAAAGGTACGAATAAAGGTTTCAGCTCTAACCGGAGTCAAAAGACAGGACCCAAAATGAATGATACGAGCTATGGCGAGCTATGGGTCCGGTTTTCACCCTCTGTCCTGCGCTCCTGCTTTGTGACCTTTCAGTAGTGATCACGTGGTTTTAAGCCCACAGTGGGAACACAGACCTAATATTGGGTTCCATCACTTTATTATATAAACCTTGTTGTGGGTATGCGTTCCAAGTACTGATACTGAGACACATATCTAGGACAAGTTATTACCTCATTTCAACACTACTTGGCGATTCATCGGTGACACTTGTCACGGTTTGTGGCATGTGGATGAACAATCGTGCATTAAGCTCTCCGTGGAACAAGTTCTATGCCAGAGAATGTCAAAAAGCAGAGCACTCTGGGACATAGGTTCTGTGTAATCAGCTCGGGCAAATTGTATCGGCGAACAGTTCTACTGAACATTATTTCTTCGCATTCTTCTTAGCTAATGGATGATATAATTGAGTTGATTTGTCTTGGGCCTACATGTGTATAAGATCTGCCCCTACCCTTTTCTGCAGCATGCACTTTCTTCTTTATACTATGACTGTAATTTGTAATGCTACCAATATCTCCAGTAAGACTACGTTTCTACCAAATTCCTGTGATTCCTCAGTATATTTTCCCATATGGCTTTGTCTCCCTGTCCAGCTACATTTCACTTTGTGAACCCCAGGGCTCATTTTCTGCATGGATTGCTGGAGAGTATTATACGTTTCTTTCCTAGGACTCAATCTACCAGCATGAAAGCAGATTTGTGGAACATTAAACCCAGCAATTTCAGTGTTTTTGCGGGACAGTTCTGCCATTCTTACTGTTAACACTGTGGACTGTATGTACCAACATTGCCACTCAATATCAGCTACACATATCCCATTTATATACTTGTCACTTTTACAAGTTACATTGCGTCAAAAGTGTTTAAAGGGAATCTGTCCCAAGGTTTTTATTATGTAATTTGCAAGCAGCATATCGGAACAGATATCCTGACTCCAGCAATGTGTCACTTACTGAGCTGTTTGCTGTCATTTAAAAAAAAAATCCCTGTTTTCTTTGCTGCAAATTTAGCAGTTCTCTGAATCTTGAGCCCTATATAACCCCACTTACACTGATTGTCAGCTTTCTGCCAATTTTCAGTGGACACAGAAAGCCTGCCAATCATTAATTGGGGTCACATAGATAAGGAGGACTACATGGCAGAAAACATCTAGTTCTCTAGTGGTAATCTCCTACTAATAAAACAGTGATTTTTATCAAAACTATAGCCTGGTAAGTGACACATCGCTGGGATTGGGGTCTCTGCCCCTATGTTATGCTGCTCTCAGATTACATAGTATAAACCTACTGATAGATTTCCTTTAAGTTCTGATTTCTGTATTTTACCTGCTAAGTGAATCAGCACGGTATATAATAGAATACCACTTCTAAAATTTACACTTACATTTTCCACATTTTATTTTAGTAGTTTTACTCTTAACGGAAATAATAGATAAAATGTCTTTACATGTTCAGAGGTACCCAAATAAATGCATCTAGTTTTGGGAAAAAAAAATTGAACTTTTAATGTGTCCGTTTGTGAAGTTAATTATTTTTTTTGTGAATTTCACATATGGTCTTATCCTCTAATTAATCCGACACTACAACATTGAATGTTAAATTTACAAGTTGCATTTGTAAACTGCTTTGATTTGTGTCTTTCTGCTAATCTATGATTGTTATGATACAGATTTATTCTCCAAACTTTGTTTGTAGCCTGTAAAATCCCAGGAATTCATGCAACTGTCAGCCCCGAATTCTACCTTAATTGTAGAAACCGATGTGGCAGAACTAAATATTGTATATGTTATCAGTAACGGGGCTGCCTTTATACTTGTGTGGCAGCGTTATGTATCATCTTGTAGAGAAATTGGATTCAGGATTAGGAATTCAGTGATGGCACTTATTTCTGTAGACATCAGCCCGATTCATCAAAGCTTTCGCGACAATATCCTGCTGTAGGAAGCTTTGAAAAGCCACAAAATATTGAGGCTATGCTAAAATGTTGTGACTTATGGCGTTCTCTCACCATTTTCACCCCTGTTCCGACAAAGTGAGTGGGATGGGGGCATGGCAATCCCTGCTTGTCAAATTCATGACAAGCGGCTGCATTCCTTAGGCTGCTTTCACACTTGCGTTGAACGGCATCCGTTGCTATCCACCACCTTGAGGAACTACGGTAACTGTTGCAGAAAACCGTTTTATTCCTCACAGACTATTAGCAACGGATGGCCTTGCTTTGCATCCATCAGCCGACGCTGCGTTGCATCCGCTTGGCGGATGTAATGCTGCATGTAGCGTTCTTCTGGGCTTGGCGGAGTGTCAAAAAAACGAAACCTGCAGGATTCCGTCGTCGTCCTTTGTTTTTATAATGGACGCCTATGGTGGCGGATTCCGTTAGAATCCGTCATTTGACGGATTCCGTTAACGCCACCGTCTTTACACAACTGCGCATGCCCAGATGTGTAAAGTCAAGGAAAAAAAACTATAACGGATTGCGTTATTTTGTACGATCCGTAGCATCCGTTGTGCCCCTATATGCAACGTATCCGTTGCATCCGTCACACAACGCAATGCAACAGATGCCGTTCAATGCAAGTGTGAAAGTAGCCTCACACCACAAATTTTGCTCTCGTCGCTGGGGTCAGATTTGTGTCAAACACTTGTCCAATGCTTCTGAGTCATTAAGCATACCCCCTCATCAACATCAGCATGAATCGGGGCCATCATCTTTGGGGCTTGAAGACTTTTGGAACCTTGTCCCATGTTCACTGCTTTGACTATGGAAAAACCAACAGAGATACCTAAATCAATTCAGGTTATATGGATAAATGTTATTTTTGTTACCACATTGTCTTCACGTGCTGTACAGTATTGTATATCGAGCTTGAAAGCCAACTGACCTACACAATAACAACTCCTATCATATCGGGAGCTTTATTGCCGTGATTTCTAACCTTCATGGTGCAAGAACACAAGAATGAGTTGTATGTAAGAATTTGGAAGGGACGATCCTTTAGAAAATGCAACTTCTTGTGCATAAGTAGGAGCTAGGCAACTTTATATTTGCAGTAACTTGATTACATAACCTCTGAAAAACCAAATCTATTTTATTGTATACATGAATATGTGTCATCCCAGGCATGTAAATACAATGATTGGGTAGGGTGGATAGCTTTGATTTATTGGGCACAGTAAAATATGGGGGTTGTGTTTTGAAAGAAGCAAGTCTCAGGTAGAGGTCTTATCACTGTGCGTTAGGGTATAGGGTGTACGGGTGTAGACGAATTACACGGCACATTGCCTAGTGCCAGACAATCCTAAAAACACTACTGTGAAGTGTTTTTCCCAGAACTAATGGTTCTGCTTATGCATCAACTAATTTCTAAATAAATTTGCACTTAATTTTGCAGTTTGAAACACATCCTGATTAAAAGAACAAAGGAAAAGTTACCAAATGTTATTATTTGCATGTTTTAATCTCAAGAACCCATTGTAATCGAAGTGTGAAATGCTCATATTATTGTTTGATAATCATTGGAAACTACGGTATATAGATAGATAAAATCTATTGTAAAAGGCAAGTGTAAGACACACTGGCAGAAGTCTTCAGTCGGAAAAGAGAAGCTAATTTGGTAAAATAGGTGGCTTAATATTAATATTTCTGAGCTAGGACTACACTGGGGTCCATGGTGGAATCCTGTGAGAATGTAAGGATGTTATAGTCTTTGATCGCCTGTATTTAACACTAGAAGTCCCAGAGAGGGGTCATTTAACATTTTTACCTTTTGGAACCCAGAGACGGGTCGAATGACCTGAAGGATTTTAGCTAACATCCTATAATCACCGCCTTTTGTTCTGTAATTAAGGCCATTACTGTCGCACCACAGGAGGTTGTTGTTTTCCTTTGAGTTTAACCATTTAGTTTCTAGTTAGTTCTATTCAGTTTGGACTAAGGGTCGTTTGACCCTCTTTCGGGACTTCAGGGGGGAGCTCAAAATTTCTGGGACTTCTAGTGTTAAGGCTGGGTTCATATCACATTTGGGCACTGTGATCATACTAATGGCTAATAAATGTAGCTAGATCTTTGTTTTAAACATGAATAGTGTAATTACTTATGATTTTCAGTACAATGCTATGCAAAAAGAATACATATATGTTCTCTTTAGGGCAGCTGCACGCGGCTGTATTTTCGATCTGAGGCCGGAGTCACAATTGTGCGTGTCTCACATCACATCGCATCACCTGGTACAGCTGCACACTCTCCTGACAGGAGCGGGTCGGCTGCTTGTATTTCTATGCAGCTGAGACGCTCATGTCCACAGAGCATCAGGCCACGCCGGGTGATGCGAAGCAAGTGTGACTCCAGCCAAACATCATATCTGGCTCTGGCCAATATTAGTCTATGAGACCATGCACATGTCAGATTTTTTTTTTTGTTGGACAGTGTCTATCCAAGTAAAAAAATTGCTATATGGCCAAGTTTGATCTGATATTCGGGTCACACTTGGCCATGTAAGTCAATGAATATTTGGAAAACATTGGACTGTACACAGATGACATCTGCGTGTAGTCTGATTTCCACGCACTGATATAATAGAGAGAATGAATACATTTTGTACATCTTTTCATCACAATGTGCTCTGATTCTCTCATTTCAAAGAATCGGATCAGACTCTTATCAGAGTGTCTTTTGCATAATCGGCCTGATTGTCTCAGATGAGAGAATGTATGTCCATTGGCAGACATTATTCTGCCGTATAGACATACAGTTCCATGCATTTACTGGACTGTTTCCAGCGGTCCTGCCAAATACAATACCCAAAGGCAGGTAATCCAGCAACACGACCAGTGATAAAAAAAAAAACCCAACTCCATACGTTTAAAAAGGTTTAGTGCATAATAAAATATTCAAATTGTCTCTCCAGTAAAGGAGACAAACTCTAGCACAGCGCCACCTATTGGAAGTAGCGATCCTAAAAGTCACAAGTGGATTTTTAACAATCCTTTGCAATATGACTCAGGATATATAAGCCAGATCAGAATCCCAATTTGCAGACACGGTGTTTCGGGGTGCTTGCCCCTCGTCAGTGCAAAGTATGGGGTGTCTGATCTGGCTCATGAGAAAGCTATGTAAAATAAAATAAGTCCATGCCCCGGGTAGGGATCGCTTACGTGTTTCGGACTATACAGTCCTTACTTATAGCATAATACTAAACCTTTTTAAACGTATAGATTAAAGAATTGCTTTTTATTACTGGATCCCTTTTCTGTGAATGCACTGGATTCCTGGTAGCCATTGATCCCTGCACTGACCAGGTTAATTGCACCTTCTGTGGATCTCTTCAACACTTGCACGCAGGGTGAGGTGATCACTTTTTTCTTTAAATGCCCAATTGCAGTATGATCCTAGCCTAATTCTTATTTCCTTTCCTTACATTTAAGTGTTAAAAAGAAAATCCCAGTGGGTAACTACTAAGTCTCCTGCCGTTGTCTTTCTAACCATGTCTGCAAATAGAACTCATTAAAAAATGAGAAAGAAGAAAACACACACTTGCCTCGAAGGTCATTCTCCATTATTGAGCAAGTATCCAGACACATGTTACTGTAGCCAAAAAAGCTTCTTTTCCATTAGAAATCAGCTTTGTTGTTCTCTGCACTTGCCTATACAATGGAGAACATAGCAATAATTGAGGAATTCTGTGATAAATTTGGATTATTTTTCCCCTTTGCAATGCTTTTATAAATGGTTGGGTACATAAGTGACTGGCTTATATGTAACAATAGGAATTAGTGAAGTTGCAATGAAAGGCCAGTAAAGTGGAGTCCTTCATACACTGTCCGTTCAGTGTGGTGTGAATAGTGCTATTGTTGCAGTCAGTAATGTCAAAGAACATTGCTTCAATAAGAAATCCCAAATTCAGACCTCCGAGCTGCTTGCTCCCAGCGTTCATGTGTTGTACATGTGCAAACTATACAGCTACAAGCACAGTCAAGATATTACAAATTTACTCATATGGACCACATCTAGACTTGGGCCTTATGCATCAAGCCATTCTAGCTTCATTTGGGAACAATATTACTTAGCTCCAAAATGGCTATCCGAATCTGGGGAGGGGAGTGTCCCACCCTACAGGATTCTTTACTCGCATCTGTAATACTGCAGTCTTATTAATAGCATTGCTGAGACTAATGATACTTCATTATTAGGAGGGGACCATTTACGCACACAGTTTATTAAGAGGAATCAGTTATACTGGAAGAAAAATCCTGCAGCAGCAATTACAGGTCTGCCATTCCCCCTCAAGGGGTCCTCAATCACTTTGTACCGGTCATATCAATTTTCAGTTCATTCAGTAGATCTAATTAGTGATGAGTGAGTACTACTATGCTCGGGTGCTTGGTACTCATAACGAGCAGTTGGATTCTTGGACACTACTCAAGTATAGAGTATAAAGGAAGTCAATGGGGGACTCCAGTATTTTTCGAGGAAATCTTCCTCCCAGAAAAATGATTGAGTTCCCCATTAACTTCCATTATACGTGGGTAAGCAAATCGCAGCCATCTGAGCATCCAACTGTTCGTTACGAGTACCGAGCACCCGAACATGGTAGTGCTCACTCATCACTAGATATACTTGTGCCTATTAACCAAAAGTAATGATGAACGCTAAATGTTATTTATGGTTTATTTTTGGTTGGATGAAAATCACTGCAATTTCTATACAGGTTTAAAATTTTGTGCTGATTAATTTCTTACTATATTATAGTGGATAGAGCTGTGTATTTTCTGATCCAGAATTCCTGTACTGAGATACCATGTTGTTTACCTGCAGCCACCACTAGAGGGAGCAATAGAGCTTTATGCAGACTTAGAACACCTATCCCCATCTGGGGCTGCCTTTATATGTACTGAAACAGTAAGAAGCACCAAATTGGGGATTTATTTTTTGTTAATACAGCCCAGTGTCAAAATCTTTCAAATGTAGCCTGAATGTCCTGTGAAAGTCAGGCTCGAATGTTCAGGTTGTGAGATCCCAGAATACATAACGCGACTACACAACCCACTGAAGCCACTCATCGTGAAAGAGCGAGATCTTGTGGTTTCAGCTAATCTAGTTCTGTATTGTACTTTCTTAAGCTGTTACTGAACATCTTTACAGTGGTTATGGCTGTATATGTATATAGCAGTGCTGGATTAGTAGAAAGTACAAGATCTTGCTTTTTCACTGCTCTGCATGGCACAATCCCACAGCCTAGAACATTGGGTCTGACTTTTGGGGGATATTAGTTATTTCTGAAAGGTTTATAACTGGATTATGTTTAGAGAATCACCAATCTGGAGCTGCCCATAGTCTTCAATAAATAAAAAAAAGGCAGCCCCAAATTGGTGATAAGTAATGATGAGCAAACATGCTCCCCACAGCTCGATACTCTGATATGTCGTTCATGAACGATCTGACAAAGAGCTGGCTCCTTTCAGTGAATGATGAGAGCTGGCATCCCAGTGAGAACCGCTTGCAGTCTCTGAATGGCTCTCACTGTTGGGTAAAAATGTTTTCAGATGCTATGTTTATAAAAATAAAGAAAAAACAACCTACCCACCCTCCCCCAGAAATGCTTGGTTTACGGTTGGCTGTATGTGGGCGGAGGAGAGCCGGACTGCACAATAATTGACTTCCATTATATTCCGTACTCAAGTCGAGCCCATCAGCATGTATAGCCTGCTAGACTCTAGTATAGAGAACTCAAGCGCCTTAGTGCTCGCTCATCACTAGTTATAAGTAGCCTTCAAAAAATAAAGCAGTGAGCTCCATCTAGTGGTGGCTGCAGAATGTAGCATTTTATTTCATGATGTGTGTATGTATATTAAACTCTAGTATTAACTTTCCAACTTTGCTCACTTGTGAGTTATTGATCTACAAATTCCATAAGTGAATGTCCACTAGTGGGGTGACGTCACTGGGGAAATTGATCTGATGACCTCAGATCTCCTTCACAGAATTTCTTTTTGGCAGAGATTTCTGAATAGGACATTGAAATACCCAAAGATGTGCCAGCATTAGAAACTGTTGCGCTCTGCGATTTTTTTTTTCCCCATCTGCTATGTTCTACTGTGCAGACAAAATCAACTTGGACTGTTATTATCTACTTTGTAACATACATATAATGTGCTTGGTCGTACGTATACAATTTAGTGATCAGACGTGTCGCAAATTAACCACAGCAAATGAAAAAAAAAATTGTTTAAAAGAACAGAGAGTCCTCAGTGGTTGATACCTTTTAATGGCTAACTGAAAAGATGGTAATAATTTTATATTTTATATATTTTATATTTTACTTGTATCAAAATGGAGGATACCAGAATGTACCGCATCTTTATGGAACTAAAGACACTTCTGAAGAAACGCGCACAACTGGACAGCGACATTATCTCTACTGGCTAACACGGTACAAAGATATATTTTACTTGTACCACAGCAAATGGTGATTTTTTTTTTTTTTTTAAAAACATTCATTCAGAATTACAAGCCAGCCATTGACTATTCTATAAATTGCACAATTGTACAATGCTCTTAACTATGTATGTTCTGGATCTACAAGTTCCATGCTCATAATATTTTCAAGCTGTTTTGTATGGAATGGATAGACGTGTCCTTTTGTATGTGCAACAGAAAGAAAACAGTGTACATTTTTGTATTTTGTATAAAAAATAAACGCTATTTTTGAATGCAACAAACTACGAGAATTTGTGACTTCTATCATTTAGTACTTAATGATTTCTTCACCTGCGCTTTAAAGCTGATAATCATGGTTAAGGGTATGTGCTTACATTTTTTTTCAAACAGATTGCGCTAAAAAAAGCTACAAAGAATGAACAGAATGCGCAGCAATGTAAAAACAACATTGCAGTGAACACGTTCTGTCTTTTCGAACTGATTCAGGCTTTGAAACCTAAGAAGTAGCTTGTCCACTCTTGGGGCGGCTTCCACTTGGAAACCGCTTTCAATGTAAACTCTTAATTGCAAAAAAAAGCCGCCAATGGCAAGCTACAGGAAAGGCAATAAAAAAAAAAGTTTTTCTTGAAGTGCCTTCGCCTTTAAAAACGACATTCTAGTTAACACCGTGCGCACGTACCTTAGCTTTGTGACAGTGTTAAAACTCATAACTAATAATGTACAACAAACCAAACTATTGGTGGGACCGTCCAACCATGTCCTATGTATGGAAGTGTCCCAACTCTCCTGGATGGCAGATGGCTGGGAAAATGTCATACAAGTTTATTGTTTTTTTATGGGAGCTAACCATAACCACCACCAAAGATCGCTCACAGCAATTTATTCCCCTCCCACTTTTATAAAAGGGAGAGTTGTGTGATCTGTTGCTCAGTTTAGCTTTTACTAGCTATGGTTTTTCAGCTAGAAAGAACGGAGAACTTCTGGCGATAAGCAGAAAGTGCATCCAGAGGGACCAGTCATCACCTATAAACGTGTGCCAATTTATACTCTGGAATGACCCTGTAAATTCTGTAAGTAGCACAGTGTAGTGTCCATGAGTCAGACTTTTACAACAATGTTTAAAAAGGTAATGTATGTCAAAATATTTTCCCCATGAATTCCAGGACTTAGAGGGGTTGGCTGACAGAATTGTTTCCGTTTTTCTCTTTATAGGTATATTTTTGAGTAAAATGTAAATTGTTCTTTTATTCTATAAACTACTGACAACATGTCTTCGAATTTCCAAGTAATACATTTTGTATTTATTTTCTGAAAATGAGAAATGGTCAAAATAAAAAAATGCATTGCTTTCAGACCTCAAATAATGCAAAGAAAACAAGCTCATAATCATTTAGAAACAATACTAATGTTTTAACTCAGGAAGAGTTCAGAAATCAATATTTTGTGGAATAGCCATGATTTTTAATCACAGCTTTCATGTGTCTTGGCATGCTTTCCACCAGTCTTTCACACTGCTTTTTGATAATCTTATACCACTTCTGGTGAAAAAAGTTAAGCAGTTCTTCTTTGTTTGATGGCTTGTGACTACCCATCTTCCTCTTTATTACATTCCAGAGGTTTTCAATGGGGTTCAGGTTTGGAGATTGAGCTGGCAATGACAGTGTTTTGATGTGGTTGTTCTTCATCCACACATTGATTGACCTAGCTGTGTGGCATGGCACATTGTCCTGCTGGAAAAAACAGTTGGGGAACATTGCCTGAGCAGAAGGAAGCAACTTTTTCCAGGATAACCTTGTATGCTGCTTGATTCATACGTCCTTCGCAAAGTTTAATCTGCCCAATTTCTAGAGTGAGGTAATCTCTGATGTCTAATTTTCAGCTTTGCCCAACCCTTGGTCGTCTAGACAGACACCTGGAGAGGAGTACAAGCCACAGTGTATTGCACCCACTGTGAAATTTGGTGAAGGATTGGTGATGATCTGGGGATGCTTCAGCAAGGCTGGAATTGGGCAGATTAAACTTTGCGAAGACGAATGAATCAAGCCACATACAAGATTATTCTGGAAAAACAGCTGCTCAAAACCCTGTCATGGCCAACTTAATCTCCAGACCTGAACCCCATTGAAAACCTCTGGAATGTAATCAAGAGGAAGATGGAGTCACAAGCCATCAAAGAAGAACTGCACCAGGAGTGGCATAAGGTCACCCAAAAGAAGTTTGACAGACTGGTGGAATGTATGCCAAGACGCATGAAAGCTGTGATTAAAAATCACGGTTATTCCACAAAATATTGATTTCTGTTTTATTTGCATTATTTGAGGTCTGAAAGCAATACAATTTTTGTTATTTTGACCATTTCTGATTTTCAGAAAATAAATGCAAAATGTATTGCTTGGAAATTCAGAGACATGTCAGTAGTTTATAGAATAAAAGAATTTATATTTTACTCAAAAATATACCTATAAAGAGAAAAATCAGAAAAACTAAAAATTTTGCAGTGGTCTCTTAATTTTTGCCAGAGCTGTATCTAGGCATGGATTAATTATAAGCCATAAATAGAGGCATAACCTAAACAACCTTTCCTATGACCGGAAAAGGTCCACAAGAACACAAAACCTAAAAAATGTAACCCCAATTTTTCAATGAATAAAGGTGGGGATACACCAGAAAGAGGACCACGAATAGTCAAAGTGAAATACAAAATTTAATAATTTGTACAAAGGTGATACAGGACACACAGTGGAGGCAGGCTAGATGGAAACAGCCTGCCAGGAAACAACCCACAGCAATACCAGGACACCCCACCAGATGACAGCCTGCTGACAGGCAGCAATGTAATAAAGATGGTACAAGTAAAGAGAGGCCCAAGTAAAGTCACAAGGGACAGTGTGAGAGATGGATTATACAAAGGAGATCTGTAAAACCCCCCTAAAAGGTCCCAAAGAGCACGAGGGCATAAATAACTAATCACTGTTACCTTGCGTCATGTCAGAGCAGGAATGGTGGATGTGTCCGGGCGTGGGGGCGGGGCCTCGACGCGCGTTTCACCAAAGGCTTCGTCAGGAGGCGTCAGCCAAAAGAAGTTTGACAGACTGGTGGAATGTATGCCAAGACGCATGAAAGCTGTGATTAAAAATCACGGTTATTCCACAAAATATTGATTTCTGTTTTATTTGCATTATTTGAGGTCTGAAAGCAATGCAATTTTTGTTATTTTGACCATTTCTGATTTTCAGAAAATGCAAAATGTATTGCTTGGAAATTCAGAGACATGTCAGTAGTTTATAGAATAAAAGAATTTATATTTTACTCAAAAATATACCTATAAAGAGAAAAATCAGAAAAACTAAAAATTTTGCAGTGGTCTCTTAATTTTTGCCAGAGCTGTATCTAGGCATGGATTAATTATAAGCCATAAATAGAGGCATACTCGCCTTCCAGCAACACATGGATCCACCGAAGCTTGCTCAAGAGTTCTTCCTTGTTATCTTGTTAGGAAGTCGTAGCATTGCAGCCTTTGATTGGCTGCAGGTTACTAGAAGAGTGCATCATCTGATGTTTCTCTGATGACGTGCTGTTCTAATCACAGGCTGTAACTTTAGAAAGGGCCTGCCCTCCAGGACAGGTCTGCTTTTGATCCACAGGGTTGGTGAGAGGTTAATACGCCTCCATTTATTTGGCAAAATATTGCCATAATCATCACCCTGCTTCTGTCTGCTTACCTTATTACAATAATGCAGCTTGACACAATCTTCAAGTAGGCACGTGTGCATGCATCTGGCCATCAACACGAGGTTGAAGAAAACATCACTCAACAGACAAAACAATCGCCCATAACTCGAGCCTTTTAGGCTCTTTTAGCAGTTGACTGGGCTCAACACAAGCATTCTGACCATCTGCAATGTCATACATGTTAGGACACCTAGAATAGTGAAATCCATTTTTCAGTAATTTGTGGACCAGATGAGCTGTTAGGGTCTATGGGTAGGCCACAGGCAAGTACTTTATAAAATTAGCGACCAAAACAAACTATTTGACAGGCATCTTGCAATGCTCCTCTTTACACATGAGGCAGCTGGTTGATGCATTCCAGATGTACAAAGTGTTAAGGTGGCGTTACACACTACGATATATCTAACGATATGTCGTCGGGGTCACGGAATTCGTGAGGCACATCCGGCATCGTTAAATATGTCGTAGCGCGTGACACGTCCGAATGACTGTTAACGAGCAAAAAATACTCACCTTATCGTTGCTCGTTGACGTCGTTCATTTTCATGTCGTTCCTAAGGCAGCACACATCTACGTGTGACACCCCGGGAACGACGAACACAGCTTACCTGCGTCCCACAGGCAATGAGGAAGGAAGGAGGTGGGTGAGATGTTCCGGCCGCTCATTTCCGCCCCTCCGCTTCTATTGGGCGGCCACTGTGTGACGTCGCTGTGACGCCAAACGTCCCCCCCCTTCAGGAAGAGGATGTTCGCCACCCACAGCGACGTCGTTAGGTAGGCAAGTACGTGTGACTGGGGTTAACGACATTGTGCGCCACGGGCAATTCATTGCCCGTGATGCACAAACGACAGGGGCAGGTGTTATGATCCGGAACCATGGAAGATCACCACAAATCATTGGCAAAAAGGTGACAAGAGCCTTGGCAACTAATCTGGCCGCCATCCCCTTACTAACCAACACAACTAGAAGTAGCCAAGGGGTGAACTAACATCCTGTGCACCGCGAACCCAGCCGGAGAACTAACTATCCTAAAAGGTAGGAAAGATGAATAACTCTCTACCTCAGAAAATAGACAAGAATAGCTAGCCCCCCACATTCAAAGACTGCGGTGATATAGGAAAAACACAATACACAGGTAGATGACAGGATTAGCAAAAGGTGAGGCCCCCGCTGACTAAAATAGGAAAGGACAGGAAACGGACTGATGGTTGCCAGAGAAAAACCCTGCAAAATACCAACTTCCTGATAGTACAAAAAGGCCCTCAGATCGCTCGATCTGAACTCCGTCCTATACCAGGTGCCCTTGTCATACCAATGAACAGAAAACAAGAATTATAACAAATTCAACAAGACACAAACACATGGACCCAAAGGAGCTAAACTCCACACAGAACTGCAGGGAGTTCCTCAACAATCCACTGAGGGGGAAAATCCCTGGAAGGAAATAAACTGAAACCAACCACAACAAATGACAAACCCAGATAAGCAAAAGAACCAAGAAATAAATAAAGAGCAAGAACTTATCTGGAGTGGATGAAATGTAGAGCAGGATTAAGCAGGCTGGAGATACAAAGAACAACTGACATCCGGCAACAGCCTGCAATCAGACCAGGACTTAAATAAGCAGAGAGTTAGGAAAGGAAACACCCACTGCACAACCCACCTGGTCTCTGTCCAAACCCTTCCTGGCCACCAGAGGGAGCCTCCCAGCAGCCAAGACATAACTAACATTCACAACAGGCGGGTGTGATAGCTCATGCGATCGCACGATATATCGTAGCGTGTAACGCCGCCTTTCGTCGTGTGTGTGTGGTTGCCCATTCATGATCCCGACAGAACCTTTTCTTACCACTGCTGTTTTAGTGGTGGGAGCATGGATTCTTTTTGTAACCAATGCTCAGATGTAGCATGGAGACATAAAAAGGGTATGCAATACCTGCATAATTTGTCCTGTCCTAGGTAGAAAATGTATCTATAAGGCAGTTTTCAGACATCTGTGTTTAATCAGGTACCAATCACATGAATGGTTATGGTCACACGTGTGTCATATGTGTGACACGTACTAGGTAAAACACTTGTCTCTGCAATAAAAAGATGTTTTACATTTACTAGTATCCAGCGATGCTGTCTTCTGCTCTGCTGCCTCCCGCTCCTAACCCCCGCTCATTATTTTCATTGATATTCACTGCACGAGAATCTGGAAGCTGGTGCATCGCGGGGACAGCGGCGGACAGCACTGCCGGGGACATCACCGGTGACAGGTGAGTATACAGCAGTTTGTGCAGTGACATCCAGGGGGTTATCGGAGTTCCCAATGACCTCATGAACCCCTGGAAGTCACCATCATGACACTCGCTGTAGTGCAGTTGTCGCAGGGTTGTCATCAGGAGGTCATCAGAGTTCATTGTGAAATCCGATGACCTCCTGGATGTCCCTGCGCACACACTGCTGGAAGGATACTCACCTGCCACTAGCAATGTCCCCAGCGATGCTGTCCTCGGCGGTGCTGTTTCCAGCGCTGTCACCACGCTGCCCTTGCTCCCAGCTGCTCATTGCTGTGAATAATCGATGAGAATAATGAGCGGGGGTCAGGAGCCGGAGGCAGCAGAGCCGGAGACAGCATCGCTGGATCCAGGTAAATAAAGAAAAAAGAGAATTTTGTTGCTTACCGTAAATTCTTTTTCTTATAGTTCCGACATGGGAGACCCAGACCATGGGTGTATAGCTTCTGCCTCCGGAGGACACACAAAGTACTACACTCAAACGTGTAGCTCCTCCCTCCTAGCATATACACCCCCTGGTAGCCAGTCCTAGCCAGTTTAGTGCAAAAGCTGAAGGAGGACATCCACCCACAAGTAGAGACAGAGTAAAACCCGGAACAACCGGAACCTCTGTCTGCAACAACAACAGCCGGTGAAGACACACGGAACAAGAAACCTGCCAACAGGCAATAGGGAGGGTGCTGGGTCTCCCATGTCGGAACTATAAGAAAAAGAATTTACGGTAACAAAATTCTCTTTTTCTTTATCGTTCCTATGGGAGACCCAGACCATGGGACGTTCTAAAGCAGTCCATGGGTGGGAATAAACAGACAAACTGAGAAGCAGGCGAAACCTAACTTCACAAATGGGCGACAGACGCCTGAAAGATGCGTCTGCCCAAGCCCGCGTCTGCCAAAGCATGAGCATGCATTGGATAGTGCTTCGAAAAAGTATGCAGACTAATCCGAGTGGCAGTCTGACAGACCTGCTGAGCCGTAGCCTGGTGCCTGAAAGCCCAAAAGGCACCGACAGCTCTGGTCAAGTGTGCCCTGATCCCCGGCGGGGAAGGCACTTGAGTACACTTGTAGGCATCGGAAATGACCGACCTAAGCCAACGAACCAGGGTCGGCTTAGATGCCGAGAGACCGCTACGCTGACAAGTGGTCAGCACCAGAGAGAGGTGCACCGCCTAATAACGACGGTGCGAAACACATAGATCCGGAGCGCCCGCACCAGATCCAGGATATGCAACGCTTTTTCAAAGCGATGAACAGGAGCCGGACAAAAGGAAGGCAGGAAAAATGCCCCCGGTTAAGGTGGAAGCAGCAACCACCTTAGGGAGAAGTCCGGAGTCGGACGGAGACCACCTTGTCTTGATGAAAAACCAAAAAAGGGGGGAACTCCGAAGAGAGTGCAGCCAAAACAGAGACTCTCTGGAGGGAAATTATGGCCACTAGAAAGACTACTTTCTGTGAAAGATGAAACAAAGAAACCTCCCTAAGAGGCTCAAAGGGGGGTTTCCGGAAACCGTGAGGACCGGATTAAGGTCCCAGGGCTCCATAGGCCGCCGGTAAGGCGGAATGATGTGAGATGCGCCCTTGAAGGAGCGCACCGGAGCCAGCCGGACGATACGCCGCTGGCACACACTGACAGAGCCGAGACCTGTCCCTTAATGAGGGATAGTCCTAGCTGTAGACCGGACTGTAGAAGGGACAGGAGGGTCGGCAAGGCCAAAAGGCCAAAGGACACTTTGGAGCTCGAGTCATAGTGGAGATGACTTCAGGAGGGATACCAGAAGTCGTCAAGATCCAGTACTCAAGAGCCACGCCGTCAATCTGAGAGTCCAGAATTCTGGCGGAAAAAACGGACCCTTTGAGAGAAGGTCTAGACGGCCCGGAAGATGCCATGGCAACACTACGGACAGATGGAGCAGGTCAGGTTACCAAGCTTGCCTGGGTCAGTCTGGAGTATGAGAATGACCCGACGGCCCTCTTTACTGATCTTGCGCAGAACTCTGGACAAGAGCTAGAGGGTGAAACACGTAAGAGAGACGAAGCTGGGACCAAACATGAACCAGTGCGTCTGCCACAAAACCTGAGGATCGTGGACCACGGTTGGACAGCTGAAATAATCTGCCTCGCAGTTTTCACGTCTAGGATGTGGGCTGCGGATACGGTGGACTAGGAGTCCTTCGTCCACTGAAGAATGCGTTGAGCCTCCAACATTGCCAGGCGGCTGAGTGTCCCGCCCTGGAAGTTGATGTAGGTAAACGCTGTCACGTTGTCCGACTGGACTCGAATGTGCCTAGCCGCCAACAGATGGTGAAAGGCTTAGAGAGCTAGAAATACAGCTCTGATTTCCAGCACATTGATCCAGAGGGCTGATTCGGACAGAGTCCAAGCGCCCTGCGCTCCACGGTGGAGATATACTGCCCCCAAGGCGGATAGACTAGCATCCTGGTGAGGATCACCCGGGACGGGGCCAGGAAGGAGCGTCCCTGAGACAGAGTGGCCGAAGCCACCACTGAAACGAGCCCCTGGTCTGTGGCGAAGCCACCACCCCGTGGAAGGAGGAAGTTCGCTTGTACAGCGGAAAATATCCAGCCTCAGAGGGCGCAGGAGAAACTGGGCAAGGGAATCGCTTCCATTGACGCCACCATCTGACCAGTACCTGTATTCGGTGCCTGATGGAACGACGTCGACCGCCAGCGGAGGGACTACTGTTTGACTAAGGCAGCTTCACAAGTGCCGACAGAGTCTCGAATTGCGTCCCTGGGAACGGGAACTTCTGGTTCGAAGTCAGAGTGGACTTGGACAGAATGACAGCCACCCGAATTGGGTAGAGTGGCGAGAGTGAGCGAAGCACTCTGCTAAGAGTCTGCACTGGATGAAGCCCCGACAAGAAGACCGTCCAGGGCAAAAGATCACTGCCAATCCCTAGAGGTGCAGGACCCTAATCACAGCTGCCCCAACCTTGAGAATACTTGAGGGGCCGTGGCTAACCCCAAGGGAAGAGCCACGAATTGGACCACTCCGATTGCAAAACGTAGCCAACGCTGGTGTGAAACTGTGATTGGCACCTGCAGATAGGCATCTCTGATGTCGATGGATGCTAGGGAATCTCCTTGGGTTATTGAATGATCCGGTGAAAACACACGGAACAAGACCGAGACTCCATGTGAAAACGCCACACCTGAACATGCTTGAAAAGCTTAAGATCCAGGTCGGAAGGCACCGCCCTCTTCGGGGACTAGGAATAGATTTAAGCAGAAATCTCAGAACCGTTCCCAGTCGGGAACCGGTACAATTACTCCATTGGCCTGCAAGAATGCCACGGCCTGTGAGAAGGCGGCGGCCTTGGAGCCGGGGGGAGTTGACAGAAAAGAAGGGAATTTTGTTACTTACCGTAAATTCCTTTTCTTCTAGCTCTTATTGGGAGACCCAGACGATTGGGTGTATAGCACTGCCTCCGGAGGCCACACAAAGCAATTACACTAAAAAGTGTAAGGCCCCTCCCCTTCTGGCTATACACCCCCAGTGGGATCACTGGCTCACCAGTTTTAGTGCAAAAGCAAGAAGGAGGAAAGCCAATAACTGGTTTAAACAAATTCACTCCGAGTAACATCGGAGAACTGAAAACCGTTCAACATGAACAACATGTGTACCCGCAAACAAACCAAAAATCCCGAAGGACAACAGGGCGGGTGCTGGGTCTCCCAATAAGAGCTAGAAGAAAAGGAATTTACGGTAAGTAACAAAATTCCCTTCTTCTTCGGCGCTCTATTGGGAGACCCAGACGATTGGGACGTCCAAAAGCTGTCCCTGGGTGGGTAAAGAAATACCTCATGTTAGAGCTGCAAGACAGCCCTCCCCTACGGGGAGGCAACTGCCGCCTGCAGGACTCTTCTACCTAGGCTGGCGTCCGCCGAAGCATAGGTATGCACCTGATAATGTTTGGTGAAAGTGTGCAGACTCGACCAGGTAGCTGCCTGGCACACCTGTTGAGCCGTAGCCTGGTGTCGCAATGCCCAGGACGCACCCACGGCTCTGGTAGAATGGGCCTTCAGGCCTGATGGAACCTGAAGCCCCGCAGAACGGTAGGCTTCAAGAATTGGTTCTTTGATCCATCGAGCCAGGGTGGCCTTAGAAGCCTGCGACCCTTTGCGCTTACCAGCGACAAGGACAAAGAGTGCATCCGAACGGCGCAGGGGCGCTGTGCGGGAAATGTAGATTCTGAGTGCTCTCACCAGATCTAACAAATGTAAATCCTTCTCATACCGATGAACTGCATGAGGACAAAACGAAGGCAAAAAGATATCCTGATTAAGATGAAAAGAGGATACCACCTTCGGGAGAAACTCCTGAATGGGGCGCAGCACTACCTTGTCCTGGTGGAAGACCAGGAAGGGAGCCTTGGAAGACAACGCTGCTAGCTCAGACACTCTCCGAAGAGATGTGATCGCTACCAGAAAAGCCACTTTCTGTGAAAGTCTAGAAAGTGAAACCTCCTTCAGAGGCTCGAAGGGCGGCTTCTGGAGGGCAACTAGTACCCTGTTCAGATCCCATGGATCTAACGGCCGCTTGTACGGGGGAACTATATGGCAAACCCCCTGTAGGAACGTGCGCACCTTAGAAAGTCGTGCTAGACGCTTCTGAAAAAAGACGGATAGCGCCGAGACTTGCCCTTTAAGGGAGCCGAGCGACAAACCTTTTTCTAACCCAGATTGGAGGAAAGAAAGAAGGGTAGGTAATGCAAATGGCCAGGGAGACACTCTCTGAGCAGAGCACCAGGATAAGAATATCCTCCACGTTCTGTGGTAGATCTTAGCAGACGTGGGCTTCCTAGCCTGTCTCATGGTGGCAACGACCCCTTGGGATAAGCCTGAAGACGCTAGGATCCAGGACTCAATGGCCACGCAGTCAGGTTGAGGGCCGCAGAATTCCGATGGAAAAACGGCCCTTGGGACAGTAAGTCTGGTCGGTCTGGTAGTGCCCACGGTTGGCCGACCGTGAGATGCCACAGATCCGGATACCACGCCCTCCTCGGCCAGTCTGGAGCGACGAGTATGACGCGGCTGCAGTCGGATCTGATCTTGCGTAGCACTCTGGGCAAGAGTGCCAGAGGTGGAAACACATAAGGGAGCCGGAACTGCGACCAATCTTGCACTAGGGCGTCTGCTGCTAGAGCTCTTTGATCGCGAGACCGTGCCATGAATGTTGGGACCTTGTTGTTGTGCCGGGACGCCATTAGGTCGACGTCCGGCCTTCCCCATCGGCGACAGATTTCCTGAAACACGTCCGGGTGAAGGGACCATTCCCCTGCGTCCATGCCCTGGCGACTGAGGAAGTCTGCTTCCCAGTTTTCTACGCCGGGGATGTGAACTGCGGATATGGTGGAGGCCGTGGCTTCCACCCACATCATAATGCGCCGGACTTCCTGGAAGGCTTGCCGACTGCGAGTCCCTCCTTGGTGATTGATGTATGCCACCGCTGTGGAGTTGTCCGATTGAATTCGGATCTGCTTCCCTTCCAGCCACTGCTGGAAGGCTAGTAGGGCAAGAAACACTGCTCTGATTTCCAGAACATTGATCTGAAGGGTGGACTCCTGCTGAGTCCACGTACCCTGAGCCCTGTGGTGGAGAAACACTGCTCCCCACCCTGACAGACTCGCGTCTGTCGTGACCACCGCCCAGGACGGTGGTAGGAAGGATCTTCCCTGTGATAATGAGGTGGACAGGAGCCACCACTGCAGAGAGTCCTTGGCCGTCTGGGAAAGGAAGACTTTCCTGTCCAGGGATGTCGACTTCCCGTCCCATTGGCGGAGAATGTCCCATTGAAGTGGACGCAGATGAAACTGCGCAAACGGAACCGCCTCTATTGCCGCCACCATCTTCCCGAGGAAGTGCATGAGGCGTCTTAAGGAGTGCGACTGACTTTGAAGGAGAGCCTGCACCCCTGTCTGTAGTGACCGCTGCTTGCTCAGCGGAAGCTTCACTATCGCTGAGCGAGTATGAAACTCCATGCCAAGATACGTTAGTGATTGGGTCGGTGACAGATTTGACTTTGGGAAGTTGATGATCCACCCGAACGCCTGGAGAGTCTCCAGTGCAAAATTCAGGCTGAGTTGGCATGCCTCCTGAGAGGGTGCCTTGACTAGTAGATCGTCCAAGTAAGGGATCACAGAGTGTCCGTGAGAGTGCAAGACTGCTACCACTGCTGCCATGATCTTGGTGAACACCCGGGGGGCTGTCGCCAGACCAAATGGCAGAGCCACGAACTGAAGATGTTCGTCTCCTATCACGAAGCGCAGAAAGCGTTGGTGTTCCGTAGCAATCGGCACGTGGAGATAAGCATCTTTGATGTCTATTGATGCTAGGAAATCTCCTTGGGACATTGAGGCAATGACTGAGCGGAGGGATTCCATCCGGAACCGCCTGGCGTTCACATGCTTGTTGAGCAGTTTTAGGTCCAGAACAGGACGGAAAGAGCCGTCCTTTTTTGGAACCACAAAGAGATTGGAGTAAAATCCTCGCCCCCGTTCTAGAGGGGGGACAGGGATCACGACTCCTTCTGCTCTTAGAGAGTCCACCGCCTGCAGCAGGGCATCTGCTCGGTTGGGGTGTGGGGAGGTTCTGAAGAACCGAAGTGGAGGCCGAGAACTGAACTCGATTCTGTACCCGCGAGACAAAATGTCTGTTACCCACCGGTCTTTGACTTGAGACAGCCAAATGTCGCAAAAGCGGGAGAGCCTGCCACCGACCGAGGATGCGGAGGGAGGAGGCCGAAAGTCATGAGGTAGCCGCCTTGGAAGCGGTTCCTCCATTTGCTTTCCTGGGGCGTGAGTGAGCCCGCCAGGAATCTGAGCTCCCTTGTCCTTTCTGAGTCCCTTTGGACGAGGAGAATTGGGGCTTGCCCGAGCCTCGAAAGGACCGAAACCTCGACTGCCACTTTTTCTGTTGAGGTTTACTTGCTCTGGGCTGTGGTAAGGAAGAGTCCTTACCCTTGGACTGTTTTATGATTTCAGCCAATGGCTCACCAAACAGTCTGTCTCTAGATAATGGCAAGCTGGTTAAGCATTTTTTGGAACCAGCATCTGCTTTCCAGTCCTTTAACCATAAGGCTCTGCGCAAAACCACAGAATTGGCGGCCGCCATAGAGGTACGGCTCGTAGATTCTAGGACAGCATTGATAGCATAAGTCGCAAACGCAGACATTTGCGAAGTTAGGGACGCCACCTGTGGCACTGCTGGATGTATGATAGCATCCACCTGTGCTAAACCAGCTGAAATAGCTTGGAGTGCCCACACGGCCGCGAATGCTGGAGCAAACGACGCGCCGATAGCTTCATAGACAGATTTCAACCAAAGGTCCATCTGTCTGTCGTTGGCATCTTTAAGTGAAGCGCCATCCTCTACTGCGACTATGGATCTAGCCGCAAGCTTGGAAATTGGGGGATCAACCTTTGGGCACTGGGTCCAGCGTTTGGCTACTTCAGAGGGAAAAGGATAACGGGTATCCTTAGAACGTTTAGAGAAACGCTTGTCTGGATGAGCGTCGTGCTTCTGGATTGATTCTCTGAAGTCAGAGTGGTCCAAAAAAGCACTTAATTTACGCTTGGGATACAGGAAATGGAACTTCTCCTGCTGTGCAGCTGCCTCCTCTGCAGAAGGGGCTGGGGGAGAAATATCCAACAGTCTATTAATTGCCGATATAAGGTCATTAACCATGGCGTCACCATCAGGGGCATCCAGATTGAGAGGGGCCTCAGGATTAGAATCCTGATCACCGTCCTCAGTCTCATCACAGAGAGACTCTTCTCGCTGAGACCCTGAGCAGTGTGATGACGTGGAGGGTCTTTCCCAGCGAGCTCGCTTAGGCTGCCTGGGACTGTCATCTGAGTCAGAGACTTCAGCTTGTGATGCTTGAGACCCCCTTGAAGTACGGATTAGTTCCAACTGAGGGGGACCAGAGAGCATAGCCACAGCAGTGTCCATGGTCTGAGGAACTGGCCTGGCCTGCAAGGTCTCCAGGATTTTTGTCATAGCCTCAGACATTTTATCAGCAAACACTGCAAAGTCTGTCCCCGTCACCGGGGCAGGGTTCACAGGCGTCTCTGCCTGGGCTACCACCACAATAGGCTCTGGCTGATGAAGTGCCACTGGGACTGAACATTGCACACAATGTGAATCATTGGAGCCTGCCGGTAGATCAGCCCCACATGCAGCACACACAGTGCACACAGCCCGTGCCTTGGCAGCCTTGCGTTTTGCGGATGACATGTTGCTGCCTCCTCAGAGCAGTACAGGGTGTCCAGCCAAGAAGCGACCTACAGTGCAACTATATCTATATATATATGGTACCAAGACAAAAGTACACTGTATATCACTGAGGCACTAGTGGGGCCAGCACTACTGTGCAGCTTACCGCCCGCTTAGGAGCGGTGTGTGGTCGCCAGAAATCCCTCTAGTCTGGGTCTCCCAGAGCCTGCTGCCTCTCCCCAGCCAGATCGCATGTGTAATGGCTGCCGGCGTCCTTGTGGAGAGGGGGGGCGGGCCCTGGGCGTACACCGACGAAGAGCGGGAAGTCTGCTTCCCCTTGTGCCTAGTGAGAGGGCTGGAGCATGTAAATAAAGCTCCAGCCCTCGGCGCTGCCTATTGAACAGCGTCTCTCCCCTACCCTGATTGACAGGGTGGGGGCGGGAACGAAGCGGCGCTAGGCCGCAGAAGCCGGGGGCTAAAGTTAGAAGCGCCGCCGCCGTAAAAGCGCGGTCGGCGCAAAGCCCCCGGCGCACCACAAGTCGCAGCTGCGCCGCCGCTCCAGGAGCGGTCGGCGCAGTAGTTCCCAATACACAACGTCACTCAGCAAAGCTGCAGTGACCTAACCCCCAGCGTACAGCGCCACTGCCTTTGGCGCACTACAACGCTCAGCAAGCCCTGAGAGTGTCCGTGCCTGCCGGGGACACAGAGTACCTGAAAGTTGCAGGGCCTTGTCCCTGAACGGCACTCCCGCTCCACATCCAGCAGGTTCTATGGGTCTGTGGATGGAGCCCGGCCCCAGGGCTTGGGGGCCGGCAAGATCCCACTTCCATAGAGCCCTCCAGGGGATGTGGAAGGAAAACAGCATGTGGGCTCCAGCCTCCGTACCAGCAATAGGTACCTCAACCTTACAAGCACCAACCGCGGGTGAGAAGGGAGCATGCTGGGGACCCATATGGGCCCTCTTTTCTTCCATCCGATAGAGCCAGCAGCTACTGCTGACTACAAACAGTGGAGCTATGCGTGGATGTCTGACCTCCTTCGCACAAAGCAGAAAACTGGTGAGCCAGTGATCCCACTGGGGGTGTATAGCCAGAAGGGGAGGGGCCTTACACTTTTTAGTGTAATTGCTTTGTGTGGCCTCCGGAGGCAGTGCTATACACCCAATCGTCTGGGTCTCCCAATAGAGCGCCGAAGAAAATCTGTTTGGCGGGTGGATAGAATTCTAACCTGTAGCCATGGGAGATATAAACCCGCACCCACTGAACGGAGACGTGTTAAAACCATACGTCGCCAAGTGGGAGAGCCTGCCACCGACTAAGGACGTTGTTGGCGTGGCTAGATAGCTCGGAGGAAGCTGACTCAGTGGCAGCATCTCCTGCGGTTTTCTGAAGACGCAGCTTCGAGCGCCATTTGGGTTTATGAACCTTGGCCGAGCTAGTGGACGAGGCCGAGGGCTTAGAGAACGATCAGATGGAGGAACGAAAAGAACGAAACCTCAACTGATTCCTGCCCTGGACAGGTTTCCTGGTTTAGTTTGTGGCATGGAAGAACTCTTCCCGCCAAGAGCTTCCTTAATTTCATCCAGTTGGTTCCGAAGAGACTGGTCCCAACAAAAGGGAGCCCAGCAAGGAACTTCTATAGAAGCATCTGCCTTCCCTTTCCGAAGCCACAGGAGCCTGCGGATAGCGAGGAAATTAGCCGAGGCCACCGCAGTGCGGTGTCCAGCATGGCAGACATGGCATAGGATGAAAAGACTGAAGTCTGGAAGTTCAGGCAACCATTTCGGGCATAGAGTCCCTGTGAGGGAATGCATCTCCTCTAGAGAAGCAGAGAAGGCTACAAAAAAACCCGCACTGCTGTAAAGCTGAGGAGAACGAAGCTCCTGCCGCCCCCATACAGATTTGGCCAGAAGGACATCCTGGCGGACAGCAAAACCATAAGTGAGGAGCCATCAGCCACTGACATAACGGTCCAGGCTGAGCCACCTTTGGTGAATGAGCCCACTCCTTGACCACCACTGGTGGAAAGGGAAAAACAGTCCTCAGAACCACGCTTCATGGGAAGCGACTGTCAGAGCAGACTCTGGGCTTGGTCACAGTGGCCTGAAAACTGGAGTGGTTAAGGAACACACTTTGTGTTCTCCTAGGCAAGGTAATTCCGGCGGAATGAGGTCCAGTACAAAATTAATGTACAGTGGGATCCTTATAGAGGTGCCGTCAGCCACTGATACAACTATCCGGGCTGAAAGTCTAGACACCGGAGGGACCACCCTTGGCGAATGAGCTCACTCCTTGACCACCTCTGATGGGAGGGGGAAACAGTCATCAGAACCCCGCTTTGGGGTCTGACAGGACAGGCTGTGGGCTTGGACACAGTGGGCTGAAAACTGGAGTGGTTAAGGAACACACTCCTTGTTCTGTTTAAGGTATACTGATGCCTTTCTGCCAGCGGGGAATACTCCCCTGATACAGGCGGATGGAGGTCCAGTACAAGTATAATGGACGCAATCCAATCATTAGCATCTGTGTCACCTTCGGACAGATCAATGGTACATAAAGTAGCGTCCGAGCCCCTGGTAGAGACATCCTCCTCGTCCAGTGAGTCAGCTCGTGAATCAGAGCTGCGGGACGGGGAAGGACAGGGGACCCTGCGTCTCCATGTCAGGAGGACGGGGTCTGAGACCAGAAGGAGAGTCCTCTGTGAGCTTTGCTGAGCGAGCTGTAGCAGAAAACGCCCTGAGAAGGGGGCTAATGCATGCTCAGCAGATTCCGGGACAGCCGACCCCTGGAAAGAGCGGATTCTACCCAAACCGGGGGTCAGCCACCGAAGCCGGAGCAGCTGGAGGGACCACTGATGAGCCTCCAGGCTGAGGGGCCACTGTGTTTATGAGCTCGGTACAGGCCGTACGAGACTACATGCAGTGCATAATAAAAACAGCCTTGCTTGAGACATGCTGCGGAGGTGGGGGCTCTGTCCAGAATGGCCCCCAGCATATTAAACAGATAAAATAAGCAGCTGCACAAACCGGAGGTTGTGGCTGCCAGATAGTTTAACAGACATTTCTGTGCCCTCCAGTCCCTCAGCCCAGGCCCCCACTTGTCACAATGTGGAATCTCTGTGCCTATGCAGGCACAGAGAACGCTGAGAAAATGGCGACCGGAGCGAGGAGAGGGGGCGGGGCCTACTCTGAGAGCGGCAAATGAGGTAGACAGGGGAGGGAATCCTTCCTCAGTGAGGAGTGTCCCTTCCCTGTGCTGCACAGCCGCTGGGCGGAGCCACACTGTCCCTCTGCATGACTGACATGCAGAGGCAGTGGAAACCGAAACTAGGCCTCAGGCGAAGCCGGGGCCTAGATTTAAACATGCGGCCGGCGTGCAGGCACCATCGGCGCGGTTCTCCAGTGAAAACTGGTCCAAATCTTTGATCCAAAAAGAAAAATCAAAAATCAGAGAACGCATGTGTGTGTGACCTCCTGA
Organism: Anomaloglossus baeobatrachus; assembly: GCF_048569485.1. NCBI lineage: Eukaryota > Metazoa > Chordata > Amphibia > Anura > Aromobatidae > Anomaloglossus > Anomaloglossus baeobatrachus. The sequence goes on from NC_134353.1 coordinate 309,770,112, forward strand.
AACACAAAGCATTGAACTGGCTAGGACTGGCTAGCAGGGGGTGTATATGCTAGGAGGGAGGAGCTACACGTTTTGAGTGTAGTACTTTGTGTGTCCTCCGGAGGCAGAAGCTATACACCTATGGTCTGGGTCTCCCATAGGAACGATAAAGAAAGGGGGGTTTCCGGAAGCCGTGAGGACCGGATTAAGGTCCCAGGGCTCCAAAGGCCGCCGGTAAGGCGGAATGATGTGAGATGCGCCCTTGAAGGAGCGCACCTGACCCAGCCGGACGATACGCCGCTGGCACAACACTGACAGAGCCGAGACCTGTCCCTTAATGAGGGATACTCCTAGCTGTAGACCGGACTGTAGAAGGGACAGGAGGGTCGGCAAGGCCAAAAGGCCAAAGGACACTTCGGAGCTCGAGTCATAATGGAGATGACTTCAGGAGGGATACCAGAAGTCGTCAAGATCCAGGACTCAAGAGCCACGCCGTCAATTTGAGAGCCGCAGAATTCTGGCGGAAAAACGGACCTTTTGAGAGAAGGTCTGGACGGTCCGGAAGATGCCATGGCAACTCTACGGACAGATGGAGCAGGTCAGGGTACCAAGCTTGCCTGGGTCAGTCTGGAGTATGAGAATGACCCGACGGCCCTCCTTACTGATCTTGCGCAGGGCTCTGGGCAAGAGCTAGAGGGTGAAACACGTAAGACAGACGAAGCTGGGACCAAACATGAACCAGTGCGTCTGCCGCAAAAACCTGAGGATCGTGGACCACGGTTGGACGGCTGAGATAATCTGCCTCACAGTTTTCACTTCTGGGATGTGGGCTGCGGATATGGTGGACTAGGAGTCCTTCGTCCACTGAAGAATGCGTTGAGCCTCCAACATTGCCAGGCGGCTGAGTGTCCCGCCCTGGAAGTTGATGTAGGTAAACGCTGTCACGTTGTCTGACTGGACTCGAATGTGCCTAGCCGCCAACAGATGGTGAAAAGCTTAGAGAGCTAGAAACACAGCTCTGATTTCCAGCACATTGATCCAGAGGGCTGATTCGGACAGAGTCCAAGTGCCCTGCGCTCCATGGTGGAGATATACTGCTCCCCAGTCAGAAAGACTAGCATCCTGGTGAGGATCACCCGGGACGGGGCCAGGAAAGAGCCTCCCTGAGACAGAGTGGCCGAAGCCACCACTGAAACGAGCCCCTGGTCTGTGGCGAAGCCACCACCCCGTGGAAGGAGGAAGTCCGCTTGTTCCAACAGCGGAAAATATCCAGCCTCAGAGGACGCAGGTGAAACTGGGCAAGGGAATCGCTTCCATTGACGCCACCATCTGATCCAGCACCTGTATTCGGTGCCTGATGGAACGACGTCGACCGCCAGCGGAGGGACTACTGTTTGACTAAGGGCAGCTTCACAAGTGCCGACAGAGTCTCGAATTGCGTCCCTGGGTACGTGAACTTCTGGTTCGAAGTCAGAGTGGACTTGGACAGAAAGACAAGCCACCCGAATTGGTTAAAGTGGCGAGAGTGAGCAAGGCACTCTGCTAAGAGTCTGCACTGGATGAAGCCCCGACAAGAAGGCCGTCCAGGGCAAAAAGGATCACTGCCAACCCCTAGAGGTGCAGGACCCTAATCACAGCTGCCCCAACCTTGAGAATACTCGAGGGGCCGTGGCTAACCCCAAGGGAAGAGCCACGAATTGGACCACTCCGATTGCAAAACGTAGCCAACGCTGGTGTGAAACTGCGATTGGCACATGCAGATAGGCATCTCTGACGTCGATGGATGCTAGGGAATCTCCTTGGGTTATTAATTGATCCGGTGAAAACACACGGAACAAGACAGAGACTCCATGTGAAAACGCCACACCTGAACATGCTTGAAAAGCTTGAGATCCAGGTCGGAAGTACCCGCCCTCTTCGGGGACTAGGAATAGATTTAAGCAGAAATCTCAGAACCGTTCCCAGTTGGGAACCGGTACAATTACTCCATTGGCCTGCAAGAATGCCACGGCCTGTGAGAAGGCGGCGGCCTTGGAGCAGGGGGGAGTTGACAGAAAAAATCTGTTTGGCGGGTGGATAGAATTCTATCCTGTAGCCATGGAGATGTAATCCCGCACCCACTGATCGGAGATGTGTTAAAACCATACGTCGCCAAAGTGGGAGAGCCTGCCACCGACCAAGGACGTTGCTGGCGTGGCCAGATAGCCCGGAGGAGGCTGACCTAGTGGCAGCATCTCCTGCGGTTTCTGAAGACGCGGCTTCGAGCGCCATTTGGGTTTACGATCCTTGGCCGAACTAGTGGACGAGGCCGAGGGCTTAGAGAACGATCAGATGGAGGAACAAAAAGAACGAAACCTCAACTGATTCCTGCCCTGGACAGGTTTCCTGGTTTAGGTTTTTGGCATGGAAGAACTCTTCCCGCCAAGAGCTTCCTTAATAATTTCATCCAGTTGTTTCCGAATAGACTGGTCCCAACCAAAGGGAGCCCAGCAAGGAACTTCTATAGAAGCATCTGCCTTCCACTTCCAAAGCCACAGGAGCCTGCGGACAGCGAGGAAATTAGCCGAGGCCACCGCAGTGCGGTGAGAGTCTCCAGCATGGCAGACATGGCATAGGATGAAAAGACTAAAGTCTGGAAGATCAGGCAACCATCTCGGGCATAGAGTCCCTGTGAGGGAATGCATCTCCTGTAGAGAAGCAGAGAAGGCCACGAAAGCCCGCACTGCTGTAAAGCTGAGGAGAACGAGGCTCCTGCCGCCCCCATACAGATTTGGCCAGAAGGACAACCTGGCGGACAGCAAAACCTTAAGTGAGGAGCCATCAGCCACTGATACAACGGTCCGGGCTGAGCCACCCTTGGTGAATGAGCCCACTCCTCGACCACCACTGGTGGAAAGGGAAAACAGTCATCAGAACCACGCTTCATGGGAAGCGTTTGTCAGAGCAGACTCTGGGCTTGGACACAGTGGCCTGAAAACTGGAGTGGTTAAGGAACACACTCCTTGTTCTCTTAGGCAAGGTAAACTCCGGCGGATTGAGGTCCAGTACAAAATTAATGTACAGTGGGATCCTTATAGAGGTGCCGTCAGCCACTGATACAACTATCCGGGCTGAAAGTCTAGACACCGGAGGGACCACCCTTGGTGAATGAGCTCACTCCTTGACCACCTCTGGTGGAAGGGGGAAACAGTCATCAGAACCACGCTTTGGGAGCGTCTGATAGGACAGGCTCTGGGCTTGGACACAGTGGGCTGAAAACTGGAGTGGTTAAGGAACACACTCCTTGTTCTCTTTAAGGTATACTGATGCCTTTCTGCCAGCGGGAAATGCTCCCCTGATACAGGCGGATGGAGGTCCAGTACAAGTATAATGGACGCAATCCAATCATTAGCATCTGCGTCACCCTCGGACAGATCAATGGTACATAAAGTAGCGTCCGAGCCCCTGGTAGAGACATCCTCCTCGTCCAGTGAGTCAGCTCGTGAATCAGAGCTGCGGGACGGGGAAGGACAGGGGACCCTGCGTCTCCTTTTTAGGAGGACGGGGTCTGAGCCCAGAAGGAGAGTCCTCTGTGAGCTTTGCTGAGCGAGCTGTAGCAGCAGAAAACGCCCTGAGAAGGGGGCTAATGCATGCTCAGCAGAGTCCGGGACAGCCGTCCCCTGGAAAGAGCGGATTCTACCCAAGCCACCGGAGCCGGAGCAGCTGGAGGGACCACTGATGAGCTTCCAGGCTGAGGGACCACTGTATTTATGTGCTCGGTACAGGCCGTACGAGTCTACCTACAGTCATATTAAGAACAGCCTTGCAGCCTTGCTCTGATGTGAGACATGCTGCAGAGGTGCGGGCTCTGTCCAGAATGGCCCCCAGCAGAGTATATACACAGATAAAATAAGCAGCTGCACAACCGGAGGCCAGATAGTTTAACATACATTTCTGTGCCCTCCAGTCCCTCAGCTGAGGCCCCCTCTTGTCACAATGTGGAATCTCTGTGCCTATGCAGACACAGAGAACGCTGAGAAAATGGCGACCGGAGCGAGGAGAGGGGGCGGGGCCTACTCTGAGAGCGGGCAAAAGAGGTATACAGGGGAGGGGATCCTTCCTCAGTGAGGAGTGTCCGTTCCCTGTGCCGAATAGCCGCTGGGCGGAGCCGCACTGTCCCTCTGCATGACTGACATGCAGGGGCAGCGGAAACCGAAACTAGCCCTCAGGCGAAGCCAGGGCCTAGAGTTAAACATGCGGCCGGCGTGCAGGCACCATCGGAGCGGTTCTCCAGTGAAAACTGGAGAACCGGCCGGAAATGTTAATACAGACATAAAATACACTCTCCCCAATAAATAAAGTATAAAGGACCCCTGGAAAGACCACTTTCTGTGGTAATAACGTCTCATGTACTTAGCTGTGAGACGCAGGTTGCCAGGTCCCTGGGGGGTGATCGCTCCGTCCGGCAGGGTCCTGAAAGGGCTGCGGATGGAGACCGGTCTCCTGCAAAGCAGTGAGAACCGTGTTGGCTCCCACTTCAAGCCAGAGCCCGGGGGATGGTGAAGGAGCGCGGCATGTGAAGGCTCCAGCCTTGGAAAATCAACCTTAACAGCACCGCCGACACAGTGGGGTGAGAAGGGACATGCCGGGAGTCCAGACTGGACCCGCTTTTCTTCCAAATCTTTGAAATCCAAAAAATCAAAAATCAAAAATCAGAGAATGCATGTGTGTGTGACCTCCTGAAACACAAAGCATTGAACTGGCTAGGACTGGCTACAGGGGGTGTATATGCTAGGAGGGAGGAGCTACACGTTTGAGTAGTACTTTGTGTGTCCTCAGGAGGCAGAAGCTATACACCCATGGTCTGGGTCTCCCATAGGAACGATGAAGAAATCTTTTTATTTAAAAACCCGTGTTTTCTCCGGTCTGTGTCACACCGATGTCACACGGATCACATCAGTGTGCAGTCCGTGTGATACCCGTGCTGCCTGAGAAAAAACGGACACGACTCCGTGTGAAATAGCGGGGCCACACGGTCCATGTGAAACCACGGCCGTGTGAGTACACAATAGGGTAACATGGGTACGTGTGACATCCGTGTTAAAAACGGATGTCACACGTACCTAAGACACGGACGTCTGAAACCAGCCTAAGGCTAATAACGGTCTACAGGCACCATTGGTGTCGGTGACTGGAGAGAAATGTCAGAACATAATGCAGTATAAACATATAGACTAGTCCTAATAAAGCTGAAGAGACTAAGGAGTTTTGCAATTTATTTATTTTTTTCAATAACATCTGGTGAAAATCGGACAATCTACTTTATGGTAAACATTATTTCATGGGCACTATCAAGTATATTTTAGGAGGAATAAACAGGGTGCTACACTTAGAATGGCTGTGATCTCAATTATTCTGTGCCATCTGAAAGTTATTTGGGACATCAAGATAAGATGACCTTTACGTGTTTACTTCTTAATCATGTTCCTGTTTTAGACAGTCTTATTAATCTGTGAAAATCCTTGTGCTATAATGATAATAAAAGAAGAATAACAACATTGCAGGCTTTGGATATGTTCTGCCACAAGCAGCATGCGGACCAAATGTTTTTCATAAAGGTCACATTGCCTCTGGGATATTAGCTTTAGCCAACTTTCCCAAGCTGCTCATAACCTTCTGGGAGTCAGAAGTCAGGAAGACATTGTTACATATTAAAATTACAGGAGTATTAGATTTTGAGCTAAATTTACATAACATCAAGCAGACCATGTAATGTAATCACAAAGTCCTCCTTTAAAGGAGTAATAATTATTGACCAATTATTTTATAGCCAAAAATAATCATATTTGCTAATTCATTAGTGTGGGAGTGCACTACCGTGAGGGCTGTGCTCCTCCAACGGTGCAAATTCGCTGAACTAGACACATAGGAGCAAGATTGCTACAGAACGGATACTACAACACTGGGGAATGAGAGCAAGCCGAGTCCCAGGAGCATCTTACCTCGCTCTGCAGAGGGACGGTCCCTAGCAAATTGGTCAGAGGCTGCCAAGTAGTGTCCACTGTTATGCCTATTCTATTGTAGCTATGTTCCAGAGTCTGGGCCCAGATCTGCACACACTGCCTTTCCTCGCTTTATTGGTGGCTTCCTAACTACTGGAGAAGGAGCAAGAAAAAGGAGGAACAAAGAGCACTTGCTAGATAAGTGATGGCAGCCAGGGCGCAGCAGGTGCCATGATATAGCACAATGTTTCTGGGATAATGCAGTTTGATGCTTCAGTTGTGATTCACAGTGTAGCCTTTGCTCTAGCACCGGTTTCAAGTGTTTCTGCTCTTTAATTAGGGAGGGGCTACTCTATTTCTGTAAAACATTTGCGCATCATTTTTAAAGGGAAGGTGCCACGTTTTTAATTTTTGTATTAATAGTGATTATGGAATTAATTATTTAATACAAAATTAAATGAGATTTTATTTAATTCTATTTTTACTCAAACACTGGGGGTTGCCATCTTGGATTTGCAGTGTAATAACAGTTTCTCACCTCAAATACGACAGTCTCTGTGCATGAGATAATAGTCGGACTCCGGCCCCATCTCTTAACACTGTAGCTGCTCCCTACTGTGACCTGGACACACCCCCTGGGAGGAGATCGCCGCTGTCTCTGTGATGCCCTCAGCATCTACTGTGTGCTCTACTGTCCCCTGAGCATGGTGGCGGTGATCTGCAGCTGATCCTGGAGTTGTGCTGTGGAAGTCACGCTGCGATCACCACCCCCCTTAGCATTTTTATCTCGAAAACGGAACGAGATAGAGAGAAAAAAGTGAATTACAAACTTATAGGGCATCATCATACACTATGAAGAAAAAGACATGGATCGCACATCCCAAAAATACAATGATCTAAAGCCGCTAGGCAAAAAATTAAATAGAACATGAGGTTCTTTTGTTACCATTCTGATCATATTGTATTAAGCCCACTGCCACGTCACGGCAAACCTCTTGAGTGGGTCCCTAACCTGACCTTTTTGTGCGGCACTGTGCACTGACCACCGCCGCAGCGACAAAGCGCCAGCAGGGCGGGCGACCTGGTGTCTCACAGCACCCATGCTGCAAGGCGAAGCCCCCAAGGCTCCAGGCCGCGCCGCCCCACTGACACGACACCACCACAACAGCAGCCACCACACAGCACCAGCACACAGTGAGAGGAGCTGTGCACTCACCTCCCACTGACTGTCTTTTTCTCCATAGCATGTTATATAACAGTCTATCCCCCTCTGTTTTTTGCTTGGATCTGCACTCCCCCCATTTGGCACAGGTGTTTTTAATCAGCAGGAGACTGCAAGAGGGGTCAGCCTTTTTTGCTCCCAGTTCACACATGGGAGCCGGTGGGAGGTGAGTGCGCAGCTTCTCTCACTGTGTGTTGGTGCTGTGCAGTGGCCGCTGTTGTGGTGGTGTCGTGACAGTGGGGCAGTGCGGCCTGGAGCCTTGGGGGCTTTGCCTTGCAGCATGGGTGCTGTGAGGCACCGGGTCGCCTGCCCTGCTGGTGCTTTGTCGCTGCAGCAGTGGTTGGTGCACAGTGCCGCACCACAAAGGCTTTAGATTAGGGACCCACTCAAGAGGTTTGCCGTGACGTGGCAGTGGGCTTAATACAGTCTGATCAGAATGGTAACTAAGAACCTCATGTTCTATTTAAATTTTTGCCTAGCGGCTTTTAGATCAATGTATTTTTGGGATGTGCGATCCATGTCTTTTTCTCCATAGCATGTTATAGGGCATCATCAATTCAATACGAATCGACACCTTGCATACAGAAATGCTATGATTAGGAAGTGTAAAACTCACAAGGCTGCGGACATGAAGCGATACCTCATAGAGACCTTCCAACAAGTCATTGGGTATGGTGGCTGAGTGGAGTGGCCTCCACGCTCACCTGACCTGACCCCACTGGACTTCTTTCTGTGAGGTCACATCAAACAGCAGGTGTATGCGACCCCTCCACCAACATTGCAGGACCTACGACCACATATCACAGATGCTTGTGCAAACGTGTCACCTACCATATTGCACAACGCGCAGCAAGATACAGTATGCTGTCCAGAGTCCAGATGTGCATTGCAGCTGACGGTGGCCACTTTGAGCATCAAAGTTAAATGAGCGTCATATGCGTGACCAGCATTCAATGTTTTTTTTTTTGGGGGGGGGGGAGGGGGATTCATGGGTTTCATATCATAGCATTTCTGTATGCAAGGTGGCGATTTCTATTGAATTGATGATGCCCTACAACTTTGTAATTCACTTCTTTTCTCTATCTTGTTCCGTTTTCGAGATAAAAATGCTAACTCCGTTGTTTTCCACCAGGTGGCGCTATAGGTGCTTTCATTGCGTAGCGCATGGCTACTTTACTATACCTAGACACAACATCTATGCCTATAGCTGCCGCCGTTCTCAAGTTAATGGCGGTGGACAGGATATGGGTGGACACACTGTATATACATCACAGGAGGGGCTGAGGCTACAGTATATAATTGACAGGAGGGGCTGGGGGCATAGACATTACTGGGGGGCATTGATGTTACTGGGGCATACACATTACTGGGGTGGGTGGCATAGAGTTCTGTGGGGCCACATATATGGCTCGGGGGTGGCAGCACATATGGCTCTGGGGGTCCAGATGGAGGGGGGGTGGAACATACAACTCAGGTGGAGGGGGTCCCACACAGATCGGGGGTGGAACATTCATCTCAGATGGAGGGGGGCCATATGCTGTGCTCAGTGTGCTAGCTCAAGCTCTGGCTGGAGCTGCGCTGCGGCTCCTATTCTTCTGTGGGACTGGAGCTCACGGTGCAGTAGCTCTGCCTACAGATGAAATTCAATGCAGGAGGAGCATGGGGCATTCAGTAGTGAATGCTGTGTGCAGTTCCTCTTCTCAGCGCTCAGAGCACAGGAATATGGGGGCAGAGTATATAGTGGAACACTATGCCAGCTGTCCTTGGTGATACTTTAGACATATTAGGATCACTTTGCGATTCCTACAAAATGGCTCCGCACTGTGAACCTAAACATCATCTTCCCTTATCCTTTTGGAAAGACCCAAAATGGGAGGGGGAGGTGTGACATCACACACATTAGATTCTGCCCACTTTTACTGCAGTTGTAATCCAGGCAAGTTATACACTAGGATTTCAGCAGTTGCTCCCCCTAGTGTTTAAGAGTGGAAAATAAACTTTTTACATTATTTTTTTATGTTTTGTGCAATTAAAAAACAAATCATATTTAAACAAATTTTAAAAAACTTTACATTTTTCAGTTACTGAATTTTTCTTTTTTTTTTCCTGAAGACACCTTTCCTTTAAATGTACCGTCCCCAGCTGAAATGTGCAAGTCAGTCTCACATGCAGTTACATAACTTTGCTTATGCAGTTCATCTTCTGCACCATATTTTGACCATGTTTATCTTGTCTCTACCTACCAGTAATACAGGCTGGGACATCGCATGCATCTTATCCCGACCGCTGCCTGGAAGGATTGAGTTTCTCATGCTGGGCAGCAGTGCTGAAACTAGTAGATCTGCTTGTGAGAGATCACTCTTCCGTTCTGTTTCTGATTTGTGTGAAGACTGTGATTATGGCATTACAATACAATAAAGTACCAAGCACCTGAATCAAGGTATTGGGTGGGGAGGGTGGTTTGAAATAATAAAACTAGTTCTCTACCTGATACTCCCACTCACTGTAAGCCCTGGCAGCATCAAAAGCCCGGTTGTGCACAAAGCAAGGGACGATAATGAAAATCACGTTTGAGCTGTGCTGACATCACACACGTCACCAATATATAGAATTTTAGGTTATTGGCAACAAAAATCAAACAACATTCCAACTTTAAAATGGTTTTATTAATTAAAAATACTATACAAAAAAATTTTGTTTGTTTCATTCAGCTTCTTAAGATCTTCGTGAATCATTTCTACCAGTTTTGAAAATTTAAGATAAAATGCCTTATAGAAGATATGCACTTTTCCGTTATGCAAAGAGTAGTCTACAGGATTTTTATAGAAAAAAAAATAAATAACAATGCTCATTAATATGTGTTGGGCCCTGATTATTACAGACTTGGCATAGGCCCAAACATATTATACTGTATATCTTAATTTCTCAGATGGAATTAAGGGACCTTTATTAAAACAACCTATATGCACAAGACCAGGGTTCATGAGCAGAATTCAACATCTATTAAATCAACGGACATAAAACCAAGAGCACGTCATGTACCCAAGGCCTTCAATGACCTGGAGAGTTCTGGAGCTATGAAATCATTGTCAGACAAGCGTCAGCCTGAGGAATTCCTTTTCTTGATAACACTGTTCTTACTACACCATGATGTTACATAATGAGTAGAGAACATGCCGGAAGCGAGTCAAATGGAAAGAGTAAAAACTACAAATACTGCAGATATCACACATGAAAAGCGATATGCTAGGACATCTGCATATGATTTCTTCATAACAATTTGTGTACTTTGGTTCCTTTACAAAAATAGAAACAGAAGTAAATTTATGTATACAATTTTAAGTGCATTTTACATTAAAATTAAATAAGCCCGATAAAGATAAAGTGCAAATAGCCAGAGGGAAGCATGAAAGCTCAGTGCTACGTCTCATATTAAGCTGAAGCCCTCGTAATGGTCTATGGCTTGGGTCAGTCTTTTCCTGAGGGTTTCTTTGCTGCTGTATTTGGGCAAGTCCAAAAGGTTGTAGCATGTGTGCGCTACAGGCAGGTAGTCCTCCCCACTGGATACAGACTGGATGATGATGTGCAAGCTGGACATGCCGTAGATCGGAATACGGTCACTGCCGGTGAGAAACACTGAAATGACAGCAGTTTATAGTATTCATTAGATGGGAACATTTAAAGGGAAACATGTCATTAGATTCATACTGCCCAAACTAACGGACCACTGCCCCATTACTTCTCTATGGCACTGCAGGAAATAATCATGCACTGTCCTGAGCAGTCCCATAGAAGCTGAGCATGTACCGCTCTGTTTTCAGGGTTTCAATCTCCGAGCAGGAGTATAACAAAAGGCTTCACTATAACCCTTCCACAAATAATTAGCTGCTCAATGACTCTGGGCTTTGACAAGTCAAACAGCTCACACTGACTGGTAAATACCAGAGCACTATCATTCCTGCAGAATAGAGCGGTGTCCATGCTATAACCCTCGACACCCATGTATCACTGATAACTAGACTCAGGCTGTACTATACCGCAGCTTTTCAGGGGTTTAAGTGGTTAACTAGAAGGATAGGGCTCATTCAGCCCCCCTGTGCCGTGACTGTTGCAGTGCCAACGGCTTCTGTAGGGTTATGCTGACCTTGTTCACACACTGAAATTCAGACGTATGGCAGTGTAATAAGTCAGTGATCAAACCCCCTATATCTGCAGTACCCTAATGGGACACAGCAACGTTAAAAAACAAAAATAAAATATTTCTATTTATTTTACCTCACAAAAAAATAGTTATCTAGTATCTTCACAGTCATATGAACCTGAACTATTCAATAATTACATTATTTAACCTATACCACAAGTGTTAATATCAATAAGTTACATATACTCTTAAAAAGGTGCATAGAAAAATTAACTCATTCTAAATAAAAGCATTGAGGGGAAACAGGTAAATAATATTTGTGTTTTTTGGAAAGTCATGATACAGAAGCAAAACATGCTTAACCACAAAGCTTGTTTGGACCTTAGGGACCAACAGGTGACACTAAGGTATTTCCCACTAACACTACACATGGGGATCCAGGGCACTGGGGAGCTGTAGCACATGTTTACTGTGAGAATAATCAATCAGGCCATTTCCTTAGTCATTTGGCTTTAGAAAATTCTTGATCTTTCAATTACACCATCAAAACCATACAAATGCGCTATAATATATCTTACATAGAAACCTCTTCTTCTTCTCCAGTGGGAATTCATGGAATGTCTCCCAGAACATCCTCACAGTAGGGTGTACGGCTGAGTATTCCCCTTTGTAGACAGCGCTCTATGAAAGATTCATGCAAGGTCTTATTAGGCAGGTAAAGTTCGACTATTTGTCTATCATCTAGTATAGAGAATGGAAAAGGAACATCACACGTTTGTTATAGGAAGATGTCCTAACAGGTTATATTGTGGTGCCTCCTCATGATCAAGGTCATCTTCTAACTGCATCTACTACAGTTGGCTACACATATTAGAGGTTATCAGTGCTGACCTATTTCACCACAATCTGACTCCCCCCCCCCCCCCCCCAAACAGAAGAATCAGACGTGTTAAATTACAACATTTCAAACATGTGGTTTCCAAATCAGAGACTGGCAAGAGGAGTTAGTCAGTTACTTATAGTGTGTGGCCACTTTAGCACATCCTTTATTTCATCTATTAGTTTTGAAACCTGTACATGTGGTCAGTTATCATTAGAGATGATCGAACTGGAGGTTTGGTGTTCGTATCAAACACAGACTTTAAAAAAAACAGTTCGAGTTTGGGTGCTTTACGTATGAACACCACTCTCTCGAGCATCGCTGTGCTTGGGTATGCTCGGTGCTAAGCCCAGTGCTAGCTGCTTGCATTGTTTGAATAGCTCGAACTGGGGGTAACAACAGCGTGATCGGATGTAGTGAGCACCGAAAAAAAAAAATATATGAAAAAAACTATGCCCTCATGCACCTGTAAGTGACCTTTTTACGGCTGGCTCTGCATGTGGGCAGAAACCCAAACTGCCCCATTAGTGACTTCCATTGGCATTCAAGTCAAGTACGGGTCCCAAACTGAACTTTATCTAAAGTCCGGCTGACACTGTTGAACCGAATTTCAATGGGTTTGGTCATGTCTAGTTATCACCATTTTTGTCATAATCTCACCTCTTCCAGTTCCTGCCAATCATAGTTAGTGCTGCCAACAACCATGGCTCTGAGTTCAGATGGCTGAAAGAGCTCCAAAACTTTCCCACCAGAAACTTTTAGAAATCCGGTGGAGAATGCCTCATACCATTCTTGTACCGACTGATTGAAGACGTAGTCAATGTAAGCATCAACAAATTCTTTCCTACAAGATGGAAGATGTAGCTCACTTTATTATGATTGCAAACTTTTAAAGTAATTTAGATCTACATCACCCTGTATGGACATAAATTGCCTTTCCATGGCTGCTACACTGAACGAGCATCTTGTTAAGAAGAGTGCTCAAACATCAGGGGGAAAAAAAAACAGGTAACCAAAAGTGGTGATGACTTTAAGGGCGTTGATTGACCAGAACACTATGTATTTAACCAAAAATGACCAATAGCATATTAGATCTATGGATTGTCTGTGCCCAAGAGTGTAAATGACCCTCCTTGGCCAGATCTCCAAGATCTATGTTCATGTAAACAGGTAATGTGCTGCTGACAATAGCCATGTACTATTGGGACAGAATGATCATACTGATAACATTCTGTCTTAATACTGGTATGTTGGCCTGTGTGAATTCAGTCATAAACATTAGTCCATTGGAGCTCATTCATAGGCAGGATTCGGCTAAATGTACTGGTCTGATGACATACCTGTTCTCTTTATTCACAGTTTTCTGGTCTCCTTCAGGCACCAAAGGTTTCATTTCAGTCAGCCCATAACTTTCCCTACAGATCTGTAGACACATTTAATTAAAAGTAAGAGACAAGAAATTTTACACAACAGAAAAAATCTTTGCAAATACTGTAAATTATATATATATTTATTTCTAATAAAGTTTGTACAACTGTAGGTCAGAATTTTACTCTGAAATCCCTAAATTCAAGAGGCATCCAGGTGCGCAGAGCGTGGAAAGTAATTGTGTTCCATACCTTAATTTAAAAGTACTGTATCACAATTTTCTCTAAATTACAGTATATAAGATTCGACAACATGACTATGGTAAATTACATTGGTATCTATAACATACAGACTAGATCGGAACCGTTCAATGAAAACAATTTTGTGTCTCCTTACTGTAAAATTAAGGCAGAAGGTCTCCTCAACATCATCTTCAGGGTATTCTAATAAATCTTGAAGACTCCTGGAAGTAAAGAAAAAAATAAAATACAAAAACGTTATATATATTAAAAACACAATAAAAAATGATGGGTGCTGGGAAAGACAGATTTACTTAGTATAAAAGCTCATAGTAATAAAGGGAATTTTGTTTACTTACCATAAATTCCTTTTCTTATAGCTCCTATTGGGAGACCCAGACAATTGGGTGTATAGCTTCTGCCTCCGGAGGCCACACAAAGTATTACACTTTAAAAAGTGTAACCCCTCCCCTCTGCCTATACACCCTCCTGTGGATCACGGGCTCCTCAGTTTTGGTGCAAAGGCAGGAAGGAGAAAACTTATAAATTGGTCTAGGGTAAATTCAATCCGAAGGATGTTCGGAGAACTGAAGACCATGAACCATAAGAACAAATCAACATCAACAACATGTGTACACAAAAGAACAACCAGCCCGAAGGGCACAGGGGTGGGTGCTGGGTCTCCCAATAGGAGCTAGAAGAAAAGGAATTTACGGTAAGTAAACAAAATTCCCTTTTTCTTTGTCGCTCCATTAGGAGACCCAGACAATTGGGACGTCCAAGAGCAGTCCCTGGGTGGGTAAAAGAATACCTCAATAAAAAGGAGCCGAAAACGGCCCCCTCTTACAGGTGGGCAACCGCCGCATGGAGGACTCGCCTACCTAGATCCTTTAGGATCGTTGTGGAGGGAGGGGTTTCGTGGGTGGTGTTATACAGAGCTCAGCATTTAGAAAACTGACTATAGACTACACTAAGTACAGCCCAGTAAGTGACATCACTGAAATCAGGCTCTCTGCCTCCACATTACACTGCTCAGATGGGGTAACAAAACCCTGGTGATACCTTCCCTTTAAAGGGAATCTATCGTCAAAAAAAAAAAATAAATAATAACTGAAAAAATGTAAAGTAATAATGTTTAAATGTTTTGTTTAAATATTTTTTTTTTTTTAATTGTGCAAAATATAAAAAAAAAAAAATTAAAAAGTTTGATATTTTCCACTGTTAAACACTAGGGGGAGCAGCTGCTGAAATTCTACTGCTACTGAAATTCTACTGCTACTGAATTTCCACTGTATAAAAAGCTCAGATTACAGCCTGCCGTAAAGTGGGCGGAGTCTGCTCTCCTGTGTGTGATGGCACGCCTCCCCCCTCCTAATCTGAGTGTTTACAACAGATAACAGAGAATGACATGTAAGGACACAATGCACAGCCATTTTCCTGGTGACCAGAAATGTCTAAAGTGTCACCAAGGACAGCAGGAGTATCACACAGGATAGGATTAGATACACAGCTCTGCAGACAGTATCACACAGGATAGGATTAGATACACAGCTCTGCAGACAGTATCACACAGGATAGGATTAGATACACGGCTCAGCAGACAGTATCACACAGGATAGGATTAGATACACAGCTCAGCAGACAGTATCACACAGGATAGGATTAGATACACAGCTGTGCAGACAGTATCACAGGAGAGGATTAGATACACAGCTTAGCAGACAGTATCACACAACAGGATTAGATACACAGCCGTACAGACAGTATCACACAGGAGAGGATTAGATACACAACCCTGCAGACAGTATCACCGGTACACACACAGGTACGCACATGCAGTGGCGTGCACACACACACACACACACACACACACACACACACACACACACACACACACCCCTGATGGGGACCTTGTGTGTGTGTGTGTGTGTGTGTAGCACAAGGTCCCCATCAGGGGTGTGTGTGTGTGTGTGTGTGTGTGTGTAGCACAAGGTCCCCATCAGGGGTGATTGTGTGTAGCACAAGGTCCCCATCAGGGGTGTGTGTGTGTGTGTGTGTAGCACAAGGTCCCCATCAGGGGTGATTGTGTGTGTGTAGCACAAGGTCCCCATCAGGGGTGAGTGAGAGTGTGTGTGTGTGTGTGTGTGTGTGTGTGTGTGTGTGTGTGTGTGTGTGTGTGTGTGGGTGAGTGAGTGAGTGTGTGGCACAAGGTCCCCATCAGGGGTGATTGTGTGTGTGTGTAGCACAATCACCCCTGATGGGGACCTTGTGCCACACACACACACACACACACACACACACACACACACACACACACACACACACCCCCCCTGATGGGGACCTCGTGCCACACACACACGCCTTTCACATCATTCCTCCCTGTGACCTCCGGTGGGCGCTCCAGGCAGCTGTGCTGCATGCCATCTTCCCCTGCGTCCGGCCGACATTTCACACATCCGATCGCATACACACACACATCCGATCGCATACAATCACACATCCGATCGCATACACTCACACATCCGATCGCATACACTCACACATCCGATCGCATACACTCACACATCCGATCGCATACACTCACACATCCGATCGCATACACTCACACATCCGATCGCATACACTCACACATCCGATCGCATACACTCACACATCCGATCGCATACACTCACACATCCGATCGCATACACTCACACATCCGATCGCATACACTCACACACACTCACGATATCGCACATACCTGTACAATCGCGCGCACACACTCACAATATCCGGAGATATCACATGCTTCCCATGTGATCCTCTCGCAGGTCCTGAAAGCTCACTGCACAGCATCGCAAGCGCCGGTACACACTCACAATCACCCCTGATGGGGACCTTGTGCCACACACACACACACACACACACACACACACACACACACACACACACCCCCCCTGATGGGGACCTCGTGCCACACACACACGCCTTTCACATCATTCCTCCCTGTGACCTCCGGTGGGCGCTCCAGGCAGCTGTGCTGCATGCCATCTTCCCCTGCGTCCGGCCGACATTTCACACATCCGATCGCATACACACACACATCCGATCGCATACAATCACACATCCGATCGCATACACTCACACATCCGATCGCATACACTCACACATCCGATCGCATACACTCACACATCCGATCGCATACACTCACACATCCGATCGCATACACTCACACATCCGATCGCATACACTCACACATCCGATCGCATACACTCACACATCCGATCGCATACACTCACACATCCGATCGCATACACTCACACATCCGATCGCATACACTCACACATCCGATCGCATACACTCACACACACTCACGATATCGCACATACCTGTACAATCGCGCGCACACACTCACAATATCCGGAGATATCACATGCTTCCCATGTGATCCTCTCGCAGGTCCTGAAAGCTCACTGCACAGCATCGCAAGCGCCGGTACACACTCACAATCACCCCTGATGGGGACCTTGTGACACACACACACACCAGCGGCGGGCAGAGCTGGGGGAGCTGCGGCAGCGGGCAGAGCGGGGACTTGGGAGAATGGAGGGAGGGGGGTGTCATTGGAGACGGTAACGGCGGGGGGAGGGGCGGCATCAGTAGCTGGGGCAGAGCAGGGGCTGGGGAGAACGGAGGGATGGGATGTCATAGGAGACAGTAACGAGGGGAGGGGAGGCGGCCCGTACTCTCACATCCCGGCGGGTGACAGGGGTAAAGTGGAGCAAACAGCACACGCTGTGAGCTCCACAATAATGGCGCTGAACTCCTCCCTCTGTTGTGTTCTTGACAGCCCAGGGGGCGCATCCAGGTCGCAGCAGACGCCCACTGTAACGTACTTCATGGGGTCGGACCCCGACTATCAGAGTCTATGCACAGGGGCTGCCATAAAGGAAGGAGTTACTGTCGTTACACACACGGCAAATCCAGCATGGCAGCCCCCAGTGCCTCCAGTAAAATAAGAATTACATAAAAACTAAATAAGCTGCGATTTTCATTTTGTATTAGAAATACTTGATTTCATAATCACTATTTTTAATACAAAGATAAAAAACCGCAACACCTTCCCTTTAAACACACCTAACTGGTCATATAATAATGCCCAGTAGAGGGCAGTGTAGAAAGGTACGGAAGCAACATGTGTGCTGTGACTACAGTATTATAGGGTGAGTAATGAGAATGAAAGAATTTATTAAAAATACACAATAATGACTAAAATTGAAAAGGTTATCCACATCTGAAATATGTATAACCCAATTTTACTGGTCAGTGCATGATAAAAGGAGGTATCAGTATACATGTCTGTCTACCCAAACAGTCAGACTTTCTATGTTAGGAATGTAAAAACTGATTTCTCACCTTCTGACAATGAATTTAGTATCCTGCATTTTGGGAGTACACAGGACTGAGGGGCGAGGGTTGTCAGCACGTCGTACCATCCCCTCCCTAAGGATTGTAAGCACCAACATCACCAGGAGATATATTTCCTCTGCTCAGCTCATCTATTAAATAATTAGATTCTGCTCACAAAGGGAATAGGAGACTGCTTATTATACAACTCCCTATTACCCAGGAGGAGCTAAGCAAAAGCAGAGTCACATTTTTATCTTTGCTTTCTGTAGCTTATATAACGCCAACAGCTGGTTCTGGAGGATACTAGGCTTAGAATAATTGGGAACCTGACAGCACCATGAGGTAGGGACAGAGACCCCAATTCCAGCAATGTATTACTTAGTTTATTTGTTAGAGATTCTTGTGAGCCACGCCCCCTTGGTAAAGACACGAAAAATTAGCATTTAATCTCTGGAACTGTATGGCGGATAAAAGCAAAAGGAAAAACACACGAATAATTCATAGGAGCAGTGGGACTAATGTAAGAGCTGATCTGTAGTCGGACCCCCATAGACTTAATATTGATGGTCAATACTGAAAGCACATGTGCACATACAGAAGATGCTCAATGCGGACAGATTTCACGTACCCACCTTCCTTCCGTTGGGGAGAGCTCCTTGAGATCTTCCAAAGTGGCTGGCACATTCAGAAGCTTCTTATATAGCACCAAAGGAAAGTGGAGGTCAACCACTGTGAAGTTATAGATGGCTAACCCACACATAATGCCGATCAGGTGGAACCAGTTGTGCTCTACAAAACACTGAGGAACATAGAAGTATGAGGCCACGCGTTCGGAACATCTTCATTTACAACTTTACATGCCCTTCCTTACCCTGCAGGAACTGTGTGCTCAGGTCATCTGCTACCTTTATAAGAAAAGATGGGCACAAACATTTCCCCCACCCATCAACCGTGCCATAACAGGGCTTGGGCTTGTATTTTATGGGATGAGATTTCATTTCTAATAACACCACTTTTCCATACAATGAAAAAAAAAAAAAAAAAAACAAAACCCCACAAAAATAAATTTCAAGTGCAATGGAAAAAGCTGCATTTCCTCCATTGGGGTTTTTTTTTTTTGCAGAGGGCTCATTGTGCCATACAAATTGACCTGGTAACATGATTTTCCAGGTAAGTAAAAAAGAATTTTGTTTACTTACCGTAAATTCTTTTTCTTCTAGTTCCGTCTTGGGAGACCCAGACCTTTTTTTGGGTGTTTAGCTTCTGCCTCCGGAGGACACACAAAGTACTACACCTAAAAGTGTAGCTCCTCCCTCTGAACTTCTACACCCCCTGGTGAGCCA
This sequence comes from Anomaloglossus baeobatrachus, assembly GCF_048569485.1. Lineage (NCBI taxonomy): Eukaryota > Metazoa > Chordata > Amphibia > Anura > Aromobatidae > Anomaloglossus > Anomaloglossus baeobatrachus. The sequence continues at coordinate 309,789,654 of NC_134353.1, forward strand.
GTCACAGCCAGTTTAGTGCAAAAGCTGAAGGAGAATAGCCACCCACAAGTAGAACAGAGCAAGAGCCGGAACAGCCGGAGACTCTGTCCACGACAACAGCCGGTGAAAACACGCGGAACAAGGAAATTGCCAACAGGCAACGGAGGGTGCTGGGTCTCCCAAGACGGAACTATAAGAAAAAGAATTTACGGTAAGTAAACAAAATTCTCTTTTTCTTTATCGTTCCTTTGGGAGACCCAGACCTTGGGACATTCCAAAGCAGTCCCTGGGTGGGAAATAAACAGAAAACACTAAGAAGTAGGCAGAACCTAACTTCACAAATGGGCGACCGCCGCCTGAAGGATGAGTCTGCCCAAGCTCGCATCTGCCGAAGCATGAGCATGCACTTGGTAGTGCTTCGAGAAGGTATGCAGGCTAGCCCAAGTGGCAGCCTGACAGACTTGTTGAGCCGTAGCCTGGTGCCTAAAAGCCCAAGAGGCACCGACAGCTCTGGTCGAGTGTGCTTTGATCCCCGGCGGGGGAGGCGCCTGCGTACTCTGCTAGGCGTCCAAAATGGTCGACCTAATCCAACGGGCTAAGGTCGGCTTAGAAGCTGGGAGGCCCTTGCGCCGACCTGTGGTTAGCACAAAAAGAGAGGTGCACCGCCTAAGCACAGCGGTGCGAGACACATAGATCCGGAGAGCACGCACCAGATCTAGAGTATGTAGAGCTTTTTCAAAGCGATGAACAGGGGGCCAGACAGAAGGAAGGTAAAGTAAAGTAATGTCCTGGTTAAAGTGGAAGGGAGAGACCACCTTAGGAAGAAAGTCCGGAGTCGGACGGAGAACCACCTTGTCTTGATGAAAGACTAAGGCTATGTGCGCACTAGTGCGTTTTACCCGCGGATTTACCCGCGGATTTGCCACGGAAATTTCTTGAGAAATGTCTGCAATCTTTGTGCAGACATTTCCCAGCAAATCCTATGGTAAAAAAAAATAGCTGTGCGCACTGGTGCGGATTTTTCTCAAGAAATTTCCTTGAGAAGAATTTCTCAAGAAACTTTGAGAAAATGAACATGTCCATTATTTCCGCAGGTACCCTGCGGATTTTGGCAGTACAGCCTGCAAAAATCCGCAGGGAACCACCCGCGGGAAAATCGCGGCAATTCCGCGGCTAATCCGCGGCAAATCCGCATGCGGATTTGGTGCGGATTTTTTCCGGAGGTCCGGAAATCTTTCACTCCCAGAAGTTTCTCAAGAAATTTTCTTGAGAAACTTCTCATTTCTAGTGCGCACATAGCCTAAAAAAGGTGACTCCGAGGAGAGCGCAGCCAAATCAGAGACTCCTGAGAGAAGTTATGGCAACCAGAAAGGCCACTTTCTGTGAAAGACGATACAAAGAAACCTCCCTAAGAGGCTCAAAGGGGGGTTTCTGCAAGACCGTGAGAACCAAGTTAAGGTCCCAGGGGTCCAAGGGCCGCCGGTAAGGCGGAATGATGTGAGACACGCCCTGCATGAAGGTGCGGACCTGAGCCAGCCGAGCGAGACGCCGCTGGAACAGAACTGACAGAGCCGAAACTTGTCCCTTGAGGGAGTTGAGGGACAGTCCTAGCTGCAGACCGGACTGTAGAAAAGACAGAAGAGTCGTCAAGGAGAATGGCCAAGGAGAATGGCCAAGGAGGATGGCCGGTAGAGGGACACCAGGACAGGAAAATTTTCCAAGTCCTGTGATAGATCTTAGCGGAGGAAGACTTGCGGGCCCGAGTCATAGTGGAGATGACTTCAGGGGGAATACCAGAAGCCGTCAAAATCCAGGACTCAAGAGCCATGCCGTCAATTTGATGGCCGCAGAATTCGGGCGGAAAAACGGACCTTGCGAGAGTAGGTCTAGACGGTCCCGGAGATGCCACGGCATCTCTACGGACAGTTGGAGCAGGTCCGGATACCAAGCTCGCCTGGGCCAGTCCGGTGCAATGAGGATGACTCAACGACCCTCCATTCTGATCTTGCGCAGGACTCTGGGCAAGAGGGATAGAGGGGGAAACACGTAGGACAGACGAAACTGGGACCAGTCCTGAACCAGAGCGTCCGCAGCGAAGGCCTGAGGATCGTGGGAGCGAGCCACGTAAACAGGAACTTTGTTGTTGTGACGGGATGCCATTAGGTCCACGTCCGGAGTGCCCCATTTGCGGCAGATCGACTGAAATACTGCCGGGTGCAGGGACCACTCGCCACCGTCCACGCTTTGACGGCTGAGATAATCTGCCTCCCAGTTGTCCACGCCTGGGATGTGGACTGCGGATATGGTGGACCTGGAGTCCTCCGCCCATTGAAGAATGCGTTGTACCTCCATCATTGCCAGGCGGCTGCGTGTCCCGCCTTGATGGTTGATGTAGGCAACCGCTGTCGCGTTGTCTGACTGGACTCGAATGTGCCTGCCCGCCAGCAGGTGGCGAAATGCTAGGAGAGCTAGAAGCACGGCTCTGGTTTCCAGCACATTGATTGAAAGGGCTGACTCGGACGGAGTCCAAGTGCCCTGTACTCTGTGTCCCCAGCCGGATAGACTGGCATCCATGGTGAGAATCACCCAGGACGGGGCCAGGAAGGAGCACCCTTAGGACAGGGAGAGGGGCCGAAGCCACCACTGAAGAGAGCTCTTGGTCCGTGGCGACAGAGCCACTAACTTGTGTAAGGAGGAAGGCCGCTTGTCCCAACAGCGGAGAATGTCCAGCTGCAGGGGGCGCAGATGGAACTGGGCAAAGGGAACAGCCTCCATGGACGCCACCATTTGACCCAGTACCTGCATCAGACGCCTGAGGGTATAACGGCGGGGCCTCAGGAGAGAGCGCACCGCCAACTGGAATGACAGCTGTTTGTTTAAGGGCAACTTCACAAGTGCCGGCAAAGTCTCGAACTGCATCCCTAGGTACGTGAGACTCTGGGTCGGAGTCAGAGTGGATTTGGGAAGATTGACAAGCCACCCGAATTGGGCTAGAGTGGCGAGAGTGAGCGAGACACTCCGCGCTGGATGGAGCCTTGACTAGAAGGTCGTCCAGGTAAGGGAGCACTGCCAACCCCTGGAGGTGCAGAACCGCAACCACTGCTGCCATGACCTTGGTGAATACCCGAGGGGCCGTGGCTAACCCGAAGGGGAGAGCCACGAATTGGAAATGATCTTCTCCTATTGCAAAGCGTAGCCAACGCTGGTGTGAAACTGCAATTGGCACATGTAGATAGGCATCTCTGATGTCGATGGACGCCAGGAAATCCCCTTGGGTCATTGAGGCAATGACTGATCGCAGAGACTCCATGCGAAAGTGCCGCACCCGAACATGCTTGTTGAGAAGCTTGAGATCCAGGATGGGGCGGAAGGTACCGTCCTTTTTGGGAACTAGGAAGAGGTTTGAGTAAAAACCTCTGAACCGTTCCCGGGCGGGAACTGGTACAATTACTCCGTTGGCCTGCAAGGCTGCCACGGCCTGTGAGAAGGCGGCGGCCTTGGAGCAGGGGGGAGTTGACAGAAAAAATCTGTTTGGCGGGCTGGAAGAGAATTCTATCCTGTAGCCGTGAGAGATGATATCTCTCACCCACTGATCGGAGACTTGTTGAAACCAAGCGTCGCCAAAGTGGGAGAGCCTGCCACCGACTAAGGACGTTGCTGGAGCGGGCAGAGAGTCACGAGGAGGCTGCCTTAGTGGCAGGACCTCCTGCGGTCTTCTGTGGACGCGCTTTTGAGCGCCAGTTGGATTTCTGGTCCTTAGCTGAGTTAGCGGACGAGGCGGAGGGCTTAGAGGACGACCAGTTGGAGGAACGAAAGGACCGAAACCTCGACTGAATCCTACCCTGGGCAGGTTTCCTGGTCTTGGTTTGTGGCATGGAAGTACTCTTCCCGCCAGTAGCTTCTTTAATAATTTCATCCAGCTGTTCACCGAACAGCCGGGAACCAGCAAAAGGAAGCCCAGCAAGGTACTTTGAAGAAGCATCTGCCTTCCACTCTCGAAGCCACAAGATCCTGCGGATAACGAGGGAATTAGCCGAAGCCACCGCAGTGCGGTGAGAAGCCTCTAGCATGGCAGACAAGGCATAAGAAGAAAAAGCTGAAGCTTGAGAAGTTAAGGCAACCATCTCGGGCATAGATTCTCTGGTGAGGGAATGCATCTCCTCTAGAGAAGCAGAGATGGCTTTGAGGGCCCACACTGCTGCAAAAGTTGGGGAAAACGCGGCCCCCGCCGCTTCATACACGGATTTGGCCAGAAGGTCAATCTGACGGTCAGTGGCATCCCTAAGGGAAGTGCCATCAGCCACCGACACAACGGTCCGGGCTGAGAGCCTAGACACCGGAGGGTCTACCTTTGGGGAGTGAGCCCACTCCTTGACCACCTCAGGTGGAAAGGGGAAACGGTTATCAGAACAGGCCCTGGGTTTGGTCACAGCGGTTTGAAAACTGGAGTGGTTAAAGAACACACTCTTTACTCTCTTAGGCGAGGTAAACTGGTGTTTTTCTGCCAGAGAGGGTTGCTCCTCTGATACTGGCGGAGTGAGATCCAGTACAGAATTAATGGAAGCAATCAAGTCACTAAGTTCTGAGTCACCCTCGGAAAGATCAATGGGGCACATGGAGTTAGCCTCCGACCCCCCTGTAAAGGCATCCTCCTCATCTTGCGAGTCAGCTCTTGAATCAAGAGCCGCGGGATGAGGAGGAAGAGGAAACCCTGCAGAGCCTCTTAGGAGGACGGGGTCTGTGCCCTGATGATGAATCCTCTGTGAGTTCCAGTGGACGGAGGTCAGAGGATAGGGATCCTAAAGGACCCTTAGCAAGAGCATTAGAGGCACCCTGTGAAGGGGGCTGATGCATATTCATCAAAGTCCTGGACAGAAGTCCCATTGACTCAGTGAATGACTGGGAGACAGACCTAGAAAAGGACTCTACCCAGGCCGGGGGTTCAGCCACAGGTGCAGAAGCAGCCTGAGAGACCACTGGGGGTGAGACTCCAGGCTGTGGCACCTCCAAGTTAGAGCAGACATCACAATGTGGATAGGTGCTCGGTTCAGGCAGCAGGAGCTTACATGCAGCGCATGCAGTATAAAGCTTTGGAGCCTTGCTCCTCATGTGAGACATGCTGCTGGAGTGGGGAAAACAGCTTCTACCAAAGAGAATGCACCCCAGGGAGTGTATTCCGAGGTCCACAACCAGAGACCGGCTGTGGCTTACCACACCGCTGGAAGCGGTGTTGTGTGCCCTCCAGATCCCGAAGCCCGGACTCCCAATGCACAGCACCTCTGCAGGGATGCAGAGTGCAGGATGGCCCAGCGCAGAGTGAACCCTGTCCAAGAAAATGGCCGCCGGAGCGAAGAGAGGGGGCGGGACGGGGGCGTCCCTGTAGGAAAGCGGGATCTGGAGGGCCATAGAGACCTGCAGGGGAGGAGTCACGCACAAGCAGTGGGGAGTGTCCCTCCCCTGTGCAGGACGGCGGCCGGGAGGAGCCGTGCCTGTCCCTCTGCATGAGTGACATGCGAGGGCAGGTAACAGAAACTAGGCCTCCGGCAAAGCCGGGGCCTAAATTTGAGCAGCGAGGCCGACGCGCAGGCACCATCGGCGCGGTGCTCGGGCGAAAGCCAGAGGACCCGCCAGAAATGACAAAACAAATACGGCAAACACACTCTCCCCATACAATAAAGGACATAGACCCCTATCATATGAACGCCTCAGGTACTTAGCTGCTGAGACGCAGGGCCAGGTCCCTGGGGATGAGTGCTCCGGTCCAGCAGGGTCCTGAAGGGGCTGTGGACGGAGACCGGTCTCCTGCCAGGCATGGAGACCACGCTGGCTCCCACTTCAATCTAGAGCCCAGGAGGGATGGTGAAGGAGCACGGCATGTAAGGCTCCAGCCTTGGAAATCAACCTTACAACACCGCCGACACAGTGGGGTGAGAAGGGATATGCCTGGAGTCCAGACGTGGACCCGCACTTCTTCAAACTTTATCCAAAAGAAAAATCATATGAGAATGCATGTGTGGATGTATGCCTCCTGAACACAAAGCGATAAACTGGCTGTGACTGGCTCACCGGGGGGTGTATAAGCTCAGAGGGAGGAGCTACACTTTTAGGTGTAGTACTTTGTGTGTCCTCCGGAGGCAGAAGCTAAACACCCAAAAAAAGGTCTGGATCTCCCAAAGGAACGATAAAGAAATTACCCGAAATGCGTAGATGTGGACGCCATCATAAAGCCATTTTACTTGTCTAGTGATGGTCTGTGTATGAACTTCTGCAATTCTAGAGTTTTCATTTTTTTATTCCCACTCTGTATGGCATTAACATTGCGGTTATTTCATTTTATATATAGGACTTTTACGGATGCATCGTAATGGGAACAGAAAGCGGGCAATTCAACTTTTTATATATTTTTTTTTTTTAAATGGTTTTAATAAAGAGAATTTTGTTACTTACCGTAAATTCTTTTTCTTATAGTTCCGACATGGGAGACCCAAACCATGGGTGTATAGCTACTGCCTCCGGAGGACACACAAAGTACTACACTCAAACGTGTAGCTCCTCCCTCCGGGCTATATACACCCCCTGGATGACAATCTACCCAGTTCAGTGCAAAAGCTGAAGGAGGACATCCACCCATAAGTAGAGATAGAGTAAAACTCAGCAAGACCAGAACTCTGTCTACTAACAACAGCCGGTGAAACACACGGAACAAAAAACTGCCAACAGGCAACAGGGAGGGTGCTGGGTCTCCCATGTCGGAACTATAAGAAAAAGAATTTACGGTAAGTAACAAAATTCTCTTTTTCTTTATCGTTCCTTATGGGAGACCCAAACCATGGGACGTTCCAAAGCAGTCCATGGGTGGGAAATAAACCAAACTGAGAAGTAGGCAAAACCCAACTTCACAAATGGGCGACAGCCGCCTGAAGAATGCGTCTGCCCAAGCTCGCATCTGCCGAAGCATGAGCATGCACTTGGTAGTGCTTCGAAAAAGTGTGCAGACTGGACCACGTGGCAGCCTGACAAACCTGCTGAGCCGTAGCCTGGTGCCTGAAAGCCCAGGAGGCACCGACAGCTCTGGTCGAGTGCGCCTTAATCCCCGGCGGAGGAGGCACCTGAGAACACTGGTAGGCATCGGTGATAGCCGACCTGATCCAACGAGCTAGGGTCGGTTTAGAAGCAGCGAGATCCTTGCGCTGACCAATGGTTAGCACAAAAAGTGAGGTGCACCGCCTAAAAACGGCGGTGCGTGACACATAGATTCGGAGCGCCCGCACCAAATCTAAGGAGTGCAACGCCTTCTCAAAACGATGCACAGGGGCCGGACATAGAGAAGGCAATGAAATGTCCTGGTTAAGGTGGAAAGGAGACACCACCTTAGGGAGAAAGTCCGGAGTCGGACGAAGAACCACCTTGTCTTGGTGAAACACCAAAAAGGGAGATTCCGAAGAGAGCGCAGCCAAATCAGAAACTCTCCTGAGAGAAGTTAAGGCTACTAGAAAAACAACTTTCTGTGAAAGTCTAGACAAAGGAACCTCCCTGAGAGGCTCAAAGGGGGGTTTCTGTAAGGCCGTGAGGACCAGATTAAGGTCCCAGGGATCCAAGGGCCGCCGGTAAGGAGGAATGATGTGAGATGCGCCCTGCATGAAGGTGCGCAGCTGAGCCAGTCGGGCGATACGCCGCTGGAACAATACCGACAAAGCCGACACCTGTCCCTTGAGGGAATTGAGGGACAGACCTAGCTGTAAACCAGACTGTAGAAAAGACAGGATGGTCGGTAAGGAGAACGGCCAAGGAGCATGGTCGGAAGAGCGACACCAGGACAGGAAAATCCTCCAAGTCCTGTGGTAAATCTTGGCCGAGGAAGACTTCCGAGCCTGAGTCATGGTGGAGATGACCTCAGAGGGAATGCCTGAAGCCGTCAGGATCCAGGACTCAAGAGCCACGCCGTCAATCTGAGAGCCGCAGAATTCTGGCGGAAGAACGGACCTTGAGAGAGAAGGTCTGGGCGGTCCGGGAGATGCCACGGCACCTCTACGGACAGACGGAGCAGGTCTGGGTACCAAGCTCGCCTGGGCCAGTCCGGAGCAATGAGAATGACTCGACGGCCCTCCGTCCTGATCTTGCGCAGAACCCTGGGCAAGAGCGCTAGAGGGGGAAACACATAGGCCAGACGGAACTGAGACCAATCTTGAACCAGTGCGTCTGCTGCGAAGGCTTGAGGATCGTGGGAGCGAGCCACGTAAACCGGAACCTTGTTGTTGTGCCGGGATGCCATTAGATCCACTTCCGGAGTGCCCCACTTGCGGCAGATTGATCTGAACACTGACGGATGCAGGGCCCACTCGTCGCTGTCCACGGTTTGACGGCTGAGATAATCGGCCTCCCAGTTTTCCACGCCTGGGATGTGGACTGCAGATATGGTGGACTTGGAGTCCTCCGTCCACTGGAGGATTCGTTGAACCTCCAACATCGCCAGACGGCTGTGAGTCCCGCCCTGGTGATTGATGTAGGCAACCGCTGTCGCGTTGTCCGACTGAACCCGAATGTGCCTGCCCGCCAACAGGTGGTGAAAGGCTAGGAGAGCTAGAAACACAGCTCTGATCTCCAGCACATTGATCGAGAGGGCTGATTCGGACGGAGTCCAAGTGCCCTGTGCTCGGTGATGGAGAAATACTGCTCCCCAACCGGAGAGGCTGGCATCCGTGGTGAGGATCACCCAGGACGGAGTCAGGAAGGAGCGTCCCTGTGAGCGAGAGAGGGGCCGAAGCCACCACTGAAGGGAGCTCCTGGCCTGTGATGACAGAGCCACCAGCCTGTGCAAGGAAGAGATCCGCTTGTCCCAACAGCGGAGAATGTCCAGCTGCAGGGGACGCAGATGGAACTGGGCAAAGGGAACCGCTTCCATTGACGCCACCATCTGACCCAGCACCTGCATGAGGTGTCTGATGGAATGACGGCGGTGCCTCAGCAGAGAGCGCACCGCCAGACGAAGGGACTGCTGTTTGACTAAGGGCAACTTGACAAGTGCCGGCAGAGTCTCGAATTGCATCCCTAGGTACATAAGTACCTGGGTCGGGGTCAGAGTGGACTTGGGCAGGTTGACAAGCCACCCGAACTGAACTAGCGTGGCGAGAGTGAGAGAGACACTCCGCTGGCAGTCTACACTGGATGAGGCCTTGACTAGAAGGTCGTCCAGGTAAGGAATCACTGCCAACCCCTGGAGGTGCAGGACCGCAACCACTGCTGCCATGACCTTGGTGAACACTCGAGGGGCCGTGGCTAAGCCAAAGGGAAGAGCCACGAATTGGAAATGTTCCTCTCCGATTGCAAAGCGTAGCCAATGCTGGTGTGAGACCGCAATAGGCACATGCAGATAGGCATCTCTGATGTCGATGGATGCCAGAAAATCTCCTTGGGTCATTGAGGCAATGACCGATCTCAGAGATTCCATGCGAAAGTGCCGCACCTGAACATGCTTGTTGAGAAGCTTGAGATCCAGGATGGGCCGGAAGGAACCGTCCTTCTTGGGGACTAGAAAGAGGTTTGAGTAGAAACCGCTGAACCGTTCCCGGGAGGGAACCGGAACAATTACCCCGTTGGCCTGCAGGGATGCCACGGCCTGAGAGAAGGCGGCGGCTTTGGAGCAGGGGGGTGTGGACAGAAAAAATCTGTTTGGCGGGCTGGAAGAAAATTCTATCCTGTAGCCGTGGGAGATGATATCCCGCACCCACTGATCGGCGACGTGTTGAAACCACACGTCTCCAAAGTGGGAGAGCCTGCCACCGACCAAGGACGTTGCTGGCGCAGCCAGATAGTCAAGAGGAGGCTGCCTTAGTAGCAGCGGCTCCTCCGGTCTTTTGAGGACGCGGCTTTGCGCGCCAGTTTGATTTACGATCCTTGGCTGCGGTAGTGGACGAGGTCGAGAGCTTAGAGGATGACCAGTTAGAGGAACGAAAGGAACGAAACCTCGATTGGATCCTGCCCTGGACAGGTTTCCTGGCTTTAGTTTGTGGCAAGGAAGTACTCTTCCCGCCAGTAGCTTCCTTAATTATGTCATCCAGCTGTTCCCCAAACAGCCGGGACCCAGCAAAAGGGAGACTCGCAAGGTACTTCTTAGAGGAAGCGTCTGCTTTCCACTCTCGAAGCCACAAGATCCTGCGGATCGCGAGGGAGTTAGCGTAGGCCACCGCCGTGCGGTGAGAAGCCTCCAGGATGGCAGACATGGCGTAGGATGCAAAAGCCGAAGCTTGAGAAGTTAAGGCATCACTCTCAGGAATAGAGTCCCTGGTAAGGGAATGTATCTCCTCCAGGGAGGCAGAGACTGCCTTAAGAGCCCACACTGCCGCAAAAGACGGGGAGAACGAGGCTCCTGCCGCCTCATATACAGACTTGGCCAAAAGGTCAACCTGGCGGTCAGTGGGATCCTTAAGAGAGGTGCCATCAGCCACAGCTACGACTGTGCGGGCTGAGATTCTGAACACCGGAGGGTCTACCTTTGGGGACTGGGCCCATTCCTTAACCACCTCTGGTGGAAAAGGAAAACGGTCATCTGAACTACGCTTCGGAAAACGTTTGTCAGGACAGGCCCTGGGCTTGGTAACAGTGGTCTGAAAGCTGGAGTGGTTAAAAAACATACTCCTAGCTTTCTTAGGTGAGGTAAACTGGTGCATCTCTACCAGAGAGGCTTGTTCCTCTGACTCTGGTGGGTTGAGGTTCAGTACGGAGTTAATGGACGCAATCAAGTCACTAACATCCGCATCACCCTCAGACAAGTCAATGGGGTACATAGAGGCAGCGTCTGAGCCCACAGTAAACGAATCCTCCTCGCCCTGTACCTTGGCACGTGAATCAGAGCCGTGGGAAGAGGAAGGAGAAGGGTCCCTGCGTCTCCGTTTAGGGGGACGGGGTCCTGGGACATGCTCAGAGCTCTGCAGAGCTAGGAGCAGCAGACGCACCCTGAGAAGGGGGCTGATGCATGGTCAGCAGTGTCCAGGACAGCTGCCCCATGGAGTCGGCAAAAGACTGGGAAATAGCTTGTGAAAAGGATGCTACCCAAGCCGGGGGTTCAGCCACCGGGGCCGGAGCAGCCGGAGGGACCCCTGAGGAGGCTCCAGGCTGAGACACAACCATATTAGCACAGGCATCACAATGTGGGTATGTGCTTGGCTCTGGCAGAATGAGCTTACATGCAGTGCATATAGAGTACATGTTTGCAGCCTTGCTCCGGGTGACAGACATGCTGCTGAGGTGGAAGCCCTGCAGCAAGCAAACACTCCTGTAGAATGTCCTGAGAGTGTAATAAAAAGCCCACAACCAGAGGTTGTGGCTTACCAGACCGCTCTCTGTGTGCCCTCCGGATTCCACAGCTCAAAGCCCATGTGAAGCGTCAGCCCTCCTAAACAGCAGCAGCTGCAACATCCAGCGCCGTACAGTGTAAGAACGCTGAGAAAATGGCGCTGGAAGGAGGAGGGGGGAGGGTATTAGGCCAAGAGCGGGAAAACGGAGGGCCAGGGAGAGATGCAGAGAGAGATACAGGGGAGGGAACATCTCCCCAGAGAGGAGTGCCCTCCCCTCTGCTGGCCGAGCGGTGGGCGGCGCCACGCTATGCCTCTGTATGCATGACATGCAGAGAAGCCGAAACCGAAACTAGGCCCAAACTGAAGCCGGGGCCTAGATTTTAAAAAAGCGGCCGACGAGCAGGCACCTTCGGCGCGGTTCTCAGGGGAAACCCCCAGAACCGGCCGGAATTTACAGTAACGATAAAACACATACTGTCCCCCTAATAAAAGTACCCGGGACCCCTGAAAAACGTCTCAATACTTAGCTTTTGAGACGCAGGGCCAGTCCCTGAGGGGGGGTGAACGCTCCTTCCAGCAGGAACCAGACAGGGCTGCGGATGGAGACCGGTCTCCTGCAAGCAGAGAGGACCGTGACGGCTCCCACTTCAAACCAGAGCCTCTCAGAGGATGTGAAGGAGCACGGCATGTGAAGGCTCCAGCCTTGTAAAGTCAACCTTAACAGCACCGCCGACAGAGTGGGGTGTGAAGGGACATGCCGGGAGTCCAGACTGGACCCGCTTTTCTTCCAAATCTTGAAAATCAAAATAAAAATGAAAAAATATCAGAGAATGCAAGTGTGTGTACCTCCTGAAACACAAAGCATTGAACTGGGTAGATTGTCATCCAGGGGGTGTATATAGCCCGGAGGGAGGAGCTACACGTTTGAGTGTAGTACTTTGTGTGTCCTCCGGAGGCAGTAGCTATACACCCATGGTTTGGGTCTCCCATAAGGAACGATAAAGAAATTTTAAATTATTTTATGCTTTATTTTATTTTGTCCCTTACAGGATCTTTCATCTCTTGTTCTATATGCAGCAAAACAACTTTATTACAAGATAGAGACAGTACGATCTAAGAAGCGGAGACACAGGTTGGGCTTCACTGGAAGACAAAGACAACAGCAGCCCCTAGTGGCCATGATTACCCATCGGCACCCCATAATCCCTTCATGAGGGACCGATAGAAGATGTGCGTACTGGCATTCGCTCCATTTAAATGTCGCTCTCACTAGATAGCATTTAAATGGTTAAGCAGCAGTGATTAGCGCAAACTCCACTCATAGCCATTATTGGCAGATGCAGGATATGCATCACAATTTGCATCTGCCAGGTAAGGCGCAGGCTCAGCTCCTGAGCCCACTCAATAGGACGTGACATAGGAAGTGCTATTCCATCCTGTTGGGAAGGGGTTAATATTGGAAGCTTTACAGATGTTCACAATGTTGCTAATTAGAGTCTGTTTCTATCCTATCAGAAATTGCTGTGGCTTTGCTACAATGTATCATTAAAATGAGATATCCAGATCTCTATCATTTTTTGGTACAGGCCTAAGAGCTTACAGGCAGTTCGTTACCAACCACCTGCCTGTTGTGCCTCTCTGCTGGCGATTCTGCGGCTTCCATTGACATCACATCGGCAGAGTAGCTGTTTCTCTTCCACTCTCCTCTGTTGACAGAGCGCGACTGCCGATTGTCAGGCAGCAAAGAGCTGGTTGTCAAACTGTGGCGAGCCGGATGTCAATCAGTATAATGGTGGCAATCACACCCGGTCAACAGCAGCCCACAAGAGGAAGGCCTAAGCCACACGGCGAGAAAATCGGTGCGAGTGGAGTGCGATAAAACATCGAATACCATTCGGACCAATTCTAGCCTGTGTGACAGCACACATGAGCGATTATTTTCTCAGCCCTAATCGGATCAAGAAAACAATCACAGCCTGCTGCGACTATAATGCAAGACTCTTTTCTCTCGCACCCATTCAAGTGAATGGGGCAAGAGAAAAATCGCACTGTACTCGCAGTACACTGCTGTACCACGTGTGCAGAGCGAGAATTGCAATAGCCGGCTATGGAGGAGAGAGGGAGAGAAATCCCTCCCTCCCCTCCTCCGTGCCGGCCCGCCCCTCCGCACCGGCCCGCCCCTCGGCAGCACTGGTCCGCCCCTCCGCAGTGCTGGTCCGCTCGCAGGGTTGGACCTCAGACGCAGGCACACTCGCATGACACTCTGCTCCTGCTGTACTGCCAGCGAGAGCCGAGTCTCATGCGAGCATCACAGTAGTGCCCCGCGTGGCCCCAGCCGAAGAGGTGCTCTGTTGGCGTGAAGCAGCAGAATAGTCGGCAATAGCGGTTGGTGACCGCTCTGAGGTGGCGCTGAGTAGAACAGAAAGGTAATTACTATGATCCTAAAAACTAATATAGCCCATAATAACCCCTTCAAGCCTTCAACCCAAATGTGAACAAAAATTACTGTAAATTTTTTTATTCACAACCTGACATGAGACAGATCTTGCTTAGAAGAGCCTTTATAGTATAAATAGTAGTCCGTACTGCAGATGTGTACAACATTTGAAGTTTTTCTTTCGGTAGACAGCGAGTCAGATTTAGAGGTCACTTACTATATCGGAGAACCAGATGAGGTTAGAATCAGGATACACCGTGAACATTCCGTAGATTGGGTTCAGAAGCTCTTTAAGAAGCAGGAGAAAGAATTCTTTAGTGACTCCACCGTCATCCACTGCCTCTTCACCATCAAATATTACCTGGAATATATGAATGTATTAATTCCATGTCATCTTAGAAAGAAAAGAGATTGAGCAAAGACGATATCTCAGATCAGCCTCAGCTAATCTTATATAAGGATACACGGCATCAGAGCAGATACTATAGTATACCATGGAAGGGGTTAAATAAATCAGAATGAATGCCAAGAAAATATCAAAATGCCTAATCAAGTATAACGGAATACTAGCCATTATCATACGAATATGCTTGTCGTAGCAAAGATATGTTGGCACGGGTCATGGGTGTGCCACCGCAGAGACCACCAACGATCTCAGGAACAAAAGGTGCTGAGGTCCCTCGTGAATTTCTAACTGCACAGCGCCACTACAATGACTAATACTGTAGAAAATGCATAAGAAGCTGCTTTGCTCCACAGAAAGCAGCAACAATGTCAGTCTGGCAACCAGCAAAAGATACCGTATCATAAAGCAATGACCGCTCAATTACACCTGTATGAGGGGAACGCCATCTAAAGGCTGTCACCAGGTTTCTGCTATCCCATCTGAAAGCAGCATAATGTAGGGAACAAGACCCTGATTCCAGAGATGCATCACTTACTGAGCTATTCGGTGTCATTTTGTTAACCCCTTCACCCTCAGGCAATTTTACGTTTTTTGTTTTTTTCCTACCCCTCTTCCAAGAGCCATAACTTTTTCATTTTTTCCAACAATATAGTCATATGAGACTTGTTTTGTTTGTGGGACGAGTTGTACTTTAGACTGACACCATTTATACTGCCACATACTGTACTGGCAAATGGGAAAAAAAATTCCAACAGCAGTGAAATTACAAAAAAAAGCGCATTTGCACGATTATATTTTATTCTCCAAGTTTACTACATAGTAAAAAACTGACCTGACCGTATGATTCTCCAGGTCAGTACAAATATGCAGACACCAAACATGTAGTTTTATGGGGATTTTGTGTTTTGGTTTTTTTAATTTATGTGATGAAAAAAAAATCCCTGATGTTTGTGTAAATTATTTTCTGAGACTCGTAAGGTTTTTATTTTTCGGGATCTGGGGATCAGGGACTGCTTATTTTTTTGAGCACAAAACGGAAATTTTTACAAATACCATTTTGGGGTAGATAAATGTTTTCATTGCCCATTATTGCAATGTTGTGGTGACCATAAAACGTGGCGTTTTGATTTTTTTTCTCATGCCACAGTTTACTGATATTTTGTTCGATGCGCCATACCAAATGTTTTTAATTTTAGAGGTTGGTTTGTTTTTTAATGGGGCAAAAGGGTGACCTTGTGCTTTTTTTTTAAAAAAAAAAAAAAATACAAAAAAAAAAACTTTTCGGATTTTTAAAAACTTTTTCTTCACTTTTAATTAAATTTACTAGTCTCTTAGGGGACTTGAAGCTGCATTCGATCACGTGTGCTGTATTGAGAGGTGCATCAGCGCTGCCCTGTACAACAGAATCCTACTAACTTCCTATGCACTCCAGCTTGCAGCTGATTGTCATGATAACCCATCACGGGGGCCACCGATGGGAGCAAAGAATGGCGAGGGTTAAATCCCGCTGTCCGAGATTGACACCGGGATTTAACTAGTTAACAGCTGCAGTTGGATCTCCGATTCATCCACAGCTGTGAGAGGCACATGTCGGCTGATCAGATCACAACTGCCATCTCCTAGCTCAGTAATGGGAACGTTCTCACTGAATACACATTTTACCGCAGAATTGAGAATTCTGATTATTACTGATCAATTCTGGCAGAAAGAGAAGAAAATTTGTCTAAGAAATATTACTGAGTGGCTTATTTTCATGTATACTATTAAGTTATGAAATAAAAATTAAAAAACAACAGTTACGCTTCAACCCCTTCACCAACAGGCAATTTTTAGGTTTTTTTTCCACCCTTCTTTTAAAAGCCATGACTTTTTTATTTTACCGTAAGTTAACTATTTTGCGGGACGAGTTGTACTTTTGAATGACACCACTGAGTGCCAGATATTGTATTGGAAAACGTGTAAAACAAATTCCAAGTGTGATGAAATTGCAAAAAAAAGTGCAAATGCACAATTGTATTTTTTTTTTTTTAATTTAGCGTGTTCGCTATATGGTAAAACCGACCTGCCATTATGATTCCCCACGTCGGTACTAGTTTGTAGATACCAAACATGTATACTTTTACTTTTATCTAAATTCTGAAATTTGTGAAAATAAAAAAAGAAATTTAAAAAAATGCGCTTTTGTCACCATTTTCTGAGACCCGTAGCGTTCTCATTTTTAGGGATCTTGGGCTCCGAGATGGCTTATTTTTTGCGTCTTTTATTTTTTCATATATTAAAGTATTTATTTTTCTTGCCAATCAGTGGTGTGTGCTCATAAATATGCTCGAAAATCTGTCATCAGGGTTACTAGTCCTCTAATGATAATCTCCTGCTGATAAAACAATATTATGATCAACTCTACAGCAAGCAGCCCAGTAAGTGACACTGCTAGAAGCAGGGTCTGTGCCCCTACATTATGCTGCCCTAGGTTTAGGTTGCCACATTCTCTTTAAAGAAATAACCAGAATCAATTCTCCTCATTCTCACTTCCAGCTCTCCATACCTTAAGTGGCTTTTTCAAGTCTATGTCAGAGTGAATACTGAGCTCTCTCAAGGCATCAGACACCAGGCTTGTTCTCCGCACATGCAGGACCAGATAAGGATTTTTGGCCAGCATGGGCTCCAGAGACAGCAGCATAAAGACATTTTGCAGGTTAGCTCCATTTATTGCTACCTAGAAAAAGAAAGAAAAACTATTTTGCACCCGGAGACAGATTTAGGACAACCTAGTGCAATGTTAAAGTACAGGAATTATTCCTGATAACTAAATAGGAAGCAATATATTGTTTAGTTCCTTTAAAAGTAGCAATTAGTTGTTCTAGATTAGAGGGTTTTGGTGCAGTTTATTATGTGAATAAAATCTGAGTAATTGGAGATTCAATGTGCCAGAGAAAATGAAAATATATCGTATAACGTGAATTAATACTAATGTTACATGGTTATGGTGAAATGAAACCCAATTTCCAGGCTGCATGAAATGAACATGCACGCTACATTGTACAGTACCTTCCCCCATTATGTACCTGCATCTGGAGCTCAGCATCTGTCTGTAACATTTTGGTTTTGGCTTGAGCATCGAACACAAATGGATAAGAGCAGATTGTCACCGAATCCTGACAGTAAAAAAAGGAGTATGTGATAAAAGCCATGTCACTGGGTTATATTAAACACATAGAATGATTAAAAGGGGTAGATCCATCATTAGAGTATTAAGAACATTAAGTACACAACCCTTACGGCTCAAGAAATTGGGGCCCTGAAATAACCTTATTGGAAAACTGAGGTGAACACGCACAAGACGACTGGAGTAAGTCGAGTACAGTGCAATTGTACAGAAAATGAAAGTAACAGTGGCATTTCAGGGCGGCCCTTAGGAACATGGAAGGTACCATAATTTATCAGAAAGTTATCACCTTTAATACTGATAATCCTAGTATAGAAAGATATGACCTAACGCTTTAATACAAGAAACCACCAGTTGACAAGTGTTAATCAATTCACAAAACCCTGATCCACCAACCACACCAGAATTCCAGAGTCAATGGATGTAGACCCTGCGAACTGTCTCCAACCTACCGCCATCTCCAGCACTTCTTAGGATTTGTAGGCCCTACACTATGAAATCGATGTGGCCCACTGCAGGCACGTCGTCACATCAGGTCTACTGGGAAGTTCAAAGGAATCCTGCCCGGCAGCTACAGAATATTGACTTTGGCCACTGGACCATGGTACTGAGAATCAATTCACTCACCTCTACTCGTCAACATAATGCATACAATGGAATGGGTTCAATTCATCAAGACCGATGTTATTCTCACTGATCTTGATGAGAAAAAGTGCTGGAGTTAGGCATTCCCCTTCAAGGAGTGTCAGCCAAGTGACAAAGTTTTCTGCGGTAGTGAATGCCACCACTCAGCATGAATTTTGATGAGCAGCGGTCACAACGTTCCTGTTCGACCACCACTCCACCTACTTTGTCAAACCAATGAAGGAAAACATACAAACATAAAACAAACCCACAAATGGCATACAGATTCCATGCAGACCTTAGAAATGGACACAAGTTTCATACGGATCAAAATATGGATGAAAAATATTTTTTTCTGGATAGAAAACGGACAATTTTGCATACACATATGTGAACTTGTACTAAACCTTGCAGAAACAGAACATGCATTGAGAACAAAGCCACACAAGCATAATGCTAAAAAAAATCTGGAAAATCAGAACAATGAAAATGGCTACAATTAAAGCGTAAAATAGAATAATTTGTTAAAAAGCAGCAGGATCCGGGGTGGGGGAGAATTTTGCGATGTAAAAAACAAAAATACTTGAGCATGCAAAACTTACCTGCATAATTGTAGGACGAACTTTCTATAAAGAAAGAAGAAAGCAGACAATTATAATGTTAACAGTTTGATTTCAAAGATTTAGATCTCAAGAGCTAATAATGTCTTGAGGATAGCTTAGTCAGGGTCATCAAGTTGGACTATGTAGAAGGAATCACCGTTCAAGCCTTGAAGGTTAATCTGTCAGATGCCAATGATTACATCCTTTAGATGCTAGCATGCAGTAGCATTAGCGCTTTAATTCAATGTGGACTAACTGGATAAAGCTTGTGCTATGCAGTTAGCACCACACCAGCAAGACAAATGTGTCTAGTGGAAGAAACCAATGATGATTTCTAATGACAGCATGTAGAGGTCTTGAAAACCGTAAGGAGTACGGAAACGTGCAGAACCCAGAAAACCAGGGTAAAAATGATCATACATACCAGACCTGCCTCGTTAAGAAACCACATGAGGTAATCTTCTTGTATGTTCACCAAGCTGGAAATCTCAGGAATGTAGAATTTATCATGCTCCACATGCTGAGCCTTCACATTTACCTAGGAGGGGGGGGGGAGGGGGAAGACCTGACATGTAACAAATCAAGCTGAAGAAAAGTAGGCAGACGTCATAGGTATGAGCTTGTGGTTAGGACGTGTAAACCCTCCATAGATATTAGGCCAACATTGGACAAACCCACCAAAATGGACAGGTTCGGCCAACAGTCTAATGTTTATGCCCGTCAGATTGCAGACTGCTGAACCCCTTGTTCTCCTGGAGATAACCCTCTGGTAGACATGTCTGTTGGTACAGGAGTGCTCGGCCTATGAGCGTTCCAGCATTAGGGAAACACGGCCCCGATAGCTGTTGGCTAAACAATCGGAAAAAACATCATTGACGGCGTACTGTCGTACTGCCTTAACAATAATGTAAAGGTCTAAAGAAAGGACTGTACATGGTCTGTCACAATTATTAGGCAACATATACAAGGTTACGCAAACTATCAGGCGTGATAATCACCTTGTGCAGCTTTTCCAGAAGCCTGAGAGCAGCAGTGATATAGCTGGTAAACAGCACAGGGATCAGCAAAGTCTTACGTCCATTCAGTAAATAGACCACGGCTCCTTTATACAGGTCAATTAATCTGAAGAAGTAGTTTGGGCAGATCTGACACCACCAATTGTCTGCAGAGAAAATATATCAACATAGGACTAGTGTCTATACACGTATGCCCATGTTACCTAACAGTGGACAACAAGTACACCAACCACCACAATTATTCAAAAAAACCATCACATAGGCCCACATTTATAAAGTAGATACACCAGTTGTCTGGTCTTAAACCAAGTCCCAAAAAGTTAAAAATTTACAGGGGGAAAAAAAAAAAAAAAATTGCAAAAAGTTGGCAAATTGCAAAAAAAAAAAAAAAAAAAACTTTTTCCCACCATTCTCTTAACCATGAGGCATGGCAATAACTATTAGGTTCAGGAGGCATGATGCCACAGAAGATCAAAAAATTGGCACAAATTGGCCACTGCTCTTAGGAGGTATAGATTTCATTTTCTGACTTTAGGAAATAAAAATTGTGCACAAAATGCAATACATGGAGTGCACTTTTTGATCAATCTTACATGATGTACAGTAAGATACAGTATTTTAAGTAATGTGATATAAATGCCATTGTACCCAGCACTTTGCTTGGATTGGTATCCAGCCGTAGAATAGCCATGGCTAGTGGGAGAGTCAGGGTAATGTAATACTTGGAGTCCTGGAGCAGAGGGAATTCAGGGAGAATGAGGTAAATCCGCATGGCTTCCACATCTGGCGGAGAGCTGGGCAACTGAGGTATCAGGAAACTTTCAAAGCCCTTGAGGATCTGGCAAAAAGAAAAATTCAGGTTAGTTGCATTAGAGGAAAGATTTTAATAAAATCTCATTTGTAGTAAAAGCCTCCACTGGGCTTTTATTGCCCTTTTCAGCATTTTTGACAGCAGAAGTAGCGCGGTTTGTAGCACTTTTATGTGTGTCTATTCTCTAGTGAGAGATCAGAAAGATACGGTAAATTAGAGAAAGACCCAGACGCCAAATCTTTATTTATTATAATAGGAGCAAAAAGGCTCAGTCTGACAGGATTGTCAGGGGTGCGGAGTTTCAGGGATCCTATACCTTGAAGAACTTGAGGACAGCCTCTGTTGTGATAAATTGGGACTATTGTATTAACTACAACAGGTGTCCTCAACCTGTGGCTCGAAAGCCACATGTGGCTCATGAGCCCGTGATGTGTAACGTGCAGCTGTCTGACAGCTAGGTGCATTAGCACTAAATCTTGCAAACAGCTATGAAGAGCAGGTCTTGAGATGGTGACATTTGTGAGTAGCCCTGCACAGAAGAGAAGATCTGAAAGGAGCCCCTGAATATTGTTGTACTGCCTCGGTGTGGTGATTTCTGTGGAAAAGCTTTGGCTGTCATTATACTGGTAATGGGGTCTCTGGGTATCACTACTGTGAGGGATGGGATCTAAATGTGGCTCACAACCCTCTCTCAGAGCTAAATGTGGCTCGTGACCCTCTCTCAGAGCTGAATGTAATTTTGACCTTCAGAGCCGAATATGATTTTGACCCTCTCTCAGAGCTGAATGTGGGTCACAACCCTCTCTCAGAGCTAAATGTGGCTCACAACTCTCTCTGAGCTAAATGTGGCGCACAACCCTCTCTCCGAGCTGAATGTCGCTCACAACTCTCTCACAGCTAAATGTGGCTCACAACTCTCTCTGAGCTAAATGTGGCGCACAACCCTCTCTCACAGCTAAATGTGGCTCACAACCCTCTCTCAGAGCTGAATGTGGCTCGTGACCCTCTCTCAGAGCTGAATGTGATTTTGATCTTCAGAGCTGAATGTGATTTTGACCCTCTCTCAGAGCTGAATGTGGATTGTGACCCTTTCTTAGACCTGACTGTGGCTCTTAAAAAGGTAAAAAAGATTGGGGACCACTAAACTAGACAAATCCAGGATTGTTATGTGGGAGGAGAGTAACCCATCCAGCGCATAACTATTTCTTGGCAAGAAATAAAACTTTCTCATGTGGTGTTGCCATATTTTTTCCTCAAATGTGCCGAATAGTCAAAGTTTGGGGTCAATCAGAATGGGGATGGATATTAAGGAAGATAAAAAGGAGAACCCAGCTTGCCAGAATGAGAAAATAATTGGACAGGTCGACATCATGGGGCAAAAGTCTGAATCTAAAGTGTGACAGTGTAAGCACTACGAGGAGAGTAATCTACCCTCAATGGGAATACAAAGGATTGGTCCTTTACTGATAAGAAAGCAGATTCTATGGCAACAGAAAAAAAAATTCTAATTTAACTATCATCTTACAATCTTGGAAATTCATTCTCTCTTAGAACTCCTTAAATTAGGTGTCCAACCAAGCAAAATACACCCCGCTCTGCACGGAGGAGGGACAAAACCCCTCAAATAGCTGTCTGTATATAGATGTCTCTTTCCTTGTTTGAATAAACATCCTTGGATGAAGTTGCGTAACTTAAAGATTCGGACATTAACTTTTTAAAAGGTACAGTAGTTTCTTGCAAATCAGCGCTGTGAGGACAACTCGATTATATACACCATCTGAGATCAATTACACAAATCAAAATACCAATTTAGGGGTCCGAAAGTTAGAAAATCATACCCAAGGTGCAGTAGGCCCTGATGATGTCCCAGGTGATGAATTGAGCCAGTGTTGTACAAATTGCTAAAAGTTAAATCTATATGTGGCAAGTTAAATTTTTACCTGCTCTAATAGCCTCGAGTGGTGGGCGTTCATCAGTTTCTCAAACAGCACTTTAATAGACAGCATGTCAAGTCCTGGGATCTTGGGACTTGTCCTAAAATGCTCATCATTTCTGTAAGTATTGAACAGGATACGTTGCTTCACAAAGCAGAAAATGGGAGACAGTCCTTAGACAGATATATACAATTAAATCATTTCTAAACAGAGATATTGTAAATTACTAGAGGATTTACTGAAGGAATCTTGTTATAAATGGTAGAGGTGATCAATTATATTATACAGTGGAAATAAAAAAAAAAAAATCTACACACCCCTGTTAAAACGCTTAAAACTTAGCGGTTCCAGTAGGACTTTTGTAACATTTCTTAGTTGTCTTGTAAGATTTTTTTGGACCATGGATTATGCTGTAAAATGCAACTATCTCCTTAATGAGAGCAATCAGTCAGAAAAAGGGGTGCAAAATATTTTTCAAAAGGCATTATTTATATATTGTGGGTTCATGTGCCAAATTTAATCCACTTCTTGATGACCGTCTTCACAGCATTCCGCGCGCGCGTGCGTGTGTATTAGATAGAATGCAATGCTGTGAAGGCTGTCATCAGGAAGTGGATTGAATGTGGCACAACAGTGATGTTACCTAGAACGGAGAGTCCCTCAAAAGTTGACAAAAGGCAAAAAGAGAATTGGGCCAAGAGGCCTGCAACAACATTGAAGGAGCTGCAGGAATTTCTGGCAAGTACTGCATATGAACCAATTCTACATGTCTGGCCTGTAGAAGCCGGTGGCAACACGGAAATCTTTTCTTATCAAGTAAAATATCCCATTCCAGCTATGTTTTGACAAAACCTAAAGCCAAAAGCATGTAGGAAAACAAGTTATAGACAAAAGGTTCAACCTTGGTCTCAGACTATTATTACTAAAGGTATGTTTGATGCAAAGACAAAACTGCACATCAAAAAAGACCACCATACTCACAGTGAAGAATGGTGGATGCAGCATTATGCTTTGGGGCTATTTTTCAACAGCTGAAACTGAAGCTTTTGTCAAGGTAGAGTGCATTATGAATAGTTCTAAATAGCAGTCAATGCTGCATCAAAATCTTCAAGCCTCTGCTAAAAAGCTGAAGATTTCAGTACAACACTGACCAAAAGCATACCAGTTAACGGAAAATGAATCAAGAAAATGTCCCAAAATGAAATAACTAACCAATTCACTGATAAAATATTGAGGGTCTAACTGTATTAAAATGTAAGCTTTACAAGGTATTTGTTGAAATTAACAAGCAAAATAAAACTGAAAAAATAATAAACCTACGTATAACTATAGTACAGTATTGTAAAGAGTAAAATATCCGAACTCCAAACTCATAGGTAAAATAATCCTCTCTCTTCAAGGTGGAATATCAGTGTAATAGTGCACTCAAACTATATAAGGTTTGTAAAAATATCAATTTAAAATATTGCACATTAACTAAGTTTGTTCAAAATTACCTTTCTCCGTCTGTCTGATGGGTATGGAGGTATCAGACATTAAAGGGGTGTTTCACCCATATTCATTATTGGCCACATCGATATTATGTTGAGAAGCAATGTTTCTCTTAAACATTTTGTGTTGCCAATAGTGCCTGTGGGCGGCGCTATTGTTCTCCACTCACCCCCTTCGCATGACCCCTGGGCTCTGTGACCTCTGGGATCCGGTGAGGTCACGTAAAGTGAGGCAGGACCCGATCTTATTTCACCGCTCGTCACAGCCTATTATCTCCCTGCTCCCTCCTCCTTCACTGCAGAGTGCCGCAAGCAGGAGACACGCTGGGCTGTGATGAGTGGTGAAACTCCACCCAGAGCCCAGTGACTCGCGTAGACTGGGGCCAGCCACGGTGATGTCAGGTCAAAAGGAAGTTGACGTGACATCACCGGTTCCCCAAGGTCATGCAGCCCAGGGGTTAGGCGATGGGGAAGAGTGGTCCGTAATAGCGCCGCTCACAGGCACTATTGGCAACACAAGGTATTTGAGAGAAACCTTGTTTCTCAATATAATATCGATGAGGCCAATAATTAATATGGATGAACCACTTCTTTAACGTGTTTAAAGATTATTTGAGAGCAGGGGGTATATTACTGTTCCAATGCATTGCCAATGACCGTTTTTCCAATATTGTCAGTTATTCTCTTACCAACTTAAAATCAATATATGCACAGTATCATCAATTGGAGGGGCTTTAGTACTTTAAGTCCATCAAAGAAAATGGACCTTTTCCCTCTTCATGTTAACCCTCTTCTGCCAAATGCATTATCATTAGAAATTGAGGAAGATGGACTTCCTCAACCTAGTTTCACATTTTCTTGAATGTCATTATTTTTGTGGAATTTCACCCATTTTAACTTATGTGCAAACAAATTCACATCTTTATTCCAATCAAATTCATTAAAACCTGTTGTAGGGACAAGTGTTAGTCCCTTTATCAGATTTACATCATCACTAGTGATCACACGTGATGAGAGATTAATGATGCTGGAATTATGTGTAGTTTGAACAGATTCATTAGGTTGCATGGGAGTATAGAAAAAAAAAAAAAGGCCCAAAATAGGAATACATTGTGCCCAAATATAATAATTTATTAAATATCTGAGCGATTAGTACATTGATTTAAACAAGGATATATTAAAAGCATAGTGATAAATTAGTACGGAGGACACAACAGGAATATACCAGACCATTAAAAAAGAGAATTTTGTTTACTTACCGTAAATTCTTTTTCTTATAGTTCCGTATTGGGAGACCCAGACCATGGGTGTTTAGCTTCTGCCTCCGGAGGACACACAAAGTACTACACTTAAAAGTGTAGCTCCTCCCTCTGAGCTTAAACACCCCCTGGTGAGCCAGTCCCAGCCAGTTTAGTGCAAAAGCTGAAGGAGAATAGCCACCCACAAGTAGAACAGAGCAAGAACCGGAACAACCGGAGACGCTGTCCACGACAACAGCCGGTGATAACACGCGGAACAAGAAATTGCCAACAGGCAACAGGGAGGGAGCTGGGTCTCCCAATACGGAACTATAAGAAAAAGAATTTACGGTAAGTAAACAAAATTCTCTTTTTCTTTATCGTTCCTTTGGGAGACCCAGACCATGGGACGTTCCAAAGCAGTCCCTGGGTGGGAAATAAACAGGAAAACTAAGAAGAAGGCAGAACCTAACTTCACAAGCGGGCGACAGCCGCCTGAAGGATGCGTCTGCCCAAGCTCGCATCTGCCGAAGCATGAGCATGCACTTGGTAGTGCTTCGAGAAGGTATGCAGGCTAGTCCAAGTGGCAGCCTGACAGACTTGATGAGCCGTAGCCTGGTGCCTAAAAGCCCAAGAGGCACTGACAGCTCTGGTCGAGTGTGCCTTGATCCCCGGCGGGGGAGGCACCCGAGTACTCTGGTAGGCGTCCGAAATGGTCGATCTAATCCAACGGGCTAAGGTCGGCTTAGAAGCAGAGAGTCCCTTGCGCTGCCCTGTGGTTAGAACAAAAAGAGAGGTGCACCTCCTGAGCGCAGCGGTGCGAGATACATAGATCCGGAGAGCACGCACCAGATCTAGAGTATGCAGCGCTTTTTCAAAGCGATGAACAGGGGCCGGACAGAAGGAAGGTAAGGTAATGTCCTGGTTAAGGTGGAAGGGAGAGACCACCTTAGGAAGAAAGTCCGGAGTCGGACGGAGAACCACCTTGTGTTGATGAAAAACTAAAAAAGGTGACTCCGAGGAGAGCGCAGCCAAATCAGAGACTCTCCTGAGAGAAGTTATGGCAACTAGAAAGGCCACTTTCTGAGAAAGACGATACAAAGAAACCTCCCTAAGAGGCTCAAAGGGGGGTTTCTGCAATACCGTGAGGACCAAGTTAAGGTCCCAGGGATCCAAGGGCCGCCGATAAGGCGGAATGATGTGAGACGCGCCTTGCATGAAGGTGCGGACCTGAGCCAGCCGGGCGAGACGCCGCTGGAACAGCACTGATAGAGCGGAGACTTGTCCCTTGAGAGAGTTGAGGGACAGTCCTAGCTGCAGACCGGACTGTAGAAAAGACAGAAGGGTCGGCAAAGAGAATGGCCAAGGAGGATGGCCGGTAGAGCGACACCAAGACAGGAAAATTTTCCAAGTCCTGTGATAGATCTTAGCGGAGGAAGACTTACGGGCCCGAGTCATAGTGGAAATGACTTCAGGAGGAATACCAGAAGCCGTCAAAATCCAGGACTCAAGAGCCACGCCATCAATTTGAGGGCCGCAGAATTCGGGCGGAAAAACGGACCTTGCAAGAGTAGGTCTGGACGGTCCGGGAGATGCCACGGCATCTCTACGGACAGTTGGAGCAGGTCCGGATACCAAGCTCGCCTGGGCCAGTCCGGTGCAATGAGGATGACTCGACGGCCCTCCATTCTGATCTTGCGCAGGACTCTGGGCAAGAGAGCTAGAGGGGGAAACACGTAGGACAGACGAAACTGGGACCAGTCTTGAACCAGAGCGTCCGCGGCGAAGGCCTGAGGATCGTGGGAGCGAGCCACGTAAACAGGAACTTTGTTGTTGTGACGGGATGCCATTAGGTCCACGTCCGTAGTGCCCCATTTGCGGCAGATTGACTGAAACATTGCCGGGTGCAGGGACCACTCGCCACCGTCCACGCTTTGACGGCTGAGATAATCTGCCTCCCAGTTTTCCACGCCTGGGATGTGGACTGCGGATATGGTGGACCTGGAGTCCTCCGCCCATTGAAGGATGCGTTGTACCTCCATCATTGCCAGGCGGCTGAGTGTCCCGCCTTGGTGATTGATGTAGGCAACCGCTGTCGCGTTGTCTGACTGGACTCGAATGTGCCTGCCCGCCAACATGTGGTGAAAAGCTAGGAGAGGTAGAAGCACGGCTCTGGTTTCCAGCACATTGATTGAAAGGGCTGACTCAGACGGAGTCCAAGTGCCCTGCGCTCTGTGGTGGAGATATACCGCTCCCCAGCCGGATAGACTGGCATCCGTGGTGAGAATGAACCAAGAAAGGGGGCCAGGAAGGAGAGCCCTTGGGACAGGGAGAGAGGCCGAAGCCACCACTGAAGAGAGCTCCTGGTCCGTGGCGACAGAGCCACTAACCTGTGTAAGGAGGAAGGCTGCTTGTCCCAACAGCGGAGAATGTCCAGCTGCAGGGGGCGCAGGTGGAACTGGGCAAAGGGAACAGCCTCCATGGACGCCACCATGTGACCCAGCACCTGCATCAGGCGCCTGAGGGTATAACGGTGGGGCCTCAGCAGAGAGCGCACCGCTAGCTGGATAGACTGCTGTTTGATTAAGGGCAACTTCACAAGTGCCGGAAAAGTCTCGAACTGCATCCCTAGGTACGTGAGACTCTGGGTCGGAGTCAGAGTGGATTTGGGAAGATTGACAAGCCACCCGAATTGGGCTAGAGTGGCGAGAGTGAGCGAGACACTCCGCTGACAGTCTACGCTGGATGGAGCCTTGACTAGAAGGTCGTCCAGGTAAGGAAGCACTGCCAACCCCTGGAGGTGCAGAACCGCAATCACTGCTGCCATGACCTTGGTGAATACCCGAGGGGCCGTGGCTAACCCAAAGGGGAGAGCCACGAACGGGAAATGATCCTCTCCTATTGCAAAACGTAACCAACGCTGGTGTGAAACTGCAATTGGCACATGTAGATAGGCATCTCTGATGTCGATGGACGCCAGGAAAGCCCCTTGGGTCATTGAGGCAATGATTGATCGCAGAGACTTCATGCGAAAATGCCGCACCCGAACATGCTTGTTGAGAAGCTTGAGATCCAGGATGGGCCGGAAGGTACCGTCCTTTTTGGGAACTAGGAAGAGGTTTGAGTAAAAACCTCTGAATCGTTCCCGAGCGGGAACTGGTACAATTACTCCATTTGTCTGCAGGGATGCCACGGCCTGTGAGAAGGCGGCGGCCTTGGAGCAGGGGGGAGTTGAGAGAAAAAATCTTTTTGCGGGCTGGAAGAGAATTCTATCCTGTAGCCGTGAGATATGATATCTCTCACCCACTGATCGGAGAGTTGTTTTAACCAAGCGTCGCCAA
This sequence comes from Anomaloglossus baeobatrachus, assembly GCF_048569485.1. Taxonomy (NCBI): domain Eukaryota; kingdom Metazoa; phylum Chordata; class Amphibia; order Anura; family Aromobatidae; genus Anomaloglossus; species Anomaloglossus baeobatrachus. The sequence goes on from NC_134353.1 coordinate 309,817,992, forward strand.
AGTGGGAGAGCCTGCCACCGACTAAGGACGTTGCTGGAGTGGGCAGAGAGTCATGAAGAGGCTGCCTTAGTGGCAGAACCTCCAGCGGTCTTCTGCGGACGCGCTTTTGGGCGCCAGTTGGATTTCTGATCCTTAGCTGAATTGGCGGACAAGGCGGAGGGCTTAGAGGACGACCAGTTGGAGGAACGAAAGGAACGAAACCTCGCCTGATTTCTATCCTGGGCGGGTTTCCTGGTCTTGGTTTGTGGCATGGAAGTACTCTTCCCGCCAGTAGCTTCTTTAATAATTTCATCCAGCTGTTCACCGAACAGCCGGGAACCAGCAAAAGGGAGCCCAGCAAGAAACTTCTTTGAAGAAGCATCTGCCTTCCACTCTCGAAGCCACAAGATCCTGCGGATAACGAGGGAATTAGCCGAAGCCACTGCAGTGCGGTGAGAAGCCTCTAGCATGGCAGACATGGCATAAGATGAAAAAGCTGAAGCTTGAGAAGTTAAGGCAACCATCTCAGACATAGATTCCTTGGTGAGGGAATGCATCTCCTCTAGAGAAGCAGAGATGGCTTTGAGAGCCCACACTGCTGCAAAAGTCGGGGAAAACGCGGCCCCCGCCGCTTCATACACAGATTTGGCCAGAAGGTCAATCTGACGGTCAGTGGAATCCTTAAGTGAGGTGCCGTCAGCCACCGACACAACGGTCCGGGTTGAGAGCCTAGACACCAGGGGGTCTACCTTTGGTGAGTGAGACCACTCCTTGACCACCTCAGGTGGAATGGGAAAACGGTCATCAGAACCACGCTTTGGAAAGCGTTTGTCAGGACAGGCCCTGGGTTTGGTCACAGCGGTCTGAAAACTGGAGTGGTTAAAGAACACACTCTTTACTCTCTTAGGCGAGGTAAACTGGTGTTTTTCTGCCAGAGAGGGTTGCTCCTCTGATACTGGCGGATTGAGATCCAGTACAGAATTAATAGAAGCAATCAAGTCACTAAGATCTGAGCCACCCTCGGAAAGATCGATGGGGTACATGGAGTTATCCTCCGAGCCCCCCGTAAGGGCATCCTCCTCATCTTGCGAGTTAGCTCTTGAATCAGAGCCGCGGGATGAGGAGGGGGAGGAAACCCTACGCCTTCTCTTAGGAGGACGGGGTCTGGGACCTGATGATGAATCCTCTGTGAGCTCCGATGGACGGAGGTCAGAGGATAGGGATCCTAAATGGCCCTTAGCAAGAGCATTAGGGGCACCCTGTGAGGGCTGATGCATATTCATCAAGGTCCTGGACAGAAGTCCCATGGACTCAGCAAAAGACTGGGATATAGACCTAGAGAAGGACTCTACCCAGGCCGGGGGTTCAGCCACAGGTGCAGAGGCAGCCGGAGAGACCACTGGGGGTGAGACTCCAGGCTGTGGCACCGCCAAGTTAGAGCAGGCATCACAATGTGGATAGGTGCTCGGCTCAGGAAGCAGGAGCTTACATGCAGCGCATATAGTATAAAGCTTTGGAGCCTTGCTCCTCGTGTGAGACATGCTGCTGGAGTGGGGGCTCTGCAAGAGAATGAACCCCAGGGAGAATATACAGAGGTCCACAACCAGAGACCGGCTGTGGCTTACCAGACCGCTGGAAGCGGTGTTGTGTGCCCTCCAGATCCCGAAGCCCGGACCCCAATGCACCACACCTCAGCAGGGATGCAGAGTGCAGAAAGGCCAGCGCCGAGTGAACTCTGCCTGAGAAATGGCCGCCGGAGCGAAGAGAGGGGGCGGGACTTGGGGGCGTTCCTGTAGGAGAGCAGGAACTGGAGGGCCATAGAGACCTGTAGGGGAGGCGACCAGCCCCAGCAGTGGGGAGTGACCCTCCCCTGTGCAGGACGGCCGCCGGGAGGAGCCGTGCCTGTCCCTCTGCATGAGTGACATGCGAGGGTAGTTAACAGAAACTAGGCCTCCGGCAAAGCCGGGGCCTAAATTTAAGCGGCGAGGCTGACGCGCAGGCACCATCGGCGCGGTTCTCGGGCGAAAGCTAGAGAACCCGCTGGAAATGCCAAAATAAATAAATAGATACATTCAGCATACTCTCCCCATACAATAAAGAACAGGGACCCCCAACACATAAACGTCTCAGGTACTTAGCTGCTGAGACGCAGGGCCAGGTCCCTGGGGATGAGTGCTCCGGTCCAGCAGAATCCTCAAGGGGCTCTGGATGGAGACCGGTCGCCTGCCAGGCATGGAGACCGTGCTGGCTCCCACTTCAATCCAGGGCCCAGGAGGGATTGTGAAGGAGCACGGCATGTAAGGCTCCAGCCTTGGAAATCAACCTTACAACACCGCCGACACAGTGGGATGAGAAGGGACATGCCGGGGGGCCAGACGTGGACCCGCATTTCTTCAATCTCTTTCCAAAAAGTAAAAAATCATATGAGAATGCATGTGTGGATGTATGCCTCCTGAACACAAAGCGAAAAACTGGCTGGGACTGGCTCACCAGGGGATGTATAAGCTCAGAGGGAGGAGCTACACTTTTAGGTGTAGTACTTTGTGTGTCCTCCGGAGGCAGAAGCTAAACACCCATGGTCTGGGTCTCCCAAAGGAACGAAAAAGAAAAGTTTGTATTAACAGCATATGCCATATAGTAGACACTATAAACTTATTTAGAGAAAGTGTAATGCCCCCTGATGAAGAAGGGCGAAACGTGTGTTGGAGCAATGGGGACATGCAGACTATCAGCCTCAATTGTAAGTTTACATATATAGCCTTTGATTATTGTGACACCTATTTAACCCATGGGACACCTTCCCTAAATAAGTTCACAGTGTCTACTATATGGCATATGGTGTTAATACAAACCTTTTAATGGTCTGGTATATTCCTGTTGGGTCCTCCTAATTAATTTATAGCACCAAACGTTTAATATATCTTTGGTTAAATTAATTTAATGTACTAATTTCTCTGATTTTTTTTAAATTATTATATTTGGACATAATATACTCCTGTTTTTGGGCCTTTTTTCTATGCCCTAGTTTTCATACGCGAGAGACAGGTTTATTTTACAGATGATTTTGGAGGAAATTATACACTACAATACTATGCTCACTTATAAGTTTATTATATTTTCCATTTCTATTTTGCTCGTATATTTTAATTAATACTAAGTAAAGGTTACGTTTTAATATATTTAGACACTATATATTTAATAGGTGAATCTACCGTAAGCACAAATGAACAAAGTTTTGGAGACCAGACCTGAATCCAAAGTATTAGTTTAAGGCAACATGTTCAGTATTTCTTGAGTTATTTAGTTCAGTATTTGGAAGACAAAACCAGAAGTGGGTAAAAAAAAAAAATAAATAAAAAAATGCAGAAGTGGTGCCTGTGTTTCTATTATACTTTTCCTAAGGGCGTGCATATTTGTAACCATACTTCAGTTCTTTATTTTTCTTTCACCCCCAGAAAAAATTTAATTTATTTTACTTTTTGATTGACTTGTACAGAATATAGGTGACATTACAGGTGGAGTCCGGCAATTACTGTATTGTTATTATTCTTCAGCTCTCCCAGCCTTCAGTGACATGTGCTCACGCACATACAGATCGGATCTAGTGACTACAAATTGGTGGAACCACAAAACAACCTGGATAAAAGATATGGTCTTTCTGCTCCTCACTATATAAATATTCCACGATAATATGGAGTTACAGGAGTAAAATCCATCGTACACAACTGGTTACAGAAACCTTCAAACTACTTCTGTAAAAAAAGGTCATCTCTATTAGAAATAGACTGGGTAGAAATTTCTTTACACAAGGAACTAAAATTTAATTGGTTTGAAACCTTGGAATCTTATCACCAATACTACCACACAATGTGCAAAACTATATAAGAAAAATGTTTCCGCTGTGGTACCAAGAAAGAATTGTAGCAGGGGATGCCCCTTTGATATCAATCTGGTTAAGGTCAATTGGTGGTGGTGGGGTCCGCACGCTCTAAGTTAATTCTGTTTGATGGAAGAAAGATGCTCAACATCCACCATGATCCCCATCTGTGAATATTTGAGACAAGAAAAAATAGTTTTCAGCCTACCGTAATGCCTGTAATATGAATTCAATTGTGATGCACGGATAACACCAAGATTGGGGTTCCCAGGATGGAGCAACAGCAAAAATAGTAGATAGATTCCAACACCAGTTAGGATACCATCCAAAAATTATGTAAAAAATAGAAAATTCTTTATTGGATCTTCATGTTAAAAATATGAACACACAAATTAAAAAGTCCATAAATAACACCTGACGGATTTATATGAGTACTGCGGGCGTCACACGGGACGATAAATCGTGCTATCGCATAAGCGATTGCACCCGCCCCCGTCGTTTGTGCGTCACGGGCAATTTGTTGCCCGTGGCGCACAAACTCGTTTACCCCCATCACACGTACTTACCTGCCAAACAACCTCGCTGTGGGCGGCGAACATCCTCTTCCTGAAGGGGGAGGGACGTTCAGCGTCACAACAACGTCACACAGCCGCCGGCCAACAGAAGCGGAGGGGCGGATATGAGCGGGACGTAAACATCCCGCCCACCTCCTTCCTTCCACATTGCCGGCGGGACGCAGGTAAGCTGTGTTCGTCGTTCCCATGGTGTCACACAGAGCGACGTGTGCTGCCATGGGAACGACAAACAACCGGAGCACAGAAGGAGGAACGACTTTTTGAAAATGAACGACGTGTCAAGGAGCAACGATAAAGGTGAGTATTTTTGCTCGTTCACAGTCGTTCCGAGGTGTCACACGGTACGATATGTTTGCCGATGCCGGATGTGCGTCACTAACGACGTGACCCCGACGACATATCGCCCGATATATTGTAACGTGTGACGCCCGCATAAGGATCTTATCTTTAGATCGTTATCGTTATTTATGGACTTTTAAATTGTGTGTTCATATTTTTAACATGAAGATCCAATAAAGAATTTTCTATTTTTTACATAATTTTTGTATGGTATCCTAATTGGTGTTGGAATCTATCTACTATTTTTGCTGTTATATGAGAAAGCAACAATTCCTAAAACTACTTTATTGGTTTGGATAGAGGGATCTTTCAGTTACTTAACGGTCAATGTAAGATAAAATATGGGGGATTAGGCGAGAGGAGAGAAACAATGGAATTCTACTATTTGTGTATGCATATTTCTTTTTTTTGGACGGTTTCATATGATTGAAAACTACAAACAATAAATAGCATTATGTAACAAACATTCATTTGATAATCAATACTACTTGGCAGGGAGTGGTAAATCAAGGCTTACTTTTTATCCAGGAAACTCCCATTCCAGCAAGCCGAGGAGGACAAGGTCTGAACGACGCCACTGTTACATATATGAGAGGACAGATTAGTCATTTAGCAGAGGTCTGGTCACAGCACCTTTCTACACAATCCATAATTATCCTAAAACTGTTGCAGATTAACCCCTCTACCTCTGGGCGATTTTCCGTTTCCCTCCTTCCAAGAGCCGTAACTTTTTTTATTTTCTGTCAATTTTGCCATATTAGGCTATGTGCCCACGCTGCGGATTTCGCGCGGATTTTGCGCGGATTTTGCCGCGGATTTCCCGAAAATCTGCAGCAGCAGCACTTCCAAGCCATTTCAATGGCATTTTGGAAATGCTGTGTCCATGCTGCGGATTTTTCCGCTGCGGATTTGCCGCGGATTTTGATCCGGAAAAATCTGCAGCATGTCAATTGTTTGGTGCGGATTTTTCGTTTTGAATGGGGAAAAAAAAAAAAAAATCCGCGGCAAATCCGCGGGTGCGGATTTGCCGCGAAAGTCGCGGATTTTCAGGCAGAAAAATCCGCAGGTACCTTCTACCGTGGACACATAGCCTAAGGGTTTATTTTTTTGCGGGACAAGTTATACTTTTGAACCATTAGTTTTACTATATAGTTTACTGGAAAACGTGAAAAAAAATCCAAGTGCAGTGAAATAGAATTAAAAAGTGCAATTGCACGATTGTTTTTAGGATATTTTATTCACCATGTTCACTATATGGTAAAACTAATGTTTTGGCATGATGCCTCAGGTCGGTATGACTTCATAGATACCAAACATGTATACTTTTATCTAAAGGATTAAAAAAAAAATTCTGAAGTTTGTACAAAAAAGAATGGCGCTGTTGGCGCCATTTTATGAGACCCATAGTGTTCTCATTTTTTGAGATCTGGGACTCAGTTAGGGCTTATTTTTGGCTCCCCACGGCCATTTAAATCGTGCTGTCAAAATGTGACAGAACGATCTAAGTGGTAAGCAGGCGCAGGTGGATCGCACATCCACCCATGCCTGTTAGCTCCACATGTAAGCTAATAAAATCAGTAGACATATGCAGGGATCACCATTACATCCTTGGTCGTAAAGGGGTTGTCCAGTACTCACTAATTGATGAAGATTAAATGCAATATGTGAGCCTTGGCAGGCAGGGTTCTCTCTCCTCCTGTACCACTCTGTGCCTTGTACAGTGGAACCTCGCTTAACGAGTAACCCACTTAACGAGAATTTCGCTTAACAAGCAAAGCTTTCTGTAAATTTGTAACCCAGTTTACGAGAAAGCTTTGCTGTCACCGCACAAACTTCCGGTTCCGTACATCCACCGCGGTCTGGCGTGCGCGCGCACACACACACACACACACACACACACACACACACACACACACTATTATGCTCACCTTACCGTCCGTTCCACCGCCGGCCTCATGGTTCTTGTAGTCTGCCGACTCATTGCGACGTCCTCACAGCGAACTATAAGACCCAGGAGGCCAGCGATGGAACGGAAGGTAAGGTGGGCATAGTATGTGTACCTTCAGTTCCATCGCCGGCCTCCTGGGTCCTGTAGTTTGCCGCTCCACTCCAGGCTGTGCATCGGCAACCATAGCGACGAAGCAGGAAGTTCCCCTGTCAGACGCTACTCAAAGGCAGAGCACTGGCCAATCAGAGGCAAGCAACTCCTGCCTTTGACGTCAGCGCTCTGACAGCGGAAGTTCCTCCCTCGTCGTTATGGTAACCCGATACACAGCCCGTACTGGTGAACAGCAAGTGCCAGGAGACCAGCGATGGAACGGAAGGTAAGGTGAGCATAATATGTGCGTGTGTGCTTGTGCGTGTGTGGAATGACAATAGGGGACCTGAATGGGACATTTAACAAGTTGTGGAACAAATTGTCTGCATTGCAATGATTTCCTATGGGAAATCTTGCTTTGCTAAACGAGTAACTTTGTTAACAAGCACAGTCCCAGAACGGATTGTTCTCGTTAACCAAGGTTCTACTGTATTATTCATGGGTATTGTATTTGTTTATATTATGTGTATCCCTATTCACATGTAAAGCACCATGCAATAAATGGCGCTATAATAATAAATAATATTACTCAGTAGCAAGCACTAAGTAATGTACAGAGCCACTGTGTTCTGCCCTGTATATCAGAAGGAAGAGTACTGCCTTTACATGCCATAGGTAGCTACCTGATAAGTCAAACCCAAATAAAGCCTTGAAACATGGATATGGATATCCGGCAAAGTTAAACACACCACATTTTTAGAGTGTTTGTGCTCCTTATAGATACAAAAGTATGGTTCTGGTTCTCTGAGAGAAGGAGAACAAATGCTTTCCAAGAGTAGCTTCATAGACATCTCACTCTCGGTGGTTATGTCTAGTCATTTTTAAAAGCTCTCAAACACACAATGCAAACTACATACATTAATAAAAAGCTTTTTAGACCTGACCAGGCTGGTGTACTTGCTTTGAAAATACACATCAGAATCCTGATATAATCCTAAAATGAGGATGAGCAGAAAACATCTTCCAGGAATATATAGCCATTTGAACTTGAATTTCCAAAGTAATTACACCAAGCTCTTGGGAACGGCTAACCGAAAAAAAAGAAAATAACTGCCTTCTTTCATCCCTCTCCTGGAAATGCGCAACTACACTGAAAACCGAGTTACCATTCAACATGTACAAGGTATATGATTATTTCTGATCACATACAATGCACTAAAACATATACAAATAAGGAGAGAATGATACAGAATATTATTTCAGTGTGCATACTTGATTGTATTTGAATTACTATTATCAATCACTTTCTGCCTCCACGTATCAATCGTCTCATCGTTTATCAGACTGGTGGAATTCCCATCTTTGCAGGAGCGGAAATCAACTGCAGCTTCAGGGCTCTGGAAGACAGTGACAGCAATGGAGAATATTACACAATTTATGGAAAGCAGTGATTTGTCTGCATCTCAGAAGAGGAGGACAATAATTCGGAAGACTGATGACACGTATGTTCGATCCGCATCAATGTCTTACATAAGCAGGCTTTACACTCGTGAGCGATAGCACCCGCGCCCACGTCGATGGCGCGCCACGGGGTGATCGCTGCCGTAGCGAACAATATCGCTAGGCAGCGTCACACGCAATTACCTCTTCACCGACGTCGCTGTGGCCTCCGAACAATCTCTCCTTTAAGGGGGCGGTTCGTTTGGCGTCACAGCGGCGTCACTAAGCGGCCGCCCAATAGAAACGGAGGGGCGGAGATGAGCAGCCGGACCATCTCGCCCACCTCCTTCCTTCCTTCCTTATTGCCGGCGGCCGCAGGTACGATATTGTTCCTCGTTCCTGCTGTGTCACACACAGCGATGTGTGCTGCCGCAGGAACGACAAACAACCTGCGTTCCAAACGAGGAACGATTTTTTAAAAATGAACGACGTGTACACGACGAACGATTTGACACCCTTTTGCGATCGTTACTGATCGCAAAAAGGTGTCCCACACAACGACATCGCTAACGAGGCCGGATGTGCGTCACCAACACCGTGACCCCGACGATATCTCATTAGCGATATCATTGTGTGAAAATGGGCCTTAAGAGACACTATGCGATTTCTTTATGGTGGCTTCATTAATATGTTGTGCACTACAAAGGGAAAAAAATACTCAACGCCGGTCTGATATATTTGTAGCTTCGTAAACTGACACCAATAAAGAGTTAAAAAAGAATTTTCATTTTAAATAGCCTTTACGCAACATGCTCATATTCAAATATAATTAAAGCTCATTTTCACCACATAATAAAGGGTTAATGAAGTTTTCCAAAGATTTTGATATGCTAAAGCTTTAGGATCGGACTCACACTAACCTATGGAACCTACACCACCTACTAAAAGACGTAAGCTCCACACTAGTGAAATGCTGCACCGTGCCGAAATGGCACAGTGCAGTCCAGATCATTGGGAGATTGGTACAGAGCGCTGCTATATAGCAGTGCAGAATCACAGCCAATCTAAGAATATAAAAGTCCCCCATACACATTATAGTTAGCTGAACCACCTAATGTCTATGGAAGACCTCCAAACTACCCCAACCCCAATAGTAAATAAACAAAGGGCATTGGCACTTTAAATTAATAGGCCCAATTCTTTTGTTCTCAGGTGAAATAGGCCAGGGCTAAAGAGGTCTTGAAGCAACTTTCTCCACTCACATGAGTACACATGAACACTCAGCTGACTTTTGTGAACGGAGGAGTCAAGAAAGATGGCTATGTAGACGATAGACATTAAGGTGAATGGGCACCTTCAGCATTGGAAGACGGGAAATTCGTCTGGTGAGCCCTGACCTCTACTCTCGACGAGTCCATAGCAGTAGACTGCTCGGCTGATTTAAAGGACTCCCTCCCTCAATCCCCCCCCCCCCCCCCTTACCCCGAGAACGGGGAAAGTGGGCAGAATCTGCAACCTCCTCTGTCAGCTCCCTTATTCTCCACTCAAAGTGTCTGAAACTGGAACTCTGCAGGCCCGATGACGTCACTAGATCGCACGTGCTGTGTCCGCTTCAGACCGCGCGCGCACGCACACACACACACACACACACACACACACACTAAGCGGCCTGCTGAGGGACTGCGGCTAGTCGACTTTTTATTATGTCAGTAATTACTTCTGGAGGCTTTTTGGAACATCATAATGTATAAAGTGGGAAGATGGGGGGCATTATATTGTATATATGAGGCAGTGGGTGGCATCATACAAACACCAGCATCTTAATTGCACTTTTCTCATAATGGGTACAAAGCACATTATACTGTTTATAGCAGGGGTGTGGGGCCCTAACATAGTGTGTATAAAGAGGAATCATACATTGCTGGAGTCATCATACTAAAGGGACTCATGAAAGGATAATAGGGGTAACCTAATAAGTAAAACAATAAAGGACTTCAATAGGGGCACAATTATGGTGTACACATGTCCCCATCGATAAACGGTGGAAGTTATACCTTTCCAGGACTGCGCCCATGCATTGTGACCCTACCTGGCTACTCCTACTAATTTTTAAAACAGGGAAGGAGAGGGAGGAGAGGAATTAAGACTTTTGCTAAGAAGGTGAGAAATTATTTCTATTAATGGCCCCATTATGAGTCTATTAAAGGTAAGCTCATGCTTTAGTTCATGAGGTCTATTTGCTTCTCCATTTGACTACATACAGTTATGAGGCAGTACTTGTATGTCAAGAGTCACACAGTCTAGTGCTCAAATGCTCCCTCTGCCATGTCTCAGATGCATTTATTATTTATTTTACCTGTATAATGCATTGCATTTAATATGTAAAATTTTCCACCATATAGCATCTGGGGATGCTTCAGCAATTCCAGCCTTGCTGAAGCATCCCCAGATCATCACCGATCCTCCACCAAATTTCACAGTGGGTGCAAGACACTGTGGCTTCTACACTTCTCCAGGTCGCCGACTAACCATTAGACGACCAGGTGTTGGCCAATTTCTAGCCTTACTCTAGAAATTTTGCAGATTAAACTTTACGAAGGATGTATGAATCAAGCCGCATACAAGGTTATCCTGGAAAAACAGTTGCTTCCTTCTGCTCAGGCAATGTTCCCCAACTCTGAGGACTGGTTTTTCCAGCAGGACAATGTGCCATGCCACACACCTAGGTCAATCAATGTGTGGATGAAGGACCACCACATCAAAACCCTGTCATGGCCCTATTGAAACCCTCTGGAATGTAATCAAGAGGAAGATGGATCGTCACAAGGCAAACAAAGAAGAACTGCTTACATTTTTGCACCAGGAGTGGCATAAGGTCACCCAAAAGCAGTGTGAAAAACTGGTGGAAAGGAGCCAAGATGCATGAAAGCTGGGATTAGAAATCATGGTTATTCCACAAAATATTGATTTCTGAACTCTTCCTGAGTTAAAACATTATTAGTATTGTTTGTAAATGATTATGAACTTGTTTTATTGGCATTATTTGGGGTCTAAAAGCAATGCATTGTTTTGACCATTTCTCATTTTCAAAAAATAAATACAAAATTTGTTGCTTGGAAATTCGGAGACATGTCAGTAGTTTATAGAATATAGAATAAAAGAACAATTTACATTTTACTCAAAAATATACCTATAAAGAGAAAAAGCAGAAAAACTGACAATTTCGCAGTGGTCTCTTAATTTTTCCCAGAGATAGATAGGAGAAATGTGTATAATATATATATATATATATATAATATATATATATATATATATATATATATATATATATATATTATATATATAATATATATATATAATATATATAATATATATATATATATATATATATAATATATATAATATATATATATATATATATATATATATATATATATATATATGCACATATATATACTGTGAGACTGTGACCGGGGTTATCTATGACGGCCGGTATGTCTCGCCCCGGTTGTGCTCACTCCATGATAGAAAGTAAATCCACTCTAGGGTTAATGCCGTTTCCCTACAGGCTGAAGGAAGGGTTAAATGGAAACAGGAACAAGGGCAGGTGTGTCGGGTGTGAGGGAGTGAACACAACTCCCTGAGTTCTCTGCTGGAGAGGCACATGTATATTGGTGTGGATTTTTGTTTGGACATTAAACCGTGTGCTGTGAAACTTAATGCCTGGATCCCGTGTCTTCTGCTGCGCAGCCGACCGTGCTACCTCACATATGGTGGAGAATCGGCGGGCATCCCGGCCGGTGAGGTGTAGCTTCCTTTTCTGGTGACCCGGTAGCACATGTCCTGGATTCAAGCGGCTATACTACGGCCCAAACCCAGCGACGCCATGGAGGACATACTAAAGCATTTGGCTCAGGCTAATGCACAGCAGCAACAGACCAATGCACACCTGCTCCAATCCTTGAAATCGCAGGACCAAAGACACCAAGAACAGCTGGTTCAGGCCAATGCACGTCAGCAGCAAGCCTTACAATTGCAGGAACAAAGACATCAAGAACAGATGGTTCTCCTGGCCAAGTCGATCCGTGCTGGACCGGCAGCAACAACCCCGGGACCGGGTGATGACGGCAGCGTCCGGAAAGCGGTGAGACAAGCGTTGCAAAAGATGACCCCGGGGGATGATGTGGAAGCGTTCCTGGCGGTGTTTGAGCGGGTGGCCGAGCGGGAAAAGCTGCCGACCCCCCAGTGGGCTGAGGTATTGTCGCCCTATCTGACGGGGGAACCCCAAAAAGCGTACCTGGACCTCTGTCCCGAGGACGCCATTGACTACGTGACCCTAAAAGCCGAAATACTGGCACGGTTGGGGGTGAATACCTATGTACGGGCTCAGCGGGTAAATCAGTGGTTCTATGAGGAAGCCAAACCCGTACGCTCCCAGGCCTATGACTTGTTGCATCTTGTAAAAAAATGGTTGCAGCCTGACACTCTGAGCCCGGCGCAGATGGTGGAAAGGGTAGTAGTGGATCGTTTTGTGCGCACTTTACCCGTCACCGTTCAACGGTGGGTAGGACAGGGTGACCCGAGTACCCTGGACCAATTAGTGTCCCTGGTAGAGCGGCATGTGGCTACGCAGGACTTGATACGGGACACTGAGACTTTGCGTACCGCCCGTCGGTCCGGCCCCTCCAAGCCTAGGGCCAAGGACCCACCGCCGACAACGGTGCAGGAGTCCCCTACCGTCCCGCCTGAGGCCGCGGCCGCCAATCCTGAGGTCCGGAAGGTTCTGTACCCTAAACGACAACCCGTCAAGGGGGTTTCCGTCCCCGTTAGGTGTTGGCGGTGCCAGCGGGTGGGACATATGGAAGCCCAGTGTCCACTCACCACGGAGCCCATGGATTGTGGGGTTACCCGGCGGGGTTCAATGTATGCTCAGGTGGTGTGTACCGCTGACCTGGTCTCCCCAGAGACGGAGCCCCACTTGTGCCAAATACAGGTGAATGGATGTCCGGTTACAGGATTGTTGGATTCCGGAAGCTTAGTGACCCTTGTGCGATCCACCTTGAGGGCTAAAGTAAAGGCCACAGGACGTACCGTGGGGGTGGTTTGCATACATGGGGACCGCCGAGACTATCCCACGGGGATTGTCACCATCACAGCACCTTGCGGTCAGGTGCAACATGAGGTGGGACTTCTTAACACTCTTCCTTATGACGTGATCCTAGGAAGGGATCTGCCCTATTTTTGGACTTTATGGAAGGGACCCCCTAAGTCTCCTCAGATATTGGTCAGTCCGGGACCTGAGCCCTACAATCCTGAATCCGGG